>NC_084834.1:112419807-112749807 GCF_033115175.1 Lepus europaeus
TGATCTTCAAGGAAGCTTGACCAGCAAGTCTCTGGCTGTGAGAGCTTGCATGTGGACACGCCAGGGCCTTTTCCTTTCCTAGTAGAGTCAGGAAGTGCACAAAGAAAGCTCTACCTCCCAATTCTCTCACCAATAAACAGAACGAAACTTAACCCAAGTAAATTTTAGATTGTAAATACATAGCACATTTCACATGAGGGGATTATTAGAAGATAAGTTTTCAAGAGGAATATAAGACCCTCAGAGGTGAATGTTCAGCTGGGAGTTTAAGACACCCATCATGACACCTGCATCCCATATCAGATATCAGGATCAGACTTAAGGCTCTGTTTCCTGACTCCTGCTTCCTGCTAATACAAATCCAGAGGCAGCCCTGGTGGCTAAAATAATTGAGTTAATGACCACCCAGGTGAAAAACCTAGCCCAGTCCCAGCACTGCAGGAATTTGGGGAATGAATCAACAGATTGGTGGTCTTTGTCTCTCAGCTTCTAAAATAAATTAAAAAAACAAACAAACAAAAGACAAGCCTAAAAAACAAAAAGCTTTGGAGACATAGAAGTCTCCAAAGAATGACTTAAAATATACATCGGCCTTTACAACTTATAGCATATAGGAAAAGAAACTTGGTAATTTCTACCTTTTTTTTTTCACTTCCAGAATGCGTGTGTTAACCTTTTTTTTTTTTTCTGTCACAGCTAATGGAATATTTAAATCCCTGTTCAATATTGTATTTGTCAGCAAGTCTGTGAAAATGAAGCAACACAGAGGGTGACCTTTTGTTTCCACAAGCTGTGTTACATGTGTTCAAGTCACAAAAAAGCAAACATAACCAAGGAGTCTATAGTAACAGGGAATCAGGAATAAACCTGAACTTTACAATGTTTACAGACATTTTACAAGCGCTTTTTAAATCTGAAGTTTTGATTTACTGCATATCACAAGATACTGTTTTTGCTCACTCCCTCTGAGGATTGTTTTCAAAAGTGCTGTGTTCCTGTGAAATGTTTTAGATTATGGCTTTCTAAAATAATGCCTTGAAGACGGAAAAAGACATGTTTGGCTTGCTTCTCATACAATGGTTTGATTATACTGAATGTATTTGTCGAGGAATTTTATGGTTGACATTTATGAGAAAATTCATTCTTTGATCTCCAAAGCGATACAATATATAGCTCCTTCTATGAGAAATGGTATTTTTGTATGGTTTTATAGCTCCTTCATTCTTACCTAACATTATACAACATTTATTAATTTGATATTAACAAAGATTACTGAGGTAATCTACAAATGTATCAATCAGGATATGAAAAACTCATTGGGAAATTAAAATGTGTGGACATATTTGTATATATATATCCATTTAATACAATGATTATATTAAAATATGTTTCATTACAACATATTTTAAAAAATATTTATTGGTTTATTTGAAAGGCAGAGATTCAGAAAGGCAGAGGCAGAGAGAGAGAGAGAAAGGTTTTCCATCCACTGGATTGTTCCCCAAATGGCCACAATGGCCTGAGCTGGGCCAATCCAAAGCCAGGAGCCAGGAGCTTCTTCCTGGTCTCACGTGGGTGCAGGAACACTGGACTAGGACCATCCACTACTGCCTTCCCAGGCTATATCAAAGAGCTAGATCAGAAGTGGAGCAGCCAGGAACTGAATTGGCACCCATATGGGGTGCTGGCACTTCAGGCGGCGGCTTTACCCTTGATGCCACAGCACCGGCTTGGAAGATACTTATAAAATAGTACACTAAGGTGCAGATTTATTAGTTGTTATTCATCTGTTATTAAAAGATTTCAAAGTGCTAATTTAGTACAACTTGTAGACTAGACATTTAATCATACCATTTAGAAATATAGAATAGGAAATAAAAATTCCTAACTGAAAAAAACATGCTTCAATAAGTTATTCATTTAACAAATGTTTGGTAAGTTCCTTTTACCTTTTTATCTTGAAATAATTTTAGACCTGCAGAAGAGTTTCCAATACAGAGAGCTCCAAATTAACCTTTAACAATTTTTGCCTTGTGGGTGTCAGTACTAACTGTCCTTAAACCTGCTGTATGTTTTAAGGTTTCTGTGCTAATACTAGGCCTGTGACATTATTTTTTTCTGTCTAGTAAAGTTCTGCTTATTTAATAAAATCTAGGACAAATAACAACTTCTCCATGTTAGCACTCTTTCTTTGGGTTACATAGCATTTTTAAAATCATTATGGTGTTAGAAAATCTGAAACAATATGAATGTTTGCATGTGTTTATACCTCCCTAACAGACTATGAGTGATCTGAGTATAGGACTAACACTCACGTGCCTTTCCACTTCCATTTTCTCTATCAACATCTGGGTTATGTTCAGATTCCAATAGTGGTGAAGGAGTTAATGAATGTAAACAGTTTAAAAATAGGTGGGGAGTTCCATCTGAACCATTGATTCCTAGTCCGTATTTTAAAAGCCAACAAAAAATTCAAGTTTGAGAGCATTATTCATGTTATTACAACCGATAGAATCAGCACAGTGAGAGAAATTAATGTGTCTACTAATTTCCTGTCATACATATGCAGTGACATTTGGTGAGATTGCAAACACCTCTTATTTGCCTTTGTAGTTTATAGATTAAAATCAAAATTTATAATTACAGTAAAATAACTATACAGAAAGTTATTATTGAGGTTGTTATATAGTTTAAAGCAAGAAAATACAAAACTGTTTTATAGATTTCCTTATATTTCTCTATTTTAGCATAATAATCATCATTAAGGACATCAACTTTTCAATTGATGAAGGAGGTAATTTATCTAACATCAAATATGAGAAAGAACAAATGTTGCTTCAAGGATGTCAGTCTGTAATTATAAGCGGTGGTTCATTAGTAGCAAAATAATATTGATCTAATTAGAGGTTTCAGTGAAGTGTTTACTTTGGTCAGTTTCTGGAAATTTCCCTTTAAATCAAAGAAACCAATTAGCTCGATTTGTCACTGAACTCCACCAAAGTTTTTGCAGAACTGAATTCGTATTAATGTCAGTCTTATATCATTCCTTAGGGGAGACGGCAAATCACAGGCAGAAAAAAAAATGGAGTCAGTTGTTCAAAGTCACTATAGTCATGTTGTGTCTTTCATAAAATATAGATTTCTGTGTTGATAGAAGTGGCAACCTGACAAATGAGCAAGATATTGAGAAAATTATTAAAATCAGAATCCAATTTCACTCACTTGATTGTAACAGCATGAATTAAAAATTTTGCTTCCTGTTGATTATTCTTGCAGGAAAAGCTAGAACAGTGAAAATGATATTGAGCCAGGGCTAACAAACAATTGGGTTGTTATCATGCCTTATATCAGAACTACTACAAAGCAAATAATGGGAGGTGTGAGTCATGACAGATAAGATAAACATAAAGAGCCATTACGCAATCTGATAATAAGTCATCATTTCCAGTGGTACACACAGGCTATTCTGAGGCTGGCAAAAATCAAAGAGAGGTTAATGGAATAAGATAGTTATCAGGAAGCAAAGATATTGACTAGTGTCAAGCAAAATATAACTTCCTGCACAAAAACAATGTAAAAATTGCTAACATTCCTGAGCTATTCATCGCTGGAGCTCTTAGCTAGAGAGTGAATGTCCACCCTGGCCATCTAGGGTAAACAAAATCCTATCTATTTTTGTCTAGTCCAATCACAAAGCCTCAGAAACCAAGTTTGAAATATTGGCAAAGGAAACAAAATAATAATAAAAAAAGATAAAGGATGGCAGATATTTAGGGGGAAAAATAAAAGCCTCAGTTGAAGACACAATACAGAAGGAAAAAAAAGGATGGTTTCTTCTAGATTGTGTCTTTGATGGGCATAAACAAAGGGCTTATGATAGGTTTGACTGCTCTTATAGAGAGTATCCAAGAAACACAGCACAGGAAAGGAAAGAGGACATAATTGAAGCTTTTGAAAAGAGGATATTGTTGCAGAAGATAAATGTTTTATAGTACCTTTCCACAAAAAAAAAATAAATAAATAAACTACTTGAGGATTTCCTGTGAGGTATCCTTGAACAGTAAACAGCAGCAAAGGCAAACAGAATATGATGGTGACAAGTACAGAAGATCCCAAGAATTAAGTCGCAGGAATAGAAAAACACAAAATTTCGCCGAAGTGCTGGATTCCTTCCAGAATATGACAATTTCTGCTAACGGCCTTATTGCAGGCTCACTTTAGAAATCGTTTCATTGTAGCATGTACTTTTGATGAGAGAGGCCATGTGGTGACTATTTCTTAACAGGTTGTGCCACACGATGTCAAAAGACCATAGAATGTTTAAAACTGAATCCTTTCGAACTATCTTTGTGCTTGGAACTAAATACCAGAGTTATCAATGTCCTATTGAGGAGTTTGTTAATACAACATTTTCTAAAAATACACCAATTTTACCCACCCAAAAGTCAAAACAAAGAGGAGTTGTTTTAAAATTAATTTTAATAGTCTCCACTACAGCATTTCAAGTTAGACTAGAAATATCAAGATATAAACATAATAGTGCATTTATTTTTTCTTTTCCAATCCAATAGGAATAGACCATGTTTAGGGGAAAAAATAGACACTAATTAAATTAAAGTATAATTATATCACTTTGATAGTACCAATGGCTATTTCCATCCTTTGATGGAAAATTTATAATACAGATAATCACAAATGTAACTTTTTATAATAAAGCGACCATTTTTCCAACTTCTGTATTTTCATTTGTTGATACATTTTCCTGTGTTTTTCTTTCAGCCTCTATACCATAATCTTTATTTCTCTTTTTCCCTGTATTCAGATGTCCTTCATGTCACTATGACACTGTCTCTGTAGACTGTTGTAAAAATACAGTAATAGTAGGGTGGGAAGTGTTGTTGGCAACAATGGTTAGTATTTGCTGAGTACTTCTTATTTGGTAAGAATTTGACTGTTCTGGTTTAAACTTTAGTATATCTGTTTTTTGATATTCATTCCCAATTTACAGATCAGGAAACTAAGGAAACTTAGTGTCAGTATGGTTAAATGACTTGCCCCAACAAATTCTACTAATAATTGATGAAATCAGGGTTAAACCAGGTCCTTCTGACTTCTCAGGCTGAGTTCTTCACACAATGTAGCTGTGAGGAAATAGCTTTAAGGAACCTTCCATCATTTTCAAGGCTTGTGTTTTGCAATGGAATCTAGGCTGAATACTTCTCCAAATATGCCAGATATGCTTGATCGCACATAAAAAGAAATTCAATAGGGTGGGAACTGTGGTCCAATGTGTTAAATCATCGCTTAGGATGCCTGCATCCCATATTGGAGCACCTGTGTTAGGATCTCGATTTTGCATCTTGTCATGCTTCCTGCTAAAAAATGTACCTGAGAGGCAACAGATCATGCCTAAGTACATGGATCCCTGCCATCCAGGTGAGAGATTCAGGGTTCCTTGCTCCTGGCTCAGGTTGACCCAATGCTGGTTGTGCAGGCATTTGAAGAGTAAACCAGTTGATGGAAGATCTGTTTTTCTAATTTTCTTTGTTACTGCATTTTTTAAATAAATTAACTTAAAAGAAATTCGGATGAAGATTTTCTGCATTGCAAAATATTCCTTAGGTTGAAGATTTTCTCCAGAAATGCTCAGCAGATATGCTAAATTAGTACCTTCAAAACATACATTAAATTAAATAAGGAACTTTAAATTGCAAACAAAAGTTCTACCAAACATTCAGGCTAGGTTCCAATTTTCAGAGGCCTCTCAAAACAATGCCTGCTTGAATCAATGCTTCGCTTCCCATTCCTCAGAAAGTATCCTAATCCCTTTCAGTAGTGCCAAAGAGTAAAAACATAGCTGAAATTAACTGGACAAATTTGAAATATGCCCAAACTATTTCTTTGGTCAACCTCTTCCTGTCAAATTTGTACTCTTTTGTATTCTTTTTTTTTAATTTATTTGAAAGGCAGATAGTGGGATATAATGGCCAGAGTTGCACTGGTCAGAAGCCAGGAGCCAAGAGCTTCTTCCAGGCCTTCCATGTGGGAGCAGGGACCCAAGCACTTGGGTCATCTTCTGATTTCCTAGGTGCATTAGCAGGGAGCTGGATTGAAGGTAGAGCAGCCGGGACTCAAATTGGTGACTGATGGGATTCTGGTTCCACAGACAGCTGCTTGACCTGCCATGCCATAGTGCTAGCCCCTAAATTTGAATTCCTATATCACTGTTTTCATCTTATTACATGCTTAAGTCATGATAAATTTATTGCAGAGATCTATCAAATGTAGAGAATACTATCAAATTTTCCTGTAACTTAGGAATCACGCATATTCAGTCAGTTGACTCACTCAGAAATCTCTATATTCTGAAGCAGAGACTAGGTACTAAGTTAATGAGTATTCTTGCCTGTGTTGGGATTGTTGGGATAGGGTATAGTAAGGAGGAGAAATAAATGAGCATAGAGAAAGGGTGGGAAGGAAAGAGAGAGAGAGAGAAGAAGAAGAAGAAGAAAGGGAGTTTGATGATTTCCACTCTATTTCTTTTTAATGAGGCCCCTCTCACAAGCACACTTCCAAAGAGACACGAAGCCTGAGATTCCTGGGCCTGAGAACTATCCTCTAGGATGTATTTAGAGAGTTGCTACAAACTCGCTGCATACATCATTAAAGACAAAACACAGTGTAGCAAAAAATTAATAGAATTCATAGAATTTGTAAAGAAATAATGCTTCAAATAATTTAAATAATTCTCAAAATTATTATAATTATTTTTTGGAAAAATGAGAGAAAAATTAACAAATTGTGACAAAGGCAGTATTTTCCCAAATTCCACCGTGCATCTCTTTTTTATTCCTTGCACACACTAGCTATTAGAAAAACAACCACTGAGTCTCAACCTTCATTCCTCCATCTGTGTGCAAAGGATCTTCCTTTCCTATCCCTATACCCACTGGGCTGCCAGAGTCCCTGACATTTCTTTTCTTGGCCTCAGGCTGATAGATTCCTCTGGGCTTTTCATCCATACTCCTACAAGAGGCTCATAACTACTTCAAATGACAGTTTTCTGGGGAAAGACAATTTTGCTCTCTAAATTTCGATTCCTTCTCATTTGAAATCTCCTTCTAATTTTCCCACTCACTAACTTAATGTCCTTGCATATGAATGGAAAAAATCCCATGAGAGTTCTGAAAGATAAAAAAAAATAAATAAATAAACCAAAGAGGCAATCTTTAACACTGTCCTTGTTACAAGTTGGTAGACTGGAAATCATCATGGATTTCTTTCCAAAATGTCCTCATTTCAATTTCTCTTTCATTCTAGTACATTAATCTATTAAATTTTTTTTTCAGATCTGTGCTTCCTTTATTTCATATGGTTTACATATCCCAAGTCTTAATTTCTTTCTCAGATTACCCTTGTAACTTAAATGATTTCATGTGTTCAGTCATTCTGTGTCCTGAAACATTCTCTCTCTCTTTTTTATAAGATGTATTTGAAAGGGAGATAGAGATAGAGATAGAGATAGAGATAGAGAGAGAGAGAGAGGGAGAGAGAGAGAGAGAGAATGAATTCATAATCTCCTGCTAACTGTTTCATTCCCCAAATAGCTGCAATGGCCAGGGCTGGGCCAGGCAGAAAGCAGGAGCCTTTCAGGTTTCTGCATGGGTGACAAGGGCTCAGGTACTAGAGCCATTCTCCGATGATTTCCCAGGTGCATTAGCAGAGAGCCGAATTGCAAGTGGAGCAGCTAAGACTCCAACCTAGGCTCATATGGAATGCTGGTGTCTTGGGCAGCAACAGGATCCAGGATGCCAGCAGAACACATCCATCATCTTAATACAAAATTCGGATCATGGTTTTACACTTTACTAGATTTCCTTCAATAGCTTCCTATTTTCTCAAGAAATATGAAATCCTTCATTTTATAACAAGATATTTTTGAACAGTTGTATTACTCAGGGTCTGTCAAGGTAAAGCTGATAAGGTAAAACATGAGTTCCAATGAACACTGAACCAAATGCCTTCAAGTTTGTGAAGATGAAGGTCTTTGAGCATATAACACATTCTGGGAGAAGGTCATAGCTATTCTTGATGTAGACAGCATAATTTCCCAGCTGTCGCTAGAGGTCACGACTAATTTCCAGAAGTTTCTGACTTGCAAAACATGCATTTTTTCTATAGTCACTTGTCATCACTCCAGCTTAAAAAATACCAACATCCTGTTCACCACTGCATGAGAACTAATTACTGTAAAACTAGGCTATAGACCTTTGCATTGTTCCAGCAACATCAGCATTAATTTGAAAATGTCTCCTGAGTGTGGTGCCCATTTTCTTTGTTAGTTACTGAAGTTTTCTTTTTTTTCTCATTTGACTCTATAATTGGGATACTTTTGACATTCACGTGTATAACTTTTATGTAAATGATGTTATCAGAGTTCTCTGGGCATTTCATTGCTCTGTTAAGCATACATCACCGAGTCTCTTGTGTGTCTCTTCTGGATTCTGAAATGCACTCATTGCCCTCATTGCTCACTATCAGATTTGCTACACATAACTTAAAAACAAGGTAATAATATCTATCCATCTTCCACAGGAGCAATTCAGTAATGAAAGTGCTTAGTAGACAAATAGTAGCACTTAACTACCATGGCAAAGGAAGCCCGCTCATGCAGTAGCACCAGATCCACGTAAGTGGCATGGTAGCTTGGCCTACATGAACCTTTAGCGGGGGTAAATTTATCAAGGTCTTTGGTACTAAAATAGGCCTGCAGCATATCAAATTGAACATGAGTGATGTGGAGCAAAGAGTAGGTTTAATGAACAAAGGCTTGATGTCATTCTCCCCTGAAGGGTCACAGCTCTTCCCCAAGTTCTAATACATTAGTTAGTCCAAAGAGCTGAGTCCTCGAGTGGAAGAGTAACTGAATGCCTATAAGAAAGGACTGTCAATAAACTTACAGCATAATTCTTCCCCTTAGCTTTTCCATTAAAGTGTGGCAGCCATTTAACAGGGAACATTTGTTGTAGGGAAAAGGAAATGCCCAGGCAGGACTGTATAGATTTTCCTAGATAATGGAATTAGGTTAACAATAATCTCCAGGTGTCCAAAAAACCAGTGGGTCCAACCAGTTTGACGAGGGCCTTATAAAAATCAGGGGGTGGATGGATTTTGGGTCACCAATGGAGGGAGAAAAGTGATTCCATGAACATATCCTATATTCCTGGCTGTAAAATTAGCATATGTATATTTAGCATGGGTAGAATTCTCAAATTAATTTTCTGATTCACTGAATGGGTTTGATTATAGTAAGAGGAGCTCCTAAACTTTATTCTCCCTATAGAAAGAGTAACCTAAGGGCAAAATCCCTAGGGCCATCGGACATCAGTATTACCATCACAGATCAGAGAGTCATGGAGTATTAATCTATATCATATCCTCATGTGAATTACCCATTTGTCATACACAGGACAAATATAACATACTGAAGGAAATAAAATTATAGGGAATATGATCAGGTGGTAGCATCATTGCTTGTTAAGAGGCATGATCTTTTCATTGGTGATCATGACTGATAGATGACTTTGCAAATAATGAATGCATATTTTTCATGTGTGCTGTTTTGTTTGTGACAGAGGCTGCCTATTTGTGACTAATATGGAAGCAGTATACTTCCATCATTTGCCTAAGAGGTACAACATCCATCTCACGCAAAGCCATTATTTAATCTGGTGAAACTTTGATGATCTCACCACCCCAGGACACATTATGCTATTGCAATAAATGGATGGATGGCATCACAGTGTTTTGAAGTGGTGAGAAGAAAGTAGCAAACTCATTTATGTCCTATGCATGCCACAGAATGAGGAAGAGAGTAAACAGACTTGCTGGCAATCTTTGTTGTGGGTAAACCCTTGTTATGATGTATTTTTTTTTAAACAATAGTGATAGAGAGTTCAGCATTGATGAATTATGTAGATGTTGAGAGATAGGACACAGGGCACTCATTTGTCTAGCCAGGATTAGTGTGAAAGCAGGGTGGGCTTTGAATATTTAAGGATTAGTTTCCTAATTTCTGGATGCTGCAAGGGATGCCATGGTCCACACCCAGTTTAAATAGAAATTCACTGGGACTTCAAATTCTTCACATTGTGGCGATTTCGGCTTGTGAATATGTTTTGTAGATTTCATTTCTGGAAACTAGCCTGGAGCTTGCTTCACTAGTCATTATATTCATTCAGTAGCATCAAACTTTAGCACTAAAATCCTTTCATGTTAGATAGCTCAGCTTGTCCTTGACACCTGTCATTAAGCCTTAACCATTACAAGATCTGGACATATTAGCCATGCACATCTGTTATGAGTAAGGGCATGTCTAGACTTTTATTTTGGTGATATTTTATCCAAATGCTTCCTATTCAATTACTCTTACTTCTCTTTGGTGTTCTCTCCTTCATCTCAGTCTCTCTACGTTTGATTCTAAGGGAACTAAACAGGACTAACACAAGGCAATTAACTCATCACTGAGCTAAAGCCTAACAAACCCAAAGCAGAACTTGGTTAAACATTCTCAGGATCATATGGCTTGGCAAAAGTTATTAGAATGGTCTGTTTATTTCAAATTTAAGTATTACCTTTGGCTCTATGTAAGGCTCTATACTATTAAGAAATGCACCCCAAGAGAAAGAAAAAACAAATCCTAGAACAGGAGAAAATATTTGCGAAAGACATTTGATGGAGGATTATTATCTAAAACATAAAAGACCCTTGAAACTAAACAATAAGAAAATACTCAACTCAATTTTAAAATTGGCCAAAAACTTCACCAATGGAGATTTACAGATGGCATATAAATAAGCACTTGAAAGTATGTTAACATTATATGTAATCAGGGAAATATAACTTAAAACAACAATGAGCTACCAGCACCCTACTATTAGGATGTCCGAAATCTACAAAACTGACAACACCAAATGATGGTAAAAATACAGAGCAAAAGGAATTCTCACTTATGTTCTAGTTTGAATGCAAAATAAAATAACCACTTTAGAAGACAGCTTGGTGATTTCTTAACAAAATTGAACATACCACTTCATCCAGCAATTTCTACTTAGTAAGAAGAGGAGTTAAAAACTTATGTCCATACAAAATACCTGCACAGATGGCTATAGCAGTGTTATTCATAATTCTCAAAACTTAGGAGCAACCAAGATATTATTCAACAGGTAAATGTACAAATAAATTGTTGGTCACTCAGACAGTGAATATGCACTACCAACCCTGATAAAATATGGAGAAAACCTAAGTGAATATTAATGAGTGAAAGAAGTTAATCTGGACAGGCTGCATACTGTGTGATCCCAACAATATGAAACGATGGCATAGGCAAAACTCTGGAGATATTTGAAAGATCAGTGGTTGCCAAGATTTAGGGAGAGGGGAGAGGTGAGTAGGTTGAATGCAGAGCATTTCTAGGCCAGTGAATCAATTTTGTATTATAATTGTTGAATATATTATGCATTTGTCCAAGCTCATGGAATGTACAACACCAAGAAGAAACCTTAATGTTAACTGTTGATTTTGGGTGTTTATGATGGGTCAGTGTAGGTTCATGGCCTTTAAGAAATGTTCCACTCTGGTGGGGGATGTGGATCATGAGGGAGGCTATGGATGTGTGGGGGAAACGGTATATGGGCTATCTTAGTGTCTTTCTCTCAATTTTGTAGTAAGCCCAAAATTACTCTGAAACAAAATCATAAAAAATAATGTGCCAATAGCTATCATAAGTACACACAAATATAAAGAGCTGGAAAACAGTGCCATTGTAAAACTATGTGATTTTTCCCCCTGTCTCTGAACACTAAAAAATGTAGAATTAGAAGAAAGGGAACTATATATAGGCAAATGACCTTTTTAAAGAAAGAGAAATAGTACCCATTAGTAGTCAAGAGCTAACTAATGTTCTTTGGACATAAACAATCCCATTAATCATTCCTCTTATTTGAAGAATGTTGTAGAACGATAAAGAGAAGGCAGCTAGAACTTCTTTATCTATGGCATAAAACAGACAATACAGTTGAAAATATATAATATAGTGCATAAATAATTTTAAGTTACGGAAAATTCATGAGGGTAGTATTATTGGAAGAAACTTAAACAATATGAATGCAAGATTACCTTAAGGTCCCCCCCTCCCCTGGTTGTTGGATAATACCAAAGTAACTTTTGACAAGGGACAGTTTATTTTAATCCAGGGCTTATCTGTTTTCAAGTATTGTGTCTGTCTTTCCTCATAAAAATGCTGAATTTCAAATAATGATATTGTCATATTAAAGATAAAGATATTGAGTTAGGGCAAGCTCATATAACTTGTGTAGGGAACAGGGTAGTCCTTTGACTCAGAAAACAGAGGGTAGAAAAATATAATCAGTACTTAACATACAGGTTATTGAAAATCTGTCCCGGTTGTCCCTCTTCCAGGCCAGCTCTCTGCTGTGGCCCGGGAGTGCAGTGGAGGATGGCCAAAGTGCTTGGGCCATGCACCCCATGGGAGACCAGGAGAAGCACCTGGCTCCTGCCTTCGGATAGTGCGGTGCGCCGGCCGCGGCGGCCATTGGAGGGTGAACCAACAGCAAAAGGAAGACCTCTCTCTCTGTCTCTCTCTCTCACTGTCCACTCTGCCTGTCAAAAAAAAAAAATTAAAAATTAAAAATTAAAAATTAAAAAATAAATAAATGCTCCTTGGGGCTGAGACTGTGTCATAGAGTGTAAAGGTATTGCCTGCAATGCTTGTATCACATATGGGTGCTGGTTCGAGTCCTGGCTACTCCACATCTGATCCAGCTCCCTGCTAATGTGGCCTAGGTAAGCAGCAGATGGTCTAAGTCCTTGGGCCTCTGTACTGCCCCGACGTGGGAAACTCGGAAGAAGCTCTTGGCTTGGATTGGCCCAGATCCAGCTGTTGCTACCACTTGCTGAGTGAAGTAGCAGATGGGAGTTTCTCTCTCTCTCTCTCCCTTTCTCTCCCTCCCTCCCTCCCTCTATTTCTCTCTCTCCCTCTGTAACTCTGCCATTCAAATAAATAAATAAACCTGATGTGGCCTAGAAAGTCAGAGAACTTGGAATTTCAGAAGCATTCAGACTGCAGCAGGCTACCCGTGGATACTGTTATTTGGATGAGAATCCCAACCACTACATGATTATTTTAAAGTGAAGTAAATCATTGCAACCCTGAATTTTCTTAACTGATTTACGTGAATTTCCACATGCAGTTTCTTTATATGATTTTTTTCTATATTTGTGTTGGATTCATTCATACATAAAACCATAGTCTTGAAGAATTGAGGAGAAAAACCATTTTCGGTGTACAAGGTTGAGAAGGAATGACTCAAGAGAGGAATTAAATTCGAAATACTATGTGCTTCTCTGATCAAGTGGTGACTGATGATGATTTTGTTTAGACTTTGTGCTTCTACCTCTTGCTTATCTTTGTTAGAAAATCTAATCTCTGAATGGGAAAAGAAAAGAAATAATGGATATAATGGATTTTTGAGACCTGGGAGTACTGAGTTGGCAAATGTCTGTGTTTCCAGTGCGGAAGGAAGCAAAGGACAAATGGAATTCTGCTCAGGGCTAGAAGAAAGGAAAGCATGAGCAAGGTGTGTGTGCCTGTCAATAAATATTTACAAAGCAGTACACATAATTATATTCAGATGGCAAAGCTGTAGGATTTTTCTGTGAACACTTTCGGGTCATATCTACTTACTGATAAAGCTAGGAAAATTAGCAATGCAGTGTTTGTGTGATTCCAGAAATAACCTTTCTCTTTTTGTTTCCTCATTTCTGCACTGGAAAGGCTTAGAGCAGTTTATCAGCCAAATATTATATCCCACATTTAAGTGTAGGGCTTCTTAACAAAGTATCAAATAATGCCTCTGCCTTTGGTGACCTGGAGTCGGAAATGTTACTGCTTTCTATGTATAAAAGAATGTTGAAGTCTATTTCAGGCTGCTAATTATAAATATGGTGAACTTGTTGCTATAGTTTTCCCTCAGATGCATAGCAACTTGTTGTTGTGCCATTTCTGTTCTATTTGTGACCATGGATCATTGAGGAACTAACATTGTAGGAAAATGACTGTTTATTCAAAAACTTACTCCAGTAAAAGTTATTCCAAGATGCATGGACTTATGCAACAGTTGTATGTTTACGATAGTGTTTCTTATCATAAACATAAATAATAATTTTAAGGCAGCCAGTCGGGCAGTGACCATATGTTGTTCACAGGGCATAATTTTCCGAGATCAATGTCAGAAATAAAAGCTAAAATTACATACTTAATACATAATATGTGATATTATGAAACCACAAAATGACTAACATTTCCCATATCCAGTATTTTTTACTCCAATCTTGTAAAGCAAAGGCCATATATTTCTTACTAATTGTAAAGGGACAATTTATTAGCAAGATGCTTGCCAGAATGAAGCCAAACAATTTAGTAAATTGAATTGCATTAATTGATTAACTAATTAATTTACCCTTTTTTATTGAAGCTGAATTAATTATGTAGATATAGCTATAAGTCATAGTGGATATAGCTATAAGTCATTGTGGAAACCAGAGATCTCTGCAGTTTTAGGGGTGGAGGGAAAGATAGGGCATGCCATAATTAAATGGCAACCCAAAGACATTCTACTTCTTTAAGTAAATATTGAGAATTCTGGCATTAGGCATAGAGGGAACATTGTTGGTACGGAGCCAAGTTACTGAGAACATCAGACCCTAAGAGCCTAGAGCTAACTCATTTTCTGGAGACTGGTTGTTGGCTGAATGGAGAATGGGAGCCAGGTTTTCAGGCAACTTGCATGACTCCCTCTTAAAACTTAAACACTGACAGCAGTCAAGGCTTACTCTGAGCTTACAGCACAGCAGGCACTGTGACTCAAATGACCTCCGCTGTGAGGACTGCAATCCACACTTCAGAGCTCCCTGTGAGACCAGGCCTTGGCTAGTGTCTCTCTGAGACATATCTTCATTTTGCTCCTCCCTCAACTTTTCTACCCTCACACCCCCTTTGTTAAGAGTACTTCCTCATTGATCTTGTGCAACAAATTCCTATTTCAGGTTTTACCCCTAGGGAACCTAATCTGGAAAAGGGGCTTAATCAATTGATATGCAAATAAAAATAGAATATGTACCAAGAGACTTACTCTGAATACATTAATGTCCCTTAAGTAAAATTACTGAGTCTTAAAAAAGGTTGAATCTACATGCCAAGCTGGAGCAGTATTTTTCCTAGATTGGTTATTACTAATCCAACGATAGCATGCAATCATTGTAAGTGGTGACATTGTTTTCATCTTTCCACCTAACAAACAATACTGAGCACACATGCCTAATTAATGTCTGTTTTATTGGTAAAATTATGGAAGTCAAAAATCAAGCAGTAGGGAAGCAATCTGGCGTATACACATTATTCGTGAAAAGTGTTGAAATAAAATTCTTTATAAAATTATGATAACAGTGTCAAAAATAGAATTTCCTCTTGTAAAATCTTATCACTTTTTTTTTCGGGTTCTGACATTTCATCTTCTTTTATTTATATAAAGAGAACCAATTTCATGTGTGTCATATATACAATTTTAAGCCCATATTTCCCACCTACCCACCTTCCCTTCTCCTTTCTTTTTTTTTTTTTACTTTCAATTTACTTTATAGTCACAGCTTAATCATTCAGTAAATAAAGAGTTAAAAAAATAGTAAGTAGAAAGACCAGTGTTCCATAAGAGTATAGACAAGGGCTACAAACAATAATAAAATCTCATCTCATGAAAACAATTTCACTCATATACATTACTTTTTTTTTGCATTTTGAATGTTAGCTACTACAAATCAGAGAAAATATATATTTATTTTTTGTCGACTGGCTTATTTCACTAAATATAGTGGTCTTTAGTTCCATTCATTTTGTTCCAAAAGACAGGATTTCAATCTTTTTTATGGCTGAGTATTATTTCATATTGTGTATATATATATATATATATATATATATATATATATATTACAATTTATTTATCCAGTCATCAGTTGATGGACATCTGGGTTGATGTAGGTATGTTAGTTATTTCAAACTGAGTTGCTATAAAATGGGAATACAGATAACTCTTTCATATGCTGACTTTATTTCTTTTGGATAAATTCACAGGAGTTAGATGGCTGGGTCATAAGGTAGTTCTATTTCCTCTATTTCTGAGGAATCTCCATACTGTCTTCCATGATAGTTGTGCTGCTTTACATTCCACCAATAGAGAATTAGGGTACTTTTTTCTCTATATCCTCATCAGTATTTGCTATTTTTTTTTTTTTGATTTTTAAATGATAGCCAATCTAACTGGAATGAAGTGAAGCTTATTGTGGTTTTTATTTGCATTTCCCTGATATCTAGTGATCCTGAGCACTTTTTCATGTCTATTGGCTATTTATATTTCATCCTTTGAAAAATGCATGTTCATGTCCTTTGCCCATTTCTTAACTGGATTGTTTGCTTTGTGTTGTTGAGCCATTTACTTAAAAGGCAGAGTTACAGAGAGAGGAGAGAGAGAGAGAGAGAGAGGGAGAGAGAGCTGCAGAGTCCTGGACTTTGGCCAGGCCAAAGTCAGGAGCCTGGAACTTAATCCAGGTTTCCCACATGGGCGTCAGGGGCCCAAGTACTATGGTCATCTTCTGCTGTGTTTCCCAGGCCATTAGCAGGGAGCTGGATTGGAAGTAGAGGAGCTGGAACAGAAAATGTTGCCCACATGGGATGCCAGCATATCTGGTGATAGCTTAACCTGCTATCCCACAATGCTAGCCCCTATTGTTGAGTTTCTTGAGCTTCTTCTGTATTTTAGATATTAATCAGTTAAATAGGTTCCAAATACTTTCTTCCATTCTGGTGGTTGCCCCTTCACTTTGTTCAATGTTACCTTTGCTGTGCAAAAGCTTTTTAGCATTTTGGAATCCAATTTGTCTTTTTTTGCTTTTATGGCTTGGAATTCTGGGGTTTTATCCAGGAGGTTTTTGTCTATGGCAATGTCTTCAGTGTTTCCCCTATGTTTTCCTCTAGTAATTTGGTGGTTTTCAAGTAGTCTTGGAAGTTAGAAGTTTTTAAGCCATAGTGTAAACATCTTATGAATAAAAAGATATTAGGTCTGCAACATCCTTGATTCATCTTTATTCAATTTTCATTTGAAATTTCAAGGGATATGGAACAGATATCATTATTATTCTAATAGGATATCATAGGTAAGAATGTAAGTTTGGAAGCAGACTCAAATCAAATCTTAAATCTGTGAATGTTTTTTATATACTAGACCTTGAAGAAGTTCATTAAATGGTTCCTCCTTTACTTATAACTTCAGGATGGGGAAATAATAGTATCTACATTAGGTAAAAATGACGAGCCCCAAAATTATTCCTAGAAGCTATCATTGTTCCCTTTTATAGAAAAAGGGATTTTTGCAATGTAGTATGATCAGATATTAGAAAATGTTGAGATGGTGAGATTATTCTGCTTTATCCTCATAGGCCTTGCATGAATCTCAAGTGTCTTTGTGTGAGAAAGATGAAAAAGATGAAAGGTTGTTGATTTACAGATGCTATATTGCAATGTGATTGAAAAAGCAGAGATCAAATTGATTAAAGAAAGGCTCACAAGCCAAGGACCAATGGCAACCCTGAGGAGCTGTAAATATAAGGAAATGTATTGACCCCTACTACTTTGCAGCAGGAACCTGCCCTGGCAACAACTGGAGTTATGCCTACATGGCATTAGTTTTGGACTGGTTTCCAGCTCAGGAAGAGAATACTATTCTGTGGTTTTAATTCATCAAGACTGAAGGAAATTTATTACAGTGGCAATGAGAATCTAATACAGCACTCACTTATTTTAAATTATTTTTAAGTATCATTATCCTACATATATCACAAAAACTATGCCTGGGAAAGTAAGCACTCTCTCAGTATTGGGGGGAAGGCCCACTTTTCATGTTGTAGGACAGAATTTTATGTCCTGTGATTCTCCTCTAAATACCTAGCCCCTCAGGACTGGATCTTCTCTGCCATCAGATATACAACAGGAAATCTACACAATAAAGCAGTGACTTTAAGATGAAATGAAATGTTGAACTACTGGTATCACAATAACAATAGGAATAACAGCATAGAATCCATAACAATAAATCTGTTCTTCCTATTTACACAAGAATACTTCAAGACATTCATTAAGAAGTGAAATTAACATGTTAAGATTCCATGATTGTTTACAGCCCTGTCTCTACTATTGAAGAACAGTGTTTTTTTTCTTACTATTTATTGAACTCTTTACATACTATAGGGTTAATTTTATGAGTGCAAAGTTAACTGGAAGTGGACCATTGTAAAAATAAGAGAGGGAATAGGCGAGGAAGGTGGAGGAAGGGTGGGAGCATAGATGGGAGGGAGGATAGGGTGGGAAATATCACTATGCTCCTAAATCTGTATACATGAAATGTATGAAATGTATATACCTTGAATAAAATTTTAAAAAAAGAATGTCATATTTTATAGTTTTAGTGGGTGAAGTGGTCATTTGCCCATTCAGTTGTTGTTTATAGCTGTTGCCTATATTCCCAATAAACTAGGATGTTCTTTCTTTTATTTGTTAAACTTCTTAGTGAGTGAATTAATTCTTTTTACTGTAATTTAATTTTAAATGTTGTCTCAAAAACTAAAAAGCAAAAAAGAAAGGGAGAAGGAAGGATGGTGGGCTGGACAGAGAGGGAGGGAGGAAGGGAATATCATTATGTCCTTAAAATTGTGTCTACAAATCACATTGAATCTCTTAAAAGAAAACTAAAATAAAAAAACTGTAAAAAAAATCATGGAAAACTGGAACTAAAGTGAAGTAACACCTTGACAGTAGGGACTCCATTTTGGAGTACCTGAGATTCCATTCTGGGAAGGTGGCCCCCAACCCTGTGAGACTCCAGCCTGAAGCTATGATCTAAAACTCTCAGACAATAGCAGTCCACTATATCACACTTGGCAAAGCATAGAAACCCCATAGCATGATTGCTCAAGCTTGGAAGTGGATAGGCTGTACCTGGGTTAATGATAAAAATGTAATCTGTTTATATCCTACATATGATTTGATTTAAGCCAATCTCTGAATTAATGTCAATATTATAATTGAAATTGTTAAGATTGTAACTGGCATTGTCAAGATTATAATTGATATTAATTTCACATAGGTTTTAGGTTAGCTTGAGCCCTGGTAACCATATATTCCACCTTAATACTAGCAACCATGTATTCCCCTCCCAATTTTGTGGTTTTTGCCTTTAAAAACCCTGTTGCTCTGGGCTTCAGAGTCAAGAGTTCTTTGGGGCATGAGCCCACTCTTGGCCACCGGCAATAAAGGACTCTAAAATTTATCAGTGTGTGGCACTTCTCTGTCAGCACTCACTCAGACACAACAAAGGAAATGCATGTTTTTCATGAACATTTGAAGACTCCTTGTAAATGAACACATGTGTGATACCATAAAGAAAGGAAAAACTAAGGATAACATTGAAATAAATGTACAGTAGTTACGTGTTAGCATCGTTATTCTGGTCCTCATGTAAATGCATTTTTGTAATCAATCAGGGTTCAGTTAAAGAATGCCAGGGCCAAAGGAGTTTGCATTTATCAAGACATGAACAAACAGAGGTAAATACATACATATCCACAAACATATATGAGATGTTGAAGACCTGAATGCTACTGATGTTGACTACCAAGCTTGAGAAAAGTGAAGATATTTTTATGCTTCTTACTTTCCTATTCTATTATTGCACAACGAAAACATGCTAAATAGGAGACAATCATAAAAAGGCAGTGGCTTATTCTAATATAGGTAAAATGAAGTTTCCTTATCTGTTCTTTTATTTTATCTAGCATACAATTAAGTCATTTCCCTGAAGAATGGGCCCTCAGAATGAAGCAATTGTACAATTCTTCCTTTACTTATCATTATCAGGTACACAAACTGAATGGATGTCAAGATACAATGACATGAACAAGAGTTCAGAATCTTATAGTTTGCAGTACAAAACGATTAATAAACTACACTTTAGCAGTGGAAGTTCAAGTTCACAAACTGCAAAATATTCTTAGTATGAAAGGAGAAAAAACATGTGTGGCAGACAAAAGGAATGAAAATCATCAATTGCCACCTAAAATAAATCTAATATCTAATCCATGATATCTGAGAGCTTTTAATCTTTAAATATTGAAAAAATCACCTGTTAAAAGCTGGAAATATTACTGCAATTTTTAGTATACACGAACATACAGATTTTCCATGGAATGTGAAATAGGAAATGTGGTAAGCCAGCTACGTGTAGGCACTCAATTCCTCCTTAACTAACAGAGGAGAATAATTTGCATTCTCCCTCAATCTAGCTCCGTATGTAGCTGGGCTGCCTCAGCAGTGGCAGTCATGTGAGGAGAACCATTTAGATGCAACATTTACTTTGGCACAGGTTTGGTTCCACACTCAAGTTTCTCTCCAGATGGACTATCTCCATGTGCTCATAAGCTTGCCTTTTAATTCAACTGCAGAAATTAGGGACAAACTCCGCACAAGCACTTGGTTAATAAGAGAGCCAGCAGGAGCAGAAATGGGTAACAGCAAGCTCGTTTCCCCTGCCCACTTGCTGCGTGAATACTTTGCAAAGAACCTGCCGTACTTTGCAACCAAGGCCTGTCAACTGCAGCTTCGGAATAAATTCTCTCTGCACGTGGCCATTACATCAGCCCTGGTTTGCTAGGAATTCCTGATGAGCCATCAAAGGCTGTGCAGGAATTGTTAAGAAGCATCACACAACCAAGTGAGTTTCCTGAGTTAGAATACTTTGAGTGATTAAAGTTAATGTCTTTATTTCAAGCTTCTCGAATTTTCAGAGGGAAAATGAAATGTCCTTGGATTGGGGGTATTAGACTCCACCCCATCTTGACTCCACCCATGGTGAGAAAGTATGAAAGGAATATTAAGAAACCTAATGCATTAATATTTTCTGTTTGAAAGGAGAAGATAAACAAATAGTGATGAAAATAACATTATAAAAACAATTCATGATTAGATAACAAGTTGCTATCAGAGAAGAACACATTGCTACAGAGTTTAGGGATCTGAAAGATTAGTTTTGCATTGGTAGAAAGAATGATGGCAACCAGAAGTGTCCAATTTCTAACCCAGCAAAACTATAAATGTCTTATATTAGCTGGCAAGAAATAGTGAAGATGGTCCTCTTCCCCACTTAATGCTGTATAATTGTTCAAACCTGGTAAATGCCACCCTTAGGATCATTGGTTACTATCCTCACTCTGTCTTTTATGACCTTGTCTAAATATGATCAGAGTCGGCAAACTTGGAAGGCTTCCATAGCCTTGGCAACTCATGACGACAGCCTAGGATGGTTACTGGTGCCATAAACTAGAGTGTCAATTTGTTGGGTCAACAACAGGAGCCACTGTGCACTTGCTCCTCATGTGGGATCTCTGTCCTTAATGTGCTGTACATTTTGATTTAATGCTATAACTAGTACTCAAACAGTATGTTTCACTTTGTGTTTCTATGTGGGTGCAAACTGTTGAAATCTTTATACTAAATTGATCTTCTATATATAAAGAGAATTGAAAATGAATCTTGATGCAAATGGAAGGAGAGAGGGAGCGGGAGAGGGGAGGGTTGCGGGTGGGAGGGAAGTTATGGGGGGGGGGAAGCCATTGTAATCCATAAGCTGTACACTGGAAATTTATATTCATTAAATAAAAGTTAAAAAAAAAAACAAAGGTAGGTTAAGTGGGATGTTGTATTCAGATCAAGGAGAGATTGGAAAATTTGCTATGTACTCCTTGCATTAAAGATGGAGGAAGGACTAATGCCAAGATACACAGACAAGTTCTAGAAGCTGCAAGAATAGGGACTTGTCCTTAGATATTCCAAAAAGGAATATAGCCTTGCAGACATCTTTTAGCTCAGCGTGACCTATATCAGATTCCTGATCTTCAGAACAGTATGAAAACCAATTTGTATTTGAGCCACTAAATTTGAGGTGATTTGATAGAGTAGCAATGTGATACAAATACTAACACAGGACCATAGAACAAGCCCAGAGTAAAGGGGTCAGAATGTGTATAAAATATCAGCTTACTTCAAAAAGCTTGTGAAAGATGGAATTTTTAAAAAAAGGTTTATTATAATGCAAAAAAGTTTGAAATTCATGCATATAAGCATTTGTGTATCATCCATGCACCTTTTGCTATATACTTTCAATCACCTCTAGATTCCATTTAAAATTTAATGAAATGGAAAGTCTATGTAAACAGTTGTTATACTATGTTGTTTAAGGATTAACAGCAAGAAAAGAAAACAAGTCTACATATTCGGTACAGACAAAAGCATCATAGGACTAACTCCACAGAACAGGATCTGCACTGAGTGGATTCTGCAGATGCAGAACTTGGGTGTGTGGAACATGCAGGTGTCAAGGACAGCTGTAATATCTGTACAGCAATTTGTGAGATAAAATGTGCTTTGCGTTTATTATCTCACTTCATTCACAAAGCAACCGAAAAGGTATATTTGCTATGATCATCTTCATAGATTGGGCGAGTTTCATACTGCTCCCAAGGGTCTGATAAAGACTCAAATCTCAATCTCCTGTCTCTAAATCATTCATGGTTTAAGCTGGTCTGTGATTTCTGTAGTGAGATCCCAGAAACAATTTACATACTGGGGACTGGGAATGAGCACATGAAGTAGATTCTAGGCATACTGCCTATGGAATACGGCTATGATGCAGGATCACGGATAAGCAAGTAGTGGAGCCTATGGAATAGGGCTATGATGCAGGATCACGGATGAGCAAGTAGTGGAGCAGCAGTGTTTTGGCCCTGGGAGCTCACTGACCCTTCTTTTTTCTACTTCCCTTGAATCCGGCAATTTGTCACCTGGAGCTTCGGTTTGTGTGTGTGGTATGATGCACAGTTGGTGCAAGGAAGATATGGATAATAGTCCAATATAATTGTTATCGCCTTCTCAATATTATTGAATACCATGATAATATTGTAATAGTTGAGCATTACTCAACTATTATATATATAATATATATATATAACTATTATATATATATATAATAATAAAAGCTATGTTTATGGATTTTAGACTGGACATCACTTGAGCACATGGCCATCTTATGCAGAGGCCCTTGATGAAGGGGCAGATTTTGTAAAGATCCAGAATACAAAAATATTTTTCTTGAAGAGTCATTTTCATCCAAATATTTTATCTAGAAATTGTTGCTAGTTTACTTGCCAGCTTATATACTTCTTTATACAGAAATATGTTGCATAGAACAGTATTTCTCTAATTTACTTAAATCTTAAAACACAACATTTAGCGTGAATTCCACTCACAATGATTTGTTTTACTGTGTATCTGAAACTGTCTAGGGATGAAGTTTATTATTCTCCAGATTACATGTTTTCCTTGTGGAAAATTTGTAAATGTATTTGGATGTTATAATGCATTTTTATATACTTCCTTTTATTATATACTCATAATTAAATGAGTCAGCACATGTAATGAGCTTATCACAATGACTGGTGCATAGTGCTGGAAAAGTATTAATTACACCTCCTCCATTACAGTGCTCTGTGAGATGGATATTAATATACACATAATACGAGTTAGGAGTGCATAGAGGCCGGCGCCGTGGCTCAATAGGCTAATCCTCTGCCAGCGGCGCCGGCACACCGGGTTTCTGTCCTGGTTGCCCCTCTTCCAGGCCAGCTCTCTGCTGTGGCCTGGGAGTGCAGTGGAGGATGGCCCAAGTGCTTGGGCCCTGCACCCCATGGGAGACCAGGAGAAGCACCTGGCTCCTGACTTCAGATCAGCGCGATGAGCCGGCCGCAGTGCACTGGCCGCGGCGGCCATTGGAGGGTGAACCGACGGCAAAAGTAAGACATTTCTCTTTGTCTCTCTCTCTCACTGTCCAGTCTGCCTGTCAAAAAAAAAAAAAAAAAAAAGAGTGCATAGAAAAGAGATGAAAGGTTTGGCTGGAACTAGACTCTGAGAACAGCTGCCTTATCTTTTTTTTTCCCTTATAATAATAGCACTTCTCAAGTATAAAACAATGCTGGATCCTTAGTAGTTGTTCAGTAACTAATTTTTTGGGTCAATCATTGAATAACAGATGGCTTCCCTTTTATTTCACGATTTTATGTAATATGTACATAATTCAATAAGTTGGAAGTCAAAGAATATTTGTGGTTAAAATAATTTGAATCTAAACATTTCCCTAGGGCTGAACCAGTGTGGCCACTTTTTCCTTGAGAAGTTACATTCATTTTAAAGCATTGAACCTCAAATTGTTTTTATTCACTTAAAAAACAAAACAAAACAAAACAAAAAAAACATGGGTTTCCTGAATCAGTCATGATAGTATCCATGTGTGTACTTAGTAGGGTAATTTTTAAATTCTCTACAACTGTAAGAAAAGTTTTTGCTTTTTTTCTGTGATATGCCTACGAAGTTTCCATTATGTTGTCAGGGATCTTGTCCAAAACTATGTTTATGGGTGGGCATTGTGCTGCATTGGGTTAACATTCCCCATGGATGTCCACTCCCCATGTTACAGAGTGCCTGGGCTTTACTCCAGCCTCTACCTTCTGATTCAGCTTCCTGTGAATGTGACTGGGAAGCAACCAGTGACGGCTCAAGTGCTTGAGTCCCTGACACCTATGTGGGAGAACTACATGGAGTTCCTCCAGTCTGAATTTGACTTGCCTCAGAATGCAGCTGTTGTAGGTATTTCGGGAGAAAACCAGCTGGCGGATGATCTTTCTGGGTGTGTCTCTCTCTGTCACTCTGTCTTTTGAATGAAAAAATATGAGTAAATAAACTGAAAAAAAAAAAAAAACAAAAAAACAACTGACCATAACTGTAAGGATATATCTATTTAAGAAGTAGTTTGGGGACAATTGATCTATGAATACTTTACAGGGCATTAAGATATCAGGATACTGGACCTGGAGAGGAAATAAAAAAAAAAAAAAAGGAAAAAGGAAATGAGAGAGGGAGAGAAGAAGGGGAATGGATTTATATTTGACACTATATTAGAGTAACAAAAATATTTTCCAAATAAATTTTAATTACCTCATTATGAAATCACTTATTGAGCCAACATTTTGTAAGGATTTTTCTAAAAATCCCTTCAGTGAAAAATGTGTAATACTATTAACTCCAACATTTCTCTAACATGCTTAAGCTTCGAATGCTGCAATTTAATCATTTTTTGATTTATGTATTTAATATAGTTATAGCTTAGCATGTAGTGTTATGATAAAATAACCCAATTGAATTGAGGCGAGAGATATAAGAAAACATTCTATTCCAATTCAAGTACCAAAGACTTATTTCATGTAGTTAGGGGCACAGAGGGGTTTAAATAATCAGGGCTTGGAAATAAAGACATGGTGGGGAAAATGTATCACCAATATAAAAATAATTTGTGTGTATGAAAAGTTAAAATTATTCTCCACTATAGAGAAGAAACCAAAATAGTCTGGTGTACTTGAAAGATGATGAGACTATTTAGCAGAATGAGAAACAATGTTCAAAGTAATAAATGATTATAACTTCTGTCTTTGATTCGAAAAGTCTTTTTGCTTCTTTTCTCCTATTAAATTTTTTCCTGTTTTACTATTAAAGACATATTCTAAAAGTCCTGAATTTTACACCTCTCACTAGTTTGTGGAGTAAAGTAGGCTATAAATCACGGCTATGCAAAACAGTTTTTCTTAATTTAATTTCCATCTTCTTAGAACCCATTCTGTAATTAGATTTGTGGCCTGTTGTGCCCTGGAATAAGTATATGACTATACTGCTTAGCCTAAATTATTTTGATAACAAATTTGTAGAACTAGGACACAGTTAAATTGTTTAAAGAAAAACACACCAGACCCTTGGATCTTGGACTATCTACTCTCTTCCAGTCATTTCCTGGGCCATCTGAGCATGACCACAAAACATCCATCATCATTTCCTCAAAAGGACCCGGCTCCAGCTCTGTAGGAGAGATCCTGTGCCGTGGTCATCTGGGCAGACGTGTCTCTGAGATCTGGATGCTCTCTTCTGCTTACTGAGAAGGACTGCTCAGAACCTGCCTCCTGGAACTTGGCAGTCACGGCCACAGAACAGTAGGCAGTCCTTGGCGTCCATGGCTGTCACATAAATCACAGGGCAAAAGCAAGAGTCTATGTCTTTTTTAAAACATGCATGTGAAAATAGTTATTGACTAGTATATCTGTTTATAGTTTGATTGAGAGTGCTATGATTTGTCAAATGTGGTTTTAACAGATGTATGTACATAAAATTGTTGAGATATTCAAAAAATTATTTTTAAATGTTCATTTGAGAAAACTTGCATGGATGTTTATCTGAATACATAAATGTGTTAGTTTTCTAATTCAGGGTGGGAGAGTTTAAGAAATATAATTTCACCACTCTTATTTGTGTGTGTGTGTGTGTGTGATTCTCTGATACAAGTATATACAATAAACCTTACTAGTACCAACTTCATTGTCTCCTGATCTGTGCCACTTTAATCATGCAGTTGCCTAGCGTTAAACTTGCATAATGAATGGAATAAAATATCCATGCTAAGGTGGTTAACAATTAGTTGTACAAAAATTTACAAAATGTATTTAATTTGTTGAAATAAAGATGCAAATATCAAGTTCTCTGAAATCAAAATGAAGTCTAGCTAAGTAATTATAGGCATATAAAGAAAGATTATAGTCACCATTTTAATAAAAGACTTATGGACTCCAATATGGAAGCATTTTTACTTTAGTCATTTAAATAAAGCATTATTTTAAAGCCATTCCTTAGGCAACTTCTTAAAAGTTCTATTTAATAAAGTTTATTTTAATGAATAGTAAACTAAAACCAGCTTTAACTAAAATACCTTAAGTATTTACGAAATTTAACTTCTAATTTAAACAATTGTCTGTGTTGATTGGATCTCCTGGCTTCAGATGCTTTTTCTTAATTACATGTTTATGAAATTTTAAATATACGCTTACAATAACATAATTTCTTGAAAAAATATAGTGTAAAGAAACAATTAATACCACATACTTTCTGAGAAATCAATTATTTGATGTGCAATATGGCATATCATGGCATTATGTTAGAAAAACCCTTAATAGAGTATCAGTTTATAATTATTGAATTCGCATGTGAGCACTGTGGTGTTTAACTAGGAGAATGTATGGAAGTCAGCAGGTGACTAGTTATTTTTTTTTAACCAATTTCATTCCTCAACTTTCGTGCTATAAAGCTTCTTATTTCATGATGAAGTATGTTAACAAATACATTTTTTCTGGTTTTGGGCTGCTGTATACTTATTACTTAAAATTGCCTTTGCTATGTTTTTCCTTTGCTTATCATACTTAATTCAGTTTTGTAAGCTTACTACATAATCTATATAAACACCAAGAATATTAAAATTAAATTTCTATTTATAGAGATCTGCTGAAATATTCTGCAAGTGGAAATTTTCAATTCAATGCTGTCTGTGGATACTTTGAAAAGACTTTGCAGCCCCCTTTCCTGACTGGGCTGGAAGAAAATACTTGTGTTGGTGGCTGTCTGAGTAACAGCCTTTTTTCTATCATCTCCATTCCCACCCCCCATGACTCAGAAATATGTTTCTGCTGTCATTCTGCCACCCCACCACCATTGTTAAACGTGCATTTGGCCAGTACAACCAGTAGGTAATTTTCTCCATACTTTTCTTCTTCAAGCATGGTGACCTGAATACCAGTGTCGCCTTTATGTGACTCTTTTCTATTTTCTTTTTTTTTTTTTTCTGAAAGTAAAAGCTGGGTACTATATTGTAATTCCAGAAAAACAATGCTATATTTATTTAATTATTACAAGAGTAAAACAAAACAAATGCTTGAATTGGTTGGTTTAAGCTTTTCCAAATCAAATATTAACAAAGTACATGCTGTGAAATGAGGGAACAGCACCTCATTCCTATACTCTTTAAGAGGAATTCAGAGAATGGGAAACTCAGGTGTTACTGGCCTGAATTTAACGTAAAAATGGCCCACTAATCCAGAACTAAAGTTTTCTGCATAATTACAATTGAGATTCATTATGTAGGAAATATATCAGGCAGAAATCAATGGGGTTTTCTGATTCAGTAAGTTTGTTTAATGAAAAAGGGAGAATAATTTGGGGGGAAAAGTTCAAGAATTGTTTTTGATCTCATTATGAATGCCCATCATTGTGGCCTAAATATATTTATCTTTCACACAGGTGGCAAAATTAATCTTCCATAATTTGATGGAATTTTTATCTCATTGCTTTCCCTTAATTGTCAGTAAGCACAGATAATAGAGAATTGAACAGTAGTACAATGCTGCCCTTTGATTAAGTTTTTGTCTTTTTCTCTGACATTATTTCTGTGAACCAAAGTTTCTCTTGAAAAATCAATAACCATAGCACAGTTATTGATTTTTTGGTTTGTTTCTTATCAATAGCACCAACTCTCTAATTCAAAGTATAGCAGTACCCTTCTGTGCTCTCCATTGTCCAATAGTTTCATTTAATTACTTTTGCCATTTTCTTTAATACAATTTGCTTTAAGCCAACTATACACTTTAATATTATTTTATTTATTTATTTATTGTAAAAGATTTATTATGAAAGTCAGAGTTACAGAGAGAGAGAAAGAGAGAGGGAGACAACTATTCACTGGTTTATTCCCCAGATGGCCACAATGGCCTAGTTCCTGTCCTGTGTTCCATCTGGGCCCCCACATGGATGGCAAGGACACAAACACTTGGACGATCTTTTGCTGCTCTTCCTAAGTCATTATCAGTGAGCTGGATTGAAAGTGGAACAGCTGTGACATGAAATGGCACCTGTAAGGGGTATCCCTTACAGTTACAATTTCCCAGTTGGCAACTTTACCCACTATGCCACAGTGCCGGCCCCTAATATCACTATTTACATGTAACACTGTATAGTTTCCTTATTCCCCAACATCAACATAATCTCAATCGTGTTATCCTTGTCTTTTTGATTAACTAAAAAAAAAATCCCCGTTTCATTGAGTGTCACTCAAATAATCTTCAAATGTAATCAGATTGTTGCACAATGACCCTCACAGATAAGTTACAACAGAGAAATCAGAATGCAATGAAGGAAAGCAAAACTGAAAAATGATTATGGATACGGCTTACCCAAAAAAGGCCTCAGTCATAAAAATTAAGTTACAGCAGCCCAATTTTTTGAATAAAATCCTCATATTTTTATACTTTGTTTACTTCTGCAAAGCCATTTCTTAGGCTTTGAAGGGAGTCTTCAAATGCATTTTGTTCTGAATGATAAAGGCTTGACTATTCTCTCCAACTCTACTCTTAAAGAGAATGTGACCATAGTCACCACCTATAAACATCTAATCCTTTTGATATCTTGCCTTTACTCACTGAACTTCTTTTCCTGTCCACATCTTTTGGGGTGCATGGTGGGAATTTGGGTGTTATGAACGATGGATGCTGAGTTGAAAACTGAATTAAACAAAACACAACCCTTTACAAAATTAAAGGTCATGCCTAAGTCACTGTGTTTGCCTATTTTGTAGCATACTCCCTTGGAGTGGTACTTCTTCACACTCTGCTAATTGGACTACAAACATTTCATTGTATATTTTGGTAATGTCCTATTCCTTGTGATTTATCTACCAGTATTTACTTTTTTAATGTTTGCACTTATCTATCTGCACTTCCACAACTGATCCAACAAAGTGTATCATCTACAAATGTTTTCTGTTAATAAAAAGCTATCTTGGAAAATGGCTGCTCCAGTCAGAATAATTTTTGTTGTGAGGTTTAGAAAAAAAAAATAAAAACTAACTGAAGGATAAAATGCCATTTTCTCAGCATTAATAGAAGAAAAGTAGGAATCCTCAAAACTGCAGAGACAATAGTGACTACAAATACAGATTAATGCCAAAATGGTTCTCCACCCCTTACCACTCCTTCTATTTACTTCCCAGCTACAGAGAAATTTCTGTTTCTCCAAGCTCTCCTCTACCACATTCCAGAGAAGAATGAAAGGCTATGACTGGCCTTGATCAAGTCCATGTGTTTGCCATTTTCTGACCACCATCCTGGGGAAATAACCCAGCCAGATCTCTGGAGCATTATGGCCAGAAATTTTTCAGAACAATATAGTTTGAGTGGGAAGCAACATTTTTTTAAATGAATGGAGCGATAGCTGTTTATATTTTTTAGCAAGTATATGAACAAATGTATTGTAAATTTACCTACAGTGCACAAATTTCATAAAGACCAGTATAGATTATGATCGATCATCACTTCCAACATAGTATTATTTTGTAAAATAACAAGCAATGATAATATATACTGATACATAATGTTTGTTTCTTTTCTAGTTCAGTAAAGTTAACTTTTTCTTCAAAATATTGAAATGATATTTAATGAAACTTGGGTAGCCTATATCAATCAGGTATCTAAAATTCACTTTGTCTTGTTTGTACAATTTATGAAGTCTAATATTCACTCAGAATTTGTTTAACTTTAAGATATCTCAAAAGGAAAAGGAAGCAAAACAGTTCCCCAATATGCCTGAAAAAAGTTTTTGCTTTCTTTTTATATGCATGAGGGGTATTATTTGTAATAATACTACACTGCCACCTTGTGGAGTTGCTGAATGAAAACCAGTTAAATAAACACCACTGGCCAAGTACCCTCCTCTCCCTACCCTGCCCCCTTGTCCCCTCAAGGGGACTCAGAAAATCTCAGGAGGATTCAAGTTAGAGCAGTTAAACAACTAATCTATGATATTACAAACGGATACTTGGTGGTAACAGACCATATTGCCTAGGAGTAAATTCATTACAGAAAAGTAGCCATTTGTAACCAGTTTCTTTATAGAGATTTATTTTAAAACATTTTTGTCCTATGAAGTACATTTTACTTGAAGAACAGAAAATATCAGAATTCAATGCCTGCATCTACCATTACTAGTTGTTTACGTTAATCTCCTTATGCTTGGATTTTTCAGTGTTTAAAATGAGGAATTTATTCTTGTGTTCTTTAAAAAGTATCGGCAATATAATTCACTGTGTCTATAACTATATTTATTATTGTTATACATGCATTCTTTGAGACTTCTTTTGAAATTTGTTTTACATACAAACCCTTTGTCAGGCAACGTACTTGAGGCTTGTAAATGTGTGATAAGGGAAAGAAAAAACATGATATGCTATAACTGTTTATGATGAACAATAACCAGTCAGTGAAATAGAATTATAGTAAAATACTAATAGTTAAGAAAAATGAATTGTGTAGATTTCAAAGTCTTACAGCATTATTTCAAATTATGAACCATGAGACAGCTGTGTAAAGTATTAGCACAGGACATCTTTTAATATATTTTATAAGTATTTTGTTTGTTTTCACAATGAAATATTTTTCTAAGACGTCTGAAATGATGTAACCATTGAAAATAAATTATTTTTATAAAATTCAAAAAACTAAAATGTTTACTATGATATGAAGATGGCACTATATTTCCTTGGTAAAAGCAAATGCTACACAAAATTTTATGTATATATATATATATATATATATATATATATATATATATAATAGAGAGAGAGAGGAGAGAGAGAGAGAGAGAATCTATTCTACCAGTTCACTTCCAAAATGCTTGCAATAGCCAGCACTGGGCCACACCAAACCTAGGAGCCAGGAATTCAAATTCAGGTCTCCAGTACAGGTGCAGGAATCCAATTGTTTAAACATCATTTGCTACCTACCAGGGTACACAGTAGCAGGAAGCTGGATTCTAGAGTTGGAGTAGGGAATCAATTCTATATACCCTGATGTGAGATTCAGGAGTCAACTGCTAACTTAAACATTTGCTCTGAAATAGATGTTTAATTTTGAGCAGGATAGATATACCCCATCTTATGGAAATTAAAGCTCAGTCAAGAAGACAGACGATTCAAAAAACAGAAGTGCTATCTCCAGGTTAGTGTGGATGAGCAGAGTAGGACCCACTGTAGCCTGGCAGTTGCAAGCATAGCACCTTAAAATAAATGACCACTAGGCTGTGCTAGAAGGATGCCAAAGAATTATGTAGGACAAGAAGAGAAACCAGAACACATTCTTTTTAAAAATTTTTTTTTAGTTTTTTAAATTTATTTTTATTTATTTTTTATTTTTTTGACAGGCAGAGTGGACAGTGAGAGAGAGAGACAGAGAGAAAGGTCTTCCTTTGCTGTTGGTTCACCCTCCAATGGCTGGCGCGCTGGTGCGCAGCTGTTGGTGCACCACGCTGATCTGAAGCCAGGAGCCAGGTGCTTCTCCTGGTCTCCCATGGGGTGCAGGGCCCAAGCACTTGGGCCATCCTCCACTGCACTCCCGGGCCACGGCAGAGAGCTGGCCTGGAAGAGGGGCAACCGGGACAGAATCTGGTGCCCCGATCGGGACTAGAACCCGGGGTGCCAGCGCCACTAGGCGGAGGATTAGCCTGCTGAGCCACAGATTTTTATAGAAAGCTTTTATTTAATAAATATAAATTTCATAGTTATAATTTTTGGATTATAATGGTTCTTTCCCTCATTATAATGGTTCTTCCCCACTCCCAAACCATCCCATCTCCCACTGCCTCTCCCATCTCATTCTTCATTAAGGTTCACTTTTAATTATCTTTATATACAGAAGATCAGCTCTATACTAAGTAGATTTCAACAGTTTCATCCACACAGACATACAAAGTATAAAGTACTGTTTGAAGACTAGTTTTATGGTTAATTCTCATAATACAACTCATTAAGGACAGAAGTCCAACATGGGGAGCAAGTGCACAGTGACTCCTGTTGTTAATTTAACAACTGACACTCTCATTTATGATGTCAGTAATCACCTGAGGCTCTTGTCATGAGCTGTCAAGGCTATGGAAGCTTATTCTAAGGAAAGTGATCAGCATGTACAGTCATGGAGGCCAAGAATCATCACAAAATTAAGTTGAAGGTACATGATTGGCCTTGTTTTTAAACCAAGGATAAGACTCTCACATCCTACATTTGAGTACCTGGGATTGATCCCCTGATGCCACTCCCGGTTCCAGTTTCCTGCTAATATGGACCATGAGAGATAGTGGTGATAACATAAACATTGTCCCTGCCACACACATGGGAGATCCAGACTGAATAATTTGCTCCTGATTTCAGCCATGACCATTCTGAGCATTTGAGGCATGAACAAGTGGATGGGTTCTCCCTCTGAAACACACTTTGTCTCTCATTCTCTGCTCTTAAACACATAATTAAAAGAAACTAATTTTAAGAAATTAAAAGATGAGGACAGGGGCCGGCACTGTGGTGAAGTGGGTTAAAAGCCCTGGCCTGAAGTGCCGGCATCCCACATGGGTGCCAGTTTTAGTCCCAGATGCTCCTCTTCTGATCCAGCCCTCTGCTATGGCCTGGGAAAACAACAGAAGATGGCCCAAGTGCTTGGGCCCCTGCATCCACATAGGAGACCCGGAAGGAGCTCCTGGATCCTGGCTTCGGATAGGCGCAGCTCTGACCATTGCAGCCATCTGGGGAGTGAACCAGCAGATGGAAGACTTCTCTCTCTCTCTGTCTCTACCTCTCTCTGTAACTCTGTTTTTCAAATAAATAAAATAAATCTCAAAAAAAAAAAAGATGAGGACAGTTAGGGATGGCTGTGGAGGGGTGATGTGACAAGAGGTCAGTATGGAGATGTAGGTGAAGTGATCAAGCAGGACCCTGAATATTAGAGTGCAGAGTTTGGACATTATTGCAAAGGAAACTTGAAAGCAATGACATAACTGCCTTTTCATGACAGAGGAGCCACTCCTTTTATTGGTGGACATTTGTAGTAGGTAGGTAAAAACTGAAGGGAGGCAACATAGACCATGAAGGGAAAAGGTACAGGCAGAGGGTGATGGTGAACTTGAAGCAGATGATCATGGTAGGGTTAGAGAAAATGAGATGACTGCTTATCAGGCCAGGTGGTGTTGCAATGATGGAACTCAGAGGCTGTTAGGAGAGGAGCAGGATCCTAGAACACAAGGTGAATCAGTTTTAGATATGCTGAGTTTTTGATATATGCAATAAATATATCCAATTGATAGTTTGAAATGGAAAGTACGTCTGTTCTCTCATTCTCCCTCCATCTCCTCTCTCTCTCCCTTTCTCTCTCTCTCTCCCTCTGCATTTTGTAGTGTTTGTATGTGATTACAAAGTGATTACACAAACAATAAATTAAGTTGTAGAAGTGGCTATAATTGTCATTGCAGATATGAAGAAGGCCAAAAGGAGAATACTAAAACATGAATACAGAGAGACAAGAGAAAACCCACAAAAAGTCCCAGCATTAAAAAGATCACATCCCAGAAGAGTGAGTCTAAAAAGCAGTGCTAGGGGGTCAGCACTGAGGCGTAGAAGGGTGAGCTTCTGCCTGTAGCATCAGCTTTCCATATGAGCTATTTCACTTCAGACCCAGATCCCTGCTGTTGCACCTGGGAAAGCAAAGGAAGATGGTCCAAGTGCTTGGGCCCCTGCACCCACTTGGGAGACCTGGAAGAAGCTCCTGGCTCCTGGCTTTGGATTAGCCCAGCTCTAGCTGTTGCGGCCATGTGGCCATTTGGAGAGTGAACTAGCAGATGGAAGACCTGTCCCTCTCTTTCTCTCTCACTTTCAAATAAATAAATCTTTTAAAAAAAGGAAAATTACAGATGTATGCTGAGAGACATTTTGTCTGTCTCTGAAGTACAATGGTTTTGCTTGTAATATCCTTTACCATACTCCACAATTATCCCTTGGGACAGAAATCTTCCTTACAATTCTTTATTTTACATTCAGTCAATTATATTGCACAAAATATGTAAATATAATTTGGATTCATTTTACTGATGTACATGAAGTACCATGATTATTCAAGTACAGTGTTTAAAGAGTAAAACAAAGTAAATAAAAATTGCTGAATTTTTGAAAAATACTTCAATCAATTGCCAACAAAGATGAATGCAGACTGAAAGTGAAAGGTTGGAAAAAGATATTCCATGCCAACCAAAACCAAAAAAAAGCTGGCGTAGCCATCTGAATATCAGACATAATAAATTTTAAGAGAGAAACTGTTAAGAGAGTCAAAGAGGGGCACTATATAATGATTAAGGGATCAATTCAACAGGAAGATGTAACTATTATAAATGTATATGCACCTACAGGGCACTGGTTTATTTAAAGGCTATGTTAAGGGACTTAAAGGCAAACTTAGACTCCAGTACAATATTACTGGGGGACTTCAATACTCCACTCTTTGAAATAGATCAACCTGTCAGAAGATTAACAAGGAAACAGCAGATTTAATAAACACTATAGACCAAATGGATCTAACAGATATCTACAGAACTTTCAATCCTACATCTGAAGAATTTACATTCTTCTCAGCAGTGCATGGAACCTAATCTAGGACTGACCACATACTAGGCCATAAAGCAAGTCTCAGCAAATTCAAAAGAATTAGAATCATACCATGCAGCTTCTCAGACCACAGTGGAATGAAGTTGGAAATTAGCAACTCAGGAATCCCTAAAGTACATGCAAATACATGGAGACTGAACAATATGCTCCTGAATGAATACTGGGTCATAGGAGAAAACAAAAAATTTCTGGAAGTAAATGAGGATAACAACACAACATATCAAAACTTATGGGATAAAATACAGCAAAAGCAGTGTTAAGAGGAAAGTTTATATCAATAGGTGCCTACATCAAGAAATTGGAAAGGCACAAAATAAATGAGCTTTCAATGCATCTCAAGGATCTAGAAAAACTGCAGCAAATCAGAACCAAATCTAGTAGAAGAGAAATAATTAAAATCAGAGAAGAAATCAACAGGATTGAATAAAAAAATTTACAAAAAATCAGTCTAACGAAGAGCTGTTTTTTTAAAATTGACAACCCATTGGCCCAATTAAATAAAAAAAGAAAACACCCAAATCAATAAAATAGGAGATGAGAAAGGAAATGTAACAACAGACACCACAGAAATAAAAAGAATCATCAGAAATTACTACAAGCAGTTGTATGCCAGCAAACAGGGAAATCTATCAGAAATGGATAGATTCCAGGACACATGCAACCTACCTAAATTGAACTAGGAAGACATAGAAAACCTAAACAGACCAATAACTGAGACAGAAATTGAAACAGTAATAAAGGCCCTCCCAACAAAGAAAAGCCCAGGACCAGATGGATTCACTGCTGAATTCTACCACACATTTAAAGAAGAACTAACTCCAATTCTTCTCAAACTATTCAGAACAATTGAAAGAGAGGGAATCCTCCCAAATTCCTTAATCCCTAAGCCAGAGAAAGATGCAGCATTGAAAGAAAATTACAGCACAATACACATGATGAACATAGGTGCAAAAATCCTCAATAAAATTCTGGCCAATAGAATGCAATAACACATCAGAAAGATCATCCACCCAGACCAAGTGGGATTTATCCTTGGTATGCAGGGATGTTTCAATGTTCGCAAACCAATCAATGTGATACACCAGATTAACAAACTGCAGAATAAAAACCATATGATTCTCTCAATAGATGCAGAGAAAGCATTTGATAAAATACAACAACTTTCATGATGAAAACCCTAAACAAACTGGGTATAGAAGGAACATTCCTCAATACAATCAAAGCAATTTATGAAAAACCCTGGACAGCATCCTATTGAATTGGGAAAAGCTGGAAGAATTTCCACTGAGATCTGGTACCAGACAGGGATGCCCACTCTCACCACTGCTATTTAATATAGTTCTGGAAGTTTTAGTCAGAGCCATCAGGCAAGAAAAATAAATTAAAGGGATACAAATTGGGAAGGAAGAAGTCAAACTATCCGTCTTTGCTGATGATATGATTCTTTATTTAGGGGATCCAAAGAACTCTACTAAGAGACTATTGGAACTCATCAAAGAGTTTGGCAAAGTAGCAGGATATAAAATCAATGCACAAAAGTCAACAGCCTTTGTATACACAGACAAAGCCATGGTGGAGAAAGAACTTCTAAGATCAATCCCATTCGCAACAGCCACAAAAACAATCAAATACCTTGGAATAAACTAAACCAAGGATGTTAAAGATCTCTACGATGAAAATTACAAAATCTTAAAGAAAGAAATAGAAGAGGATACCAAAAAATGGGAAAATTTCCATGCTCATGGATTGGAAGAATCAATATCATCAAAATGTCCATTTTTCCAAAAGCAATTTATAGATTCAATGCGATATCAATCAAAATACCAGACATTCTTCTCAAATCTGGAAAAAATGATGCTGAAATTCATATGGAGGCACAGAAGACCTTGAATAGCTAAGGTGATCTTGTACAACAAAAACAAAGCCAGAGGCATCACAATACCAGATTTCAGGACATACTACAGGGCAGTTGTAACTAAAACAGCATGGTACTGGTACAGAAAGAGATGCATAGACCAATGGAACAGAATAGAAACACCAGAAATCAATCCAAACATCTACAGCCAACTTATCTTTGATCAAGAATCTAAAACCAATTCCTGGAGCAAGGAGAGTCTATTCAACAAATGGTGCTGGGAAAACTGGATTTCCACATGCAGAAGCATGAAGCAAGACCCATACCTTTCACCTTACACAAAAATTCACTCAACATGGATTAAAGATCTAAATTTACGAACCGACACTATCAAATTACTAGAGAACATTGGAGAAACCCTGCAAGATATAGGTACAGGCAAAGACTTCTTGGAAAGGACCCCAGAGGCACAGGCAGTCAAAGCCAAAATTAACAATTGGGATGACATCAAATTGAGAAGTTTCTGTACGGCAAAAGAAATAGTCAAGAAAGTGAAGAGGCAACCAACAGAATGGGAAAAAATATTTGCAAACTATGCAACAGATAAAGATTAATACAAAGAGATCAAGAAACTCCACAACAACAAAACAAGCAACCCACTTAAGAGTTGGGCCAAGGACCTCATTAGACATTTTTCAAAAGAGGAAATCCAAATGACCAACAGACACATGAAAAAATGTTCAGGATCACTAGCCATCAGGGAAATGCAAAGCAAAACCACAATGAGGTTTCACCTCACCCCAGTTAGAATGGCTCACATTCAGAAATCTACCAACAATAGATGCTGGAGAGGATGTGGGGAAAAAGGGACACTAACCCACTGTTGGTGGGAATGCAAACTGGTAAAGCCACTATGGAATTCAGTCTGGAGATTCCTCAGAAACCTGAATATAACCCTACCATATAACCCAGCCATCCCACTCCTTGGAATTTACCCAAAGGAAATTAAATTGGCAAATAAAAAAGCCATCTGCACCTTAATGTTTATTGCAGCTCAATTCACAATAGCTAAGACCTGGAATCAACCTAAATGCCCATCAACAGTAGACTGGATAAAGAAAATAGGGACATGTACTCTATAGAATACTATACATCAGTCAAAAACAATAAAATCTAGTCATTTACAACAAAATGGAGGAATCTGGAACACATCATTCTGAGTGAATTAAGCCAGTCTCAAAGGGACAAATATCATACGTTTCCCTGATTGGTGACAACTGACCGAGCACCAAAAAGGAAACTTGTTGAAGTGTAGTGGACACTATGAGAAACAGTGACTTGATCAGCCCTTGTCCTGATTGTTGATGAACAACTTAATGCTTTATCACTATTTTTTTTTCTGTCCTACTTAATACTATTTGTTGAGCTCTGTAATTAACACACAATTATTCTTACGTGATTAATTTTAACTGAAAAGTGATCTCTGTTAAATATAAGAGTGGGAATAAGAGAGGGAGGAGATATACAATTTGGGACATGCTGAATCTGACTTGCCCCAAATGGTAGCATTAGAAACGCTCAGGGGATTCCAATTCAATCCCATCAAGGTGGCATGTACCATTGTCATCTCACTAGTCCAAGTGATCAATTTCAGTTCACAATTGACCATAATGATAGATCTAAGAGTCAAAGAGATCACATAAACAAGACTAGGGTCTGCTAATACTAACTGATAGAATAAAAAAGGGAGAGAATGATCCAACATGGGAAGCGGGATACACAGCAGACTCATAGAATGGCAGATGTCCTAAACAGAACTCTGGCCTCAGAATCAGCCCTTAAGGCATTTGGATCTTGCTGAACAGCCCATGAGAGTATTTTAGGCATGGAAAGACAAGACACTCTGGAAAAAAAAAAAAAAAAACCCTAAATGAAAGATCTCTGCAAGTGAGATCCCAGTATTAAGAACGGGCCATCCAAGAAAGAGGTACCTTTCTCTGAAGGGAGGAGAGAACTTCTACTTTGACTAGGACCTCGTTTAAATAAAATTGGAGTTGGCGAACTCAAAATGGTTCCATAGCCTTGGCAACTCATGACAAGAGCCTAGGGTGATTACTGACACCATAAACAAGAGTGTCAATTTGTTAAGTCAACAATAGGAGTCACTGTGCACTTACTCCTCATGTAGGATCTCTGTCCTTAATGTGTTGTCCAATGTGAATTAATGCTATAACTAGTACTGAAACAGTATTTTACACTTTGTGTTCTGTGTGGGTGCAAACTGTTGAAATCTTTATACTAAAATGATCTTCTGTATATAAAGATAATTAAAAATGAATCTTGATGCGAATGGAATGGGAGAGGGAGTCGGAGATGGGAGGATTGCGGGTGGGAGGCAATTTATTGGGGGGGAACCATTGTAATCCATAAACTATACTTTGGCAATCTATATTTACTAAATAAAAGTTAAAAAAACATGATCAAGCAATTATTTGGGAAAATTAAAATCTGCATCTACTCAACATTCATAGGTAATATTAGTGCATTCTAGTTCTCATCTTGCAGAAACTGGACCAAGCAACCTGAGAAGCACACCACATGAAATTATGCTGATTTAAAAATATCAGAAAACAATTAAGGAATATTTCTAAACAATAGCATGCAATCAATCATTTTATTTTCATCTAAGTAAACTAGAAAAAACAGTGAAATGTAAAATGCAAAGAAGTATAATGAGGGTCCATAAATGTTTTGTTAACTGTTAACATCTTGATTTGAGCATTTATATGAGTTTTAATTCTTTAACTATATTAGATTAACTAAGAAAAGTGATCAAATGGCATCCCATAGTGGCTTTCCTTAAATTTTTTCCATTCAAAATCCTAACTAATGCATCTCAATGTCCTTACAAAACAGAACCCAAGGTCCTCAGGAGCCATGAAATTATGAGAGAAACAGCATATTTCTGGTATTTGTAACTGCACTTTCTGGACTAGAGCACTATATTCCTTATCATCACTTTATCCTTTGATCTCTCTGCAGGTGGGAGCTAAAAATTTAAAAAATCTATATTTTTTGAAAAGAAGTTCTTATGTGTATTTTTGTGCTGTGAATGTGTTGCTTTGTCAAGCTTAAGAATAATAACCTTTGTCAAGCATATTGATCAGAATTTTGTACTACTATAATGTTAATGATATTTTTTGACTTAGAATGTACTTTATATGGTGAAGTTGAACATCTTCATATGATCATGGTTTATAGCCCTGGCTATTTTTTTGCTGGACTATGTTCTCTTTAGTTTTTATTTGTTCAACTCTTTATTTAGTGAGGCATCAAGCCTTTCATTTTCACATAAATTAAAAGTGCTATCTCAACCATATACATGAATATTAAGTTCAAGGAAAATATACTGTCACCTGATTATGACAGTAGTGTGCATTCTACTGACTCCTCATTCTTCATTATTTTTGTTTAATTTCACTTATTGAAAGCAGAGTGACAGAGAGTGATAGAGAGAGAGAGAGAGAGAGAGAGAGAGAGAAAGAGAGAGAATTTGACGGATTGGAGGCCAGAGAGAGAGTGTGGTGTCTTCCATCTGCGGGTTCACTCCCTGAATGACCCTAACAGCCACTTGAAGCCAGGAGCCAGGAACTTGAACCAGTTCTCTCAGGTGGCAGCAGGGAAACTAAGTACCTGGGCAATCAACTGTTGCCTCCCGGTGGGTGCATTAGTTGAGAACTGGACACAAGTGTAGGCACAACTTGATCCCAGGGTGGGAGGTAGGCCTCCCAAGTAGTGACTTGAGTCTTGAAACTTTTGGAGAACTCCACGTGTTCTGGTCTGTCTCCAAAGATGTAAGCCAGATAGGAAAGTCCAGAAAGAGAACATAGTTCATTGATAAAGAAGTTGAAAGCTAATATCCAAAATACACTTTTAATCCTCAGACCAAATTGTCATTTAAGAAAAAAAATCACAGAACATTTGCTATCATCAATCCTGAAACTCAGAATGACAATGTCAGAGTCAATAGATTGATCAAATAACATTCAAGTGCAATAACATTTGCTGGAAGTAAGTTAATATCAGATCTTACATGTTTATATTGATTTAACCTGAAAAGGAAAAAAAAATAATTGGAGAATGTGTCATTTGGTTCAAAGAAAAACATTTTTTTTCTATAGGCATATTTGAGTGGTAGAGACTGAGAAAATGGGTAGTAGCAAAGTTTTATCATTTATTAGTTTATATTTATTCATTTTATCTGGGGACTGTTGGAGGGATATGATATATTGTGTTTGCAAATCTGTTTACTGGTTGTATTGTGTCAAGGAATGGGTGGGGTAGAGAAACTACATTTTTACATTTTAGCTGTTTTGTTAACGTTTGCTTTACAATGCATTGTGAAAGTTAGACACTACCCTGTTAAAGAAAAACAATGTTTATTAAATTATATTTAAGCTAGTTTTCTAATACCTATTCCTTGAGAATTTCACTGTTTTTATATTACTTTTCTCTGAACTTTTTTTTTTTTAAAGATTTATTTATTTATTTGAAAGGCAGAGTTACAGAGAGGCAAAGGCAGGTTGAGAGGTCGGTCTTCCATATGCTGGTTCACTCCCCAGATGGCTGCAATGGTCAGAGCTGCACTGATCCGAAGCCAGGAGCCAGGCGCTTCTGGGTCCTCCATGTGGGTGCAGGGGACCAAGGACTTGGGCCATCTTCTACTGCTCTCCCAGGCCATAGCAGAAAGCTGGATGAGAAGTGGAGCAGCCGGGACTGGAACTGGTGCCCAAATGGGATGCCGGCATTGCAGGTGATGGCTTTACCCGCTAAACCACGGTGCCAGCCCCTCAACTTGTTCTTAAAGCAATAAAGCATTTAAGGGGCAGTTGGAGTCCTCTGCATATTTTCCAGTATTGTTCAACACCATTTTTCCACCAAATATATTGTTATCTGAAATTATTAACTTCTTATTCTAATGTATATTTTTCTTCTATTACAAATATATGAATACATAAGCTATATACTTTAATCTTTAACATTTATAATTATTTTTATTGTATGTATCCACCAATAAATTGCTTTTTGTGTTTGAAATTATGGATCTTAATTATGTTTTAACATTTATCCTTAACATGTGTAACTTTGGTTCCCATTAAGAAGTTATGAAATTCTATTATTTGAATATATTTCAGGTTAGCCCCTCTATTTAGTGGATGTGTGGGATGTTTCCGTTACTATTCCAAGAACTGTCATACTGAATGTTCATTTGCATGACTCCCTCACACTTATGGATGAGATTGGGTTTTAAACCTGTGTGAAACTGCTAGAGTGTTGAATTCACACGATTTAAACTATCCAGGTATTGACAAGTTTATATCAAAATGCCAATTGTGTATAAAAGTTTTTCTTGGTCAGAAAATACATGTCAGTTAATCTAGTGGTTATGGGATGCCTCAGAATTTATTTTCTTTTTCAAAACAACTAGTGTTACTAATTTCACATTTTGTGGGATGTTATTTTATTTATTTATCTTGAAGAATTATTCATTGATATCAGTATTTTCCATATATACTCTTATGTCCTGATTTTAACTTATTCATTGTTTTGTGTTCAATATAGTGGATATGTTTCTCTATAGCTGTTCATTTAGTTCACTTACAAATGTATGCTACTAAAATAGTTTGTTTTTATTTTAAACATTTAACATCTAAAGAGAAGTACAGAAATGTATAGAATATTAACTCATTATTTAAAATAATATGTATCTATTTTAATTAGAAGATTTATAAGGAAAGAATAAGTTATTTTCATATCACCTTTTATGGGATCAAAATTTACTCATAAAGTGGAAATGTTGCTATGTTTCATTATTTCTGCCAAAATAATGATCATTTTTTCTGACTTTTAGGCCTATTCTTTTTTCTTTCAGCATCATACATCTGAGATTGATCTGTGATGAATATTATAAATCCAGTTCATTATTTTTAATAGTCAACTAGCATTCTTTCATGATAAATTAGTAACATTTCCTTACCACCTCTTTATTTTATTATTTTTTAAGGTTTTATTTATTTATTTGTGAGGCAGAATTATAGAGAGAGAGAGACAGAAAGGTCTTCCATCTGCTGGTTCACTCCCCAAATGGCCACAAAGGCAGGAGCTAGGACAATCCAAAACCAGGAACCAGGAGCTTCACCCAGGTCTCCCATAGGGATGCAAGGAACCAAGTACTTGGACCATCTTATTCTGCTTTCCCAGGCCCATAAGCAGAGAACTGCATCAGAAGAGGAGTAGCTGGGACAGGAACCAGAACCCAGATGGAATGCCTGCACTGCAGGCAGAGGCTTAACCTACTATGCCACAGCACCTGCTCTTCATCCCTTTATTTTTAAGCAGTGGGAAGCCTATGGTGCTGCTGTGCAGGAAACACTGCTTTACTTATGCCCACAAAGGTTTTTATTTAGAGTTAGACAGTGAGAGAGACAGATAGAAAGGTCTTCCTCCCATTAGTTCACCCCCCCAAAATGGCCCCTACAGCTGGCGCACTGCGCCAATCCAAAGCCAGGAGCCAGGTGCCTCTTCTTGGTTTCCCAGGCTGGTGCAGGGCCCAAGCACTTGGGCCATCCTCCACTGCCTTCCTGGGCCACAGCAGAGAGCTGGACTGGAAGAGGAACAACCTGGACAGAACTGGCACCCCAACAGGCATTAAAACCCGGGGTGCCGGCACCCCAGGTGGAGGATTAGCCTACTGAACCGTGGTGCCGGCCGTCCACAAAGGTTATGACGGATTCTTCTTGCCTTTTTTTCCTGGCCACACCTTCCTGTTAAACTCTGCTAACTGCTTGCTGATTGCTTTGTCATTTCCCACAAAGCACTCTGATGTATACAGTCCAAACAAATGTGAACTCCTTTCAAAGGATAATTTTTCAGGTCAGCTTCTGAAATTTTCTCTGGAGTTAGAATGACTTCTCCCAACTGTGTCTTTCCATAGTTCCCTCAGGCAAATGCTTGGTCTAAAATATAGCTTATATCTTCCAGGAGCCCCCAGTCTCCTCCCAACTGCCTTGCATCACAACCTCTACTGCTTCTGAAGGCATTCTTGGTCTTCAGCTTCTCCACACTGTTGTAGATAACGGACACTTCCTAGAGAGAGGGATTTGGAGCTTCCTGGTTTATGGCCTGTTTCTCTCTGGATAGAACTCTGAGCCAGGGCTAGGAAATGAGCTGCTCTTGAGCGACTCCACTGTTTTAGTTGCTGAGGATTTGGTAGAGGGCTGTAGCCGACTCAGGACTTTATTTTCCATTCCTGGTGTAGAACCTTCACCCTATGAATTAGAGGGAAAGGGTTTGGGGTTCTAATAATTTCAGCAGTACATTCTTCAATTTAGGAATGGGGTCTCCGAATGCATGTGTTTCATTTTTTATCTTTGGGACCTTTATCAGAGACTGTCAATATGTGTTTTTTTTAAAGATAAATTTCTATTTATTTTAACTTTACATATTTTAAATAATTTTATTTTACATATTTTATACAATGACACTTCTTCCCTTTATTCTTAGAATTGTAGTTACAAACTACAATGCATGTGTTCTTTTTGTATTAATAGCCTATTAATGACAGAATTGATGAGAACTGTGTTTTAGTAACTGCATTTGCCATGACCCTGAGAATTGAATGTATTAAATTATCTAAATTAAAAAAATAATTTTCCCAGTTTTGCTGTGTTGCAGGTCTTTGAAACTTCTTGTCATGTCAGCAATGGAATTTAAACTATTGTAGGTGGAGTCCCACAGTCTGGTGTATTGGTGGAAACCCACAGTTTGATCTGTTGTGCTTTAGCAGTGACAATGGACTGAATTGTGCTCTCCAAGATTCATTTATTGCAGTCCTAATCCTCAATGAGACTGTCTTTAGAGGCAGTGTATATAAAGTAGTAATTAAACTTGAATCCTGGAATCCTGATCCAGCAGGGCTGGTGCCCCTGTAGGAAAGGGAAGATAATAACAGAACTCTCCTCATCCTGGAAGGACACAACAAGGAGGTAACGAGAGGCAAGCCAGGGAGAGCCCTCACCGGGGAGCAAATAAGCCAGCACCTTGACTTCAGACTTTTCAGCTTTCAGAACCGTGAGCAGGTAAATTTCTGTTGTTTATGCTACTCAAAATGTAACGTTTTATTTCAGCAGCCTGAGCAGACATACAGTTATTTAATCCAACATATATGTTTAATAATTGCTACCCTATTCATTTCTGTTCCATAAATTATTAGAAAATCTGTATTTTGTTTTATTGTATTATTTAATGAATACTAGTTTATAGTTATTTGTTGCACTACATCATAGCACAGCCTCATAATTGGTTCATGCACAGCCCTCACTTGTTTTGACACCAGTTTTATGATCTTATTTTATTCTATTTTCCAGATCTGAACCCATATATCATCCTCACCATAAGCACTGACTTCAATAGATTTGATTCATATCTTTGCTATGAACTTATCCTTATGGAATATACACAGTGGGGTTCTGAATACATGAGTTTAAATATCTGTTAATTGTGTACTGCTGTGAATCTTGGTTTGTTCCTTAACTTGATCACTTCAAAACATATTTTAATACCTATCTAGGTTGCTCCCTCTTAGATTTTCTTTTTTTAAATATTTATTTAGTTAGATATTTACTTTCTTTTTATTTGAAAGGCAGAGACAGAGATACACACAGAGTGATCACCCACCTATTGGTTCACTCCCCAAATGGCCTCAGACACTGGGACTGGGCCAAGCGGAAGCCAGGAGCCTGGAGCTCCATGTGGTTAAAGTTCACTGTAAGGAAGTATCATCTGTACTCGTTGAAAGAGAGTCCTCTGAAACAGAATTAGAACACTCCTTTGCTTGGTTTTTGACTGTGCACTTTATATGGTTTCAGTAGCAGGTTTGTGCCTTACAAGAAGCACTGGAGGGGCCAGTGCTGTGTTGTAGTGGGTAAAGTTGCCATCTGCAGTGCCAGCTTCCCATGTGGGTGTCAGGTCTAGTCCTGGCTGCTCCACTTCTGAGCCAGCTCTATGCTATGGCCTGGGAAAGCAATAGAAGATGGCCCAAGTCCTTGGGCCCCTGCATTCACATGGGAGACCCAGAAGAAGCTCCTGACCCCTGGCTTCCAATCAGCAAAGCTCTGACTGTTGTGGCCATCTGGAGAGTGAACCAGTGGATGGAAAACCCCTCTATCTCTCTCTCTGTCTCTCTCTCTGTCTCTCTGCTTCTGTCTTTCTGTTACTCTGCGTTTCAAATAAGTAAATAAATAAATCTTAAAAAAGAAGCATTAGAAATCTATATTCTTGAACTCAGAACCTATCTGGACATGAATTCTTCATAAGAGACACAAAGGCATCTTTAGCTTAAAGCTCTGGCTCATGTTTGTTGTTGTTCTTTGACTCTTAATTTGGTACTTAAGCCTATCCCTTTCTGTTGAATTAGGTGTTTCCTTCACTTGCTGTAATTTATCTTGCATTTCTTTCTGCTGTTATGGCATAAGAGCACCGTGTGCATCACCTGAGTTTGTCATGTTGCTGAAAATCCTCCTAACATTGCTTTTCAAAATTTAATGTATCTACAGTGTTGGCTGTTGAGAATTTTGACTAATGAGAACATATGGTGCTGTCAGTACAACAATAGAATGCTATTTAGAATAAAATCAATTATCTATCAAAATTAATCTTCCATCCTTTCAAGCAGAATATGCACTGCATGGCACAGAATACAAGGTGAAATGTGCTACTGGGGCTGCAGGACGTGGCACGTGGCAGATGATGAAAACAACAACTGGCAGAGCAGAAATACACACAGAAAGCAAACATTTCACAAGGCCAGACTTTCTGTGATCAGGTGGATAACCATCTATCAGAACAAATATGGTATGGTAGCTTAGAGTAAAAAATAATAAGATTTTAAAATCATTACTGTTTTATACCTGGTTTTTTCCCTTCAAAGCAAATTTAAAGTGTCAAATATCATTTCAGGAACAAGAAGTCTGGGTTATATGTCACCTATCATACTAGGTTCTTTGTTGGTCTGATGATGTATTTATTAAATTATAATTGTTAGGATATTTGGAGACTAAGAAGATGGAAGAAGTGAATAAATTTGATAGATTGCTATGCAGTTCTGCAGCAGCATTTTTTCCCAAATTGTTTTGGCAGGAATATAATTTTAATAGTTTTATTTGTGCCAGTAATTGCTACTAACAATCTGAGGTAAGAGAAGCAGGAATAGAGGAAAATTAAATATAGGAGTGTTAGGATCACTTGCCTTTCAGATCTCTGTCCTGATTTGTTGAGGAAGAGCAAAGAAAGCTATGGATTATTTTTATGTCTATAAGAGTATTTGGGAATTCATTATTATACTTTATATTTGTGGACTAGAACTCATAAGTGCTTATTTGGATTTACAGAATTTTAAGCTAAGTTGAGGATATGCAATTCATTCAACTTTTACTCAAAATTATTTGAGACCTCTGAATTTCTAGATAAATAAGATTTAGATGTTTCGAGTGTCATTGATTCAAAATCAAGTTAGGTTATGCCTTCATGACATTGTTTAATAGATGTCTTTATATTGACAATGCCAATAATATTGAAGAAGAGAGACATTATGGAAAATTCTTAGTATATCATGCCTTTGGAAATCGAGAATTATTGAGACTCCGTTAAGTTAGATACTAGAATTTTATTTCTGGTCAAGAAATTGTAGTAAACTTAAATCAAATCACCCATTTATCCCTTTAAAAACTAGTCATATACAATAAGAATGTTCACTACTTATAGGTGGTAGAGAGAAAAAAACCTAATATTTAAATTTTATTTTTTATAGTGGCTTTTTATTTATTGTAAAAATGGTATCTGCATGAGGGTTCTTCAAAAATTTCATGGAAATTCAATAAAAGATAAACTTATTTTGGTGCCCAAAATCGAATGCCATGCACATAAGCACAATAAATTAATTGGCCAGGTAGGACAATAGGACAGATGGGTGCATGAGTGTGGCATGTGCAAGTATGAGACCGATTACATTCTTGGGCAACTGTCTGTTTGCTGTTGATTTGCAGGAACAGAACAACAGTCAGTAGAAACCTGGTTTATCAGAAGACACAACCTGTCACTCTGAAACTTTTTGGTGACTCAGCTCTCATGGATACACATGTGTGTGTGTTTCCTCATCTCAAAGACTTGCAGGTTCGATGCCTTATTATCATGACAATCAAAATGCTGGTTTATTTCATTATACTATGTCTAGCAAAAATCTCTGTTAACTTACTTTGGCTTGTGCCTATGAGGATAGGGAGAACAATGTATCTGCAGTTTTTTCCATGCAAATTCACAGGCACATATCAAGGCAATTCACTTTCATTTTAGCCATCTCTTCATTTTTAAGCTACTCCTTTCTCAATGACACTTACTTTTTATTGTCCTTATATGTTTCTTACTAAGCCACTAAATTCTTGCCTCTGATGAAAGTCAAAGTCTAGGTTCATAGGAAAATTAAGCTGCCCCTTATGTGAGTTTGTAATCCCTCAGTGCCACGGAGGACTATGTTAGTGGTCCTCAAATAAAACAACTTAATACGAAGGACTGGATGAAACGTTATAGTAGTAGGTAGATATGATTCTCTAATGACAAAGTACAATAACTTTATTTTACCTGATCCTACTTTAATAATTTATTTTTAATATCTTCCCCTGACTTTCACTGTGTTTTCGTTCTTAGTTAATATGATTTTGACAGTTCCTACTGCACAGTGTACTGCAAATCTCCTGTCTTTACTCAGTTTCTCATATTGACTCATTTATCTCTACTTTGTTTATTTGTTATTTAGGACTGTAAATATTACAGTCCTTAGCTTTCTACTAAATATTTTTCTGTAATAAATGTTATATGTAAGACTTATTAGATTACACAAAAATTCACATAGATTAGAAAAAATATATCATAGTATTTGAGAGAATAACATTAGTTGTAGTAACCTCACTGCAACATATTCACCAAGAGTTCCACTGAGTATGCATAGTCAAAGATATATAAAAACTTATAACAAAAGTTGTCACTCTTACTCTCCCTGTGAGTAGATTTTTGTTTCAAAGCTTTTACCATGATAAAATTCAAAAAACTTGAAGCTTATTAACTTAAGCATTTTATTTATTTTTAAATGTTTAAGTATTTATTTATTTGAGATGCAGATAGATAATGGAGAGATAGAGACAGGCCAAAAAAATTCCCATCTGCTGGTTCACTCCCCAAATACCTGTAACAGTAGTGTTTTGCCAAGCTGAAGCTGGGCACCAAAGACACAATCCAAGTCTCCTACATGAGGTTCCAGATCTTGAGTCAAAATTACTACCTCCAATAGGCTTTTTTGGCAGAAATCTCTAGTCAAGAGCCAGAACAGGCAATAAAATGCCAGCACAACACTGTGGAGTGTGGGAATCTTAACCATCATGGCAACTGTCAGCTCCAATTAGCAGTTTTTATTTTATTTAATGGTGCTAAATATATTCATGGTGGTGTCCAAGTATCACCAATGCATCTCTAGAACTATTTTCAACTTGTAAAAACTTAAGCTCCATACCCATTAAATAATAATTTATCATTTCTTCTTCCCCACTAACAAGTGCCATTCAGTTTTCTCTCTTTAATCCAGAATATGGCATCCTGAGTCTGAAATAAGAAATCTCTGCAAGGAAACTTAGAGGAATTCTTATGATACAATATTTAAATCTAACAGTAGATATGAGAATATAAATTATATCAAATTAATGTTCATTAATAGGAAAATAGTGAACTAAAAAGAAAATTCCTATTTAAATACCCCTATGTACTTTCCTGATGTTATTAATATCAAATATATTATGAGTTATAACAGACTCTGTCATTTGTCCCAGTGTTTTTGTTACTCCGTGACCTTGATGAAGCTGCTTAACTCTACTGAATTTGGATTTCCTAATGTAAACCAGAGGGACGATAACAGCACAGTGAATTTGCAAGATCTGGTGTATAAAATCACAGAATTAAGACTTTATTTCAGTCTGATTCCAAACCTACTTTCGTAATCATGACCTCCTAATTAAATACTCTTAAGATCCCATCCGTATCCCTGGATATTTCAGACTAAATATGAAAGAATAATCAAGGATGTTGCAAACCTAAGTTCTTTTCTATTCATAAGATGTCTACATTATGGTTTATAAACTTCTAGCTTCTAAGAAAACTTAAAGCCATTGAATCACTAGAGGAAAACATAGGAGAAACAGACAGATTTATCAGCCTAGACTAAAACTTTTTGAGTAAGACCCCAGAAGCATAGGCTATAAAGGCAAAACAGACAAATGGGATTCCAACAAGATGGGAAACTTTTGCACAGGATAGAAAACACTGAACAAAGTAAAGAGGCAACAGGAAGAATGGGAGAAAATTGCATGAAAACTCTTTGTCTGATAGAGGATTAATATCTAAAATATAAGAGAAGTTCAAGAAACTCAGCAACAACAGAAAATCAATCCAGGTAAGAAATGGGCAGAGGAAATAAACAGGCATTTTTTTTTCAAAGGATGAAATGCGAATATCCAAAAGACACCTGTGAAATACTCAGGATCACTAGCCCTCAGGCAAATACAAATAAACACCACAATGAGATTTCTCCTCATCCCAGTAAGAATGGCTATCACCCAAAAATCAAAATATAACAAATGCTGGCCAGGATGTGTAGAAAAAGGTAATCTAATGCACTGTTTGTGGGAATGTAAACTAGTACAATCATTCTGGAAGAAAGTAGGTAGACTAATCAAAAATCTAAAAACTGATCTACCATATGACTCAGCTATCCCACTCCTGAAAATTTATTCATAGGGAATGAAATTGGCATATGAAAGAGTTATCTTTTATCCCCATGATTATAGAAGGTCACTTTACTATTAAAAAGATATAAAATCAACCTAGATGAGCCTCAACTGATGACTGGATTAAAAAAATGTGGTATATATGCATGATGGAATATTGTCCAGCCAGAAAAAGAATGAACTCCTGTCTTTTGCAACAAAATCATACTCTTGAAAACCATGGTTTGTGAACTAAACCAGTCTCTTTCAAAATTTCAAAACACAATGTTAAAAATGATTGGTTAATACAAGGCATCTTTAAGAATTTCATTGAAAATGTGTATTATGTAAAATAAACTATGTGTGGAATTCAAAGTATTTTTCACTAAAATAAACTTTTTTTTAATTCCACTTTCCATGAGTTTTTTAAGAACCTTTATAGAGATAATGAAATTAAATAATTTTTTTTTTTTTTTTTTTTTTTTTTTTTTTTTGGCAGGCAGAGTTAGACAGTGAGAGAGAGAGACAGAGAGAAAGGTCTTCCTTCCGTTGGTTCATCCCCCAAATGGCTGCTACGGCCGGCACGCTGCATTGATCTGAAGCCAAGAACCAGGTTCTTCCTTCTGGTTTCCCATGTGGGTGCAGGGCCCAAGCACTAGGGCCATCCTCCACTGCCTTCCTGGGCCACAGCAGAGAGCTGGACTAGAAGAGGAGCAACCGGGACAGAACCGGTGCCCCAACTAGGACTAGAACCTGGAGTGCTGGCACTGCAGGTGGAGGATTAGCCTAGTGAGCTGCAGCACCAGCCTAAACAAAATCTTAATATGTCATCTGGTGATCTTTGTGGAAATTTAAAAATTAAATCCAAAAATATGATTATCCTCAACATGACTATCTTAAAGTATATTGTTTCACTTTCTACTTTAAATGTTTATGAATATATTGACACTTGCGTTTGTGTTCCCAGAGGCAAGAGAAGTCCAAAGTCCACTAGATGGAAGAGCTGCATGTATATTCAGGGATTTCTTTATGCCATCATATTATGGAGAATTATATCTACATTAATATTTATTCTTTCTCACTTCCCCAGCTTCCCTAGCTTATACTTCATAAATACATACTTATAAATTTTCTCTGCTAGGTGACAATGTATCAGTAAGTAGATCTAGAGTAAACATTTACATTAGAGAAAAATGCAGTGTCTATAACCGCCCCCCCCCCCTGCCAAGTTCTAAAATTAAGTAAGATATAATCTTATGAGGTCAAGAATGTCTCAGAGGGAGAGTCGTCATGGTTGACTGGATTTTAAATTTGACAAAAAGATGAAGGAAATCCATTCTGTGAGATTTTTTGACCACATTTCCCTTTTAGATGGTGCCTGAATATTTCACAGAATCCTTGAATTTCCCTAGACCCTTCTTGATATTTACAGAATCATAAACTCTCTGGCAAAAATAAGTTAAACTTGGTGTGAAGTGAATGTGACCAGCAATCCCAAGTAAACAAAGGTTAGCTAGAAAAACAGATTTTATTTATAGAATGAGAAAAAAGAAATAGAATTGTTGTAGATGCCATGTTATCACACTTCCACCTTGATTCCACACTTGATGGAATGTGGGGTCATAATATGATTACTCAGCCCTTCTACTAATTGAGCCTTTGTTGTATGTTGTTGGGGGTTGAAAGTGCAAATATATCGAGAGAGAGAGAGAGAGAGAGAGAGAGAGAGAGAGAGAGAGAGAGAGAGAGATTCCTTCTGCTTGTTCATTCCTTAAATGGCTGTAGTGAACAGGGCTGGGCCAGGCCAAAACCAAGTCCAGGAACTTCATCCAGGTCTCCCACCTGGGTGCAGGAGCCATCCTTGTTGCTTTTCCTGGCATGTTAGCCAACAGCAGGTGCAATACTCACATGCACTGTCACATGAACCACACAAAGGATCTGTAAGGCCCTCAGTGTGGGCATGGATCCCACTGCAATGATTCACCTCAGGCAATTATGGAGTTCTGAGCCTCTGGTGCCAGACACAGTAACTACATGTAGACCTAGTTAAGTCCTGTGCCCTATTGTGCAGTTACAGATTTTCCACAGTCTCCGCACAGGAGGATCCCACAGTCACAGGTGCAGAGATCTGATTAGCCTCACTAGTTGTCTCATCTTCAGAGAGAGCAGAGTTGTTACCAGAGCCAGCTGCCTGTGTTTGCTCCACTTTGGTAGTTTGAGTGTTTGAGCTCTGGAGCATTTGATATGTTGAGAGGCTGAAGGCACCTCACAGTCCTATGTGGGTGCTCAGGCCCCTGTCAACTCTCCAGGTCAGACTCAAAGTCAATGAGGAGTGCAGATTTTTCCCTCTGGTAAAATCCTTGGATCACACACGTGCAAAAGGGCTGCTACAGCCACTACTCATGTCAAAATGGTAGTTTCTGCTGCCAGGTGCCTTTGTGGGAAGATGGGGAGAGTGAAATATGCTTTTTTTTCCACTAGGTTAGGTGGGTACCCTGGCCCCTGTTAGGGTTCTAGGTCAGACTCAAAGACGATGTGGTCTGCAAGGCTCTCCCTCTGGCAATATCACCAATGTCACAGTCAGCTCTCACCTTGTTCCCCAACGCTGGCGTATCATATGGCTCTGTACTGTGGGGATCGTGTGCTGTGTCCGTGCTAGTTGTTGCACATCCACAACTTCCATGCTGCTCCATGGAGCCTCTCTTCCTTCTGTAGAATTTCCACTCAGATTGCTCTCCTGCTCTCCTCTGGTAATGCACTTCCTCCACATTTTTATGCATTTTTCCTTCAAATAAAGCAGTATGTCTGTTCCTTATGCAACCATCTTGGAATCCCCAATAAATAATCTTTAAGATGCAACAAGGTGCTTAAAATGTATATATATATATATATATATATCGATATATTAGTAAATATTAGGAAACAGCTTTGTCTTAAAAAAAAAGGAGAAGGTATATCTTAACTTGACTGCACACAATGGAACACAATAAATTTTACTGCAGGATAGTGCTCCTGAATTTCTGTCAGATTTATTCCCCACCTTCTGATATGTAAATATATTACCAACAAGTCTTAAATAGTTGGTGCTTCCTGCTTTATTAGGTTCAATGAGCATATTATCATCGATGTGAAAGAGCAGTGTGATTTCTTGTGATCAGGAAAAGCAATCCAGTTTGTGTGGCCTGAATTATGATACAGAGCTGCAGAGTTAATAAATCACCCCTGACACAGAACAGTAAGTACAGGACTGACCTTACAGTTGAAAGGAAATAGCTTCTGGTGTATTTTACTGGTAGGTATCAAGAAAAAGAAATGCCTAATCAATAACAAAGTAGTTATTAGGGCATGTGTTAATTTTATCAAGCAATGAAATTACATTTGGGACAGTGGGTACTATTGGAATCACAATCTGTTTAATTTTTTTGAACTTTTTTTTAAAGATTTATTTATTTATTTGAAAGCCAGAATTACACACAGAGAGAAGGAGAGGCAGACAGAGAGAGAGAGAGAGAGAGAGAGAGGTCTTCTATCCGCTGGTTCACTCCCCAGATGGCCACAACAGTCTGAGCTGTGTCGATCTGAAGCCAGGAGCCAGGAGCTTCTGGTCTCCCACGCAGGTGCAGGGGCCCAAGGACTTGGGCCATCTTCTATTGCTTTCCCTGGCTGTAGCAGAGAGCTGGATCAAAAGAGGAGCAGCCAGGACTCAAACTGGTGCCCATATGGGATACCGGCACTCCAGGCAGTGGCTTTACCTGCTATGCCACAGCGCCGGCCCCATTCTCTTTAATTTTATGTAATCAAGTGTCACCCTCTGAGATATAGCTGGATCACAAGGCAAAATATGCAAGTTGAATAGGGGCATGATGGGACTCATCATACTGCATGCTTCAAGAGATGGATCTGCAATCCCTCCAGGAATCTGATGTTGATTTTGTTTTACTAACCTCCTAGGTAGAGGCAGCTCCAATGACGTCTGCTTGAACTTCCTGACCTTAATAATCCTACTCCACAAGCCAGGGAACCAGTGTGGAAATTCTGGAGTATGTGAATTCCAATTATGCGTCACAGAACTGGGGAAATAGCCAAGGTCGGATACGGTAAGCTACTTGACCCACAGTGGTATTACCCTGAGCTAGTAGTTCATTGATCACTTGTCTTCCATCTCTCCCCTGACTTGTGTACTACAGTTATGTTTCATGCCTGCTGGAATTAGTTTACAACCAGCATCCAAAACTCTCTGCAAATTCTGATTATTTCTTTCTCTTCAAGCACTGTTACATGCTTTAGAAACTGCAGGTCTCCTTGGCGGAGGCCAGAAGAAATATCAACATTCTAAACATTCAGTAATAAACTGGAGGGTCTTCTCCTCAAAGGCCCTTGTCTTGCTCTTCGTTCAAGGGATTTTTGGTCTGTAAACTAGCTCAAGTTTGAGAATTTACTGAGAATTTGGGGCTGACTTGGTTTTTGTAATCCAAAATTGATCTCTGTTGGGGCCGGCGCCATGGCTCACTTGGTTAATCCTGCACTGTGGCGCCGGAATCCCATGTGGGCGCAGGGTTCTAGTCCCAGTTGCTCCTCTTCCAGTCCAGCTCTTTGCTGTGGCCCAGGAAGGCAGTGGAGGATGGCCCAAGTGCTTGGGCCCTGCACCCCATGGGAGACCAGGAGGAAACACCTGGCTCCTGGCTTTGGATCAGCGCAGCGCCGGCCATAGCAGCCATTTGGGGAGTGAACCAACAGAAAGAAATCTTTCTCTCTGTCTCTCTCTCTCACTGTCTATAACTCTACCTGTCAAATAATTAAAAAAAAAAAAAGAATAAAAAACAAAACAAAATTGATCTCTGTTCACTGGTCTGAGAATTCTTCTGCTTCCATCATCCAGCTAAGAATTAGTAGGGGCACCATGATCAATAGGCAGCTATTGTAGGTCTCTGTGAGGCAGAGTATTTAAATTACTTCTCTGGCCCATTTTTCCACAATCAGAGCTGCTTTCCCTCTAGCAGTCAAATGTCACCACTTGGCCCATGCTTCCTTAGGATCCAATTATCCTCAGTTCATTTAAGAATTTCAGTTTAGTGGAAGAAGTTCCCACTGTAATTTCTACCCCACAGAGAAAACTAAGCAAAAAAGGTATTCAAGGGTGCTGGGCTCCTTTCACAAATATATTCCTTGAAGACATGGGGAAAAGTGTTCTCTTTACCAACTCTCCCTTTTATATGAATATATGAGCAGTCTTTTATTTTTTTTGTTGTTGTTTGTTTTGTTTTGTTTTTGACAGGCAGAGTGGACAGAGAGAGAGGTCTTCCTTTGCCGTTGGTTCACCCTCCAATGGCCGCCGCGGCTGGCGCGCTACAGCCGGCGCACCGTGCTGGTCTGAAGGCAGGAGCCAGGTGCTTCTCCTGTTCTCCCATGGGGTGAGAGCTGGCCTGGAAGAGGGGCAACCAGGACAGCATCCTGCACCCCGACCGGGACTAGAACCCGGTGTGCTGGCGCTGCAAGGTGGTGGATTAGCCTGTTGAGCCACGGTGCTGGCCCAGTGAGCAGTCTTATATCATAAACTCACTCTAGCACTCTAATATCCTTAGGTCTTTGGGTGCCTTCTACTGTATAAAAAGGAGGTTCTGGCTTTTAGGTAAATTTAATGTTGGTGGGTTTTTCGGTCCATGTTTTCTGCCACCCAACCAAGACCAAAAGCTGTTAGAGACCTTTCTAACTGCTAGCTATAATGTTGAACCTGGAATATCTGCTTAATGGAGGAGATCTACTTTCCAATATATTCCAAACTCTTATAATTCATTCCCATGCAAATCTTCCAGATATCGGTGTACATAAGTTGAAAAAAATAAACATTCAGTTTTATTGGAATGTAGCGACTCTAAGTCACTCATGTAGCTTACTTTCCTGGGCTTTCTGGGACTTGAGCCTAGTTATAGGTCTAGAAACAAAGAGGATGGTGGGAGCGAGTTCTGAGGCAATTTCCTTGGGGTGTGGCAGGGGGCTGGTCATTGCAGTCTTCGATGTAGGGTTCATTTCATATGGGTATAGGTCTGCTTCTACTGTCAGAAGGATTCTTCAGAATTAGAGGTCAAGCCTGTGACTTCTTTAGGATTTTCTGGGCTTTCTATTCTAATTTACAGAATACCATCTCTCCATAATCAGGGCCCTCATTTTAGCAGTGGATATACTGCAATGCCAGTAATTAAGTTTGAATTGCAATTCAGCTACCAGAAGGATAAGATTGTGTATCTGGGTTTTAACAACCTTAAATCTAGACAAATAGGTGATCAATGTTTCTTTCAGCATAGACATAAACACTTTCAGGTTATGTGGCATTTGAAGAATTTGAAGGCCCGAGTCCACCTCTTTTCTTTCTTCTCTTTGTTAGTGCAATTGGAGACATCAGTCAATTTCATTGTACTTGATATTTTGACAAAATTGTTCTAATTATGGAACAAAATATTCCAAATGTATGGTCACCCAGAACCTTACTCTTTGTTAAGTATTTAATTAAGAATGTGTAAAGGTGATAGTTTTATTCCACACTACACCACATAAACCATCAGTGCCCTCCCTACTATGGGAAGTAGTTATTAACAACTTTGAATCTATTTAGATAAGAGAACAAATTTTGGAAAAATAAAAAAGTATCAATTTACAGAAGTAATTTTTTAAGATTCTCTGGTTCTAGAACTACAAAGACTGTCAAAATCCGTGCCCCGGAGAAATGTGTGTGTGTGTGTGTACGTAGTTAGTATGTTAATTGTGTAAATTTACCTTGGGTTGGGCATTTAACACAATGATAAGACATCATCTCATATTAGAGCCCCTGGTTCAAGTATCACCTCCCCCTTTTCCAATCCAGCTACATGAGCGATGCATACCCTAGGAGGCAGGAGATGTCAGCATAAGTGCCTGGGTCCCTACCACTCATGTGGGAGATGTGGGAGACCTGGCATGAGTTTCACACTTCTGGTTTTGGCCTAGTGTAGCCATGGTTGTTTGCATTTGGAGAGTGATTGGTGTTTTTATGCTTTTCAAATATAGATAAGTAAGAGGAAAAAATAAAAACCAAAAACATAGTTACCTGCTATGTTGTGATAGGAATACTTTGCCCTCTTGTACTCTTCTCCTTTTATGAAAGATTGCTTTCAAAGTTATAGATTTTTAATGTATTTCCACATCAGGTATTTACACTGAATCTATGTCTAAAAATGCATCTGCGAGTTTCAGATTTTTATTGTTACTTATAAAGATTAAGAATCTGGACACTTGGGACTGGCGCTGTGGCACAGTGGGTTAAGGCCCCAGCCTGCAGCACTGGCATCCCATATGGGCACCGGTTCAAGTCCTGGCTGCTCCTCTTCCCATCCAGCTCTGTGCTATGGCCTGGGAATGCAGTAGAAGATGGCCCCAAGTCCTTGGGCCCCTGCACCATGTGGGAGACCTTGAAGAAACACTATTTAAAAGAAAGGTTTTGTGTAATATGTGTGGCTTTGGGGTTGAGTCGTACATGCATGAACTGGGCCTATATATCAACTGGTGTGACATTATAAAATATTAGCTTAATTTGGGGCAGAAGAACAAATCAACCTTATTGTTGATGCCTGGGGGATTAATGATTCTGCATTTTCATTTTGATTCGCTTATTTTGATCTTAAATTGTGAGACTCAATTACTAGAGATAAATCCCATCTAGTCTCATTACATAATTAGGTTTTGTAGAGTCCATTATTCTAATAATTATACTCTAATTGGTATAAAAGTGAAATTTTCTGATAAGCAACATCAGGAAATAATAACAGTAATTAATAGTAATTAAATTCCACACAGCCTATCATGATGCACGGAGGTTGGAGGTGATTTAAAAAGTAAATTTACTTAGGACTTCAGGAGATATCATAAACTTAATGTGCATTGTTTTATTTCTACTTCATTTAAGCCAAAATGTACTGAAACTTACAATAGGATATTTTCATCTACAGTAATAATTCTGAATGAAGTTATGAATATCTTTGTTACCTTGCACACTTTTATCACTCATTCAATTAAAAATGCCTACCTATGTCAGGCATTGAGTTGGATAGTGAAAGAGAAACATTCATATGAGATCCATCTTGGATCATAAAGTTTTGTCAAGGATTTAGGTTACAAGATGATGACAGATGATAGGGCAGCTTAGACGGATCAAATGTACCCTCTGCTTGTGGTGATTATGGGGATATGATCTGGGGATATCTTTTCCACCCACTGTATTTCCATGCGGAGAGACAACAATAACATCATTTTTATCTCTATTTCCTCGGTTATTTTCTGCTGTCTGAATCTTTGTGGAGAAAGTGGTGAATTATGTTTGACAGGTAAAATTGAATTTGCATGGCCAAGCCCAATTTCTTTTCCTGTTTAAAATGTGCCTATCTGTACAGGATGTAATCAGCTGTGCTCCTTCATGCTGTATATTTCACGTGGGACAGATCCAACACCTGTGAGGAGGTAATTTTAGTTGCCAGGCATTTTTTCCATGAATGAGGAGCTAAGACTATCTAATTCTGGGAAACTGTTTTAAGAATTCAGTTAGGCTATATATCAAAGCTATGCCCTCCAACAGTTCTGTCATTTGACCTACATTAATGTTTCGGTTATTTAATGATAAGTAACACCTGGTCAAAACCTAATGGGTTTAAACAAAACCAATTTATTTTTGCAACAATTCTGTGGGTAGAGAGTCTCACTTTTCCAATTTCTCTGCTCCCTGTGATTTAGCTGAGGTCGCTTGTATAAGACGAATTCAAGGCAAGTCTAAGGCAAAATCCGTGACCAGGTCTGAAGTCAATGGAGGACTGGACCTTTCTGGATGTGAACACTGATGCCTGCTGGTCACTGAGGACTCCCATATGACAGTCTTGCACAATCCACTTGACTCCTTTGTCAAGTTGGTTCTGAACTTGGGTAAAATATATTTTAGATTTTTAAAAAAACAATAGACTTTACAAACTTCTTTGTTTTTTTCATTGATGCTATTTTTGCCCCTGTATCATCCCTATTTATCAACATTTTTTGTTGCCAATTCTACTTCAGCTTTTAAACTTTATTATGATAACCTTTATAAGAGTTTATACTAAATAGCCCAGGTAAATGGGAAGAGAAATTAGTGTTTATATCTACATGTTTTAATATAAAGTAGTAAATAAAATTCTGAGAACTATATTTGGTATTAATATTTAGTATTATATGTTAACATTTCCCTCTGTTGTTTGAAAATCTCAATGAAAACTCAATGGCTTGGCTTAAAGATTCATATTACTGTACATTGATTTCCTTGGTTAATAATGTGTGCTTCCCCCTCTTCTGTCTTATAAGCTCCTTTTGATCCAATATGACCCAAAGCATGTTTTCTGGTAGTCATCCAGGCATGGATAGTCACTTCTTCCTTTCTCTTCCTCAAAAACAAGTATTGCACAAGACATATGCACAGTGTGCTGTTATTTGCTTCATTTATGCTTTCTACCTAGATTTTAAGAATTATAAGGAAAAAAATCTCTAAGTTTTCATTTTTTACTTATTTATTTATTTGAAAGAGCAGGACAGACAGATAGATAGACAGACACATAGATAGAACTTGCGTCTCCTGGGTCAGTTCTCAAATGTCTATAATAGCCAGGCCTGGGCCAGGCAGAACCTTGGAGGCAGGAATTGAAGCCCAGTCTCCCCCAATGAATATCAGGCACTCAATTATTGGAGCTATTGCCTGCTGCTCCCAGAGTATACATTAACAGGAAGCTGGAATAAGCAGTGGCACTGCTTATTATAAAATACCCGGTGGTATTTTAACTGTGGTGCTAAATGCCCACCTCTCTATAATTTTTAACTCTCAGTTCCTTGTCCAACACAGAAACATCCATTTGACTGCAGAATTCATCATGTATTTGTTTACTGCATTTTAATTTTTCACCTTGTGCACTTATTAAGGGTATATGACACAGGAAAGGGAAAAAAGATGTATCATAGCAACTGCAGTGGTTTCTTTTCCTTAACTAAGACCAGAGTATAAACTGGCAGTTATACTGAACTTGAACTTTTGTTTTTTTTATTTTTTTATTATGTTTTTGGCTTGCAATTTTTTTAAAAGACTATTTATTTGAAAAGCAGAGTTATAGAAGGGGTGAGGGAGAGAGAGAGAGAGAGAGAGAGAACCTTCCATCCACTTGTTCACTCCAAATGGCCACACTGGCCAGAGTTGAAGCTTCATCCAGGTCTCCCATGTGGATGCAGGTGCCCAAGGACTTGGGCCATCCTCTGCTGCTTTCTTAGGTACATTAGCAGGGAGCTGGATCAGAACTGGAGAAGCCGGGACTTGAACCTTGCAAATATGGGATTCTGCTGCTGTTTGCAGCAGCCTCAGGTTGCAAATACTTTTAAACTACACCTTTTAGTAACAATTAATATCATACTTCATACAATAATCTGGATATCTGATTTATCTTTGTAAATAACAAAAGCCGCTGCCTGCAGTGCCGGCATCCCATGGGTGCCAGTTCAAATCTGGCTGCTCCACTTCTGATCCAGCTCTTTACTATGGCCTGGGAAAGCAGTAGAAGATGGCCCAAGGCCTTGGGCCCCTGCACCCATGTGGGAGACCTAGAAGAGGCTCCTGGCTCCTGACTTCAGATTGGAGCAGCTATGGCTGTTACGGACACTTAGGGAGTGCACCAGTGGATGGAAGATCTCTCTCTCTGCCTCTACTTCTCTCTGTGTAACTCTGACTTTAAAAAAAAAAAATCTTAAAAAATAAAACATTTTCTTTGTAATTAACTGTGCTTTGCCCTTTATGCCAGATGTTTCCACCTACAGAAAATAATAATGTGTCCATTTTTTTCTTGATTCTGTGTATCGTTTGAGTTTGGACTCTGTCAGAAATATTCCCCTTAAAATGAAATCTGGTGCTCATCTCTCTGGTACAAGTAACATACATAAGCCATATGTCTTCTTCAAGGAGAGAACTTATACTCTTTAAAATAAAAATATCAGAAATTTTGGTGGCAGGCTGAAATTAGATTACAGTGGATAAAGTTTAATCAGCAATGCCTTTTATTCGCAAATATGAACTCTCCATTATTTCAGATGTGTTGATAAAACATCAGTGAATATTCATATTCCAGTCTTACCCCAATGCTCTTAGCTAATCTACTGTTCTTTGGCTACAAGACACTAAAATGCTTTACTCTGACAGTGAAGTAAGCAGTGAAGAGTATAAACTGACTTGCCATGTGGTACAGGGCAACACGATACAGTGGTTAGTTGTATAGGCCCTGATGTGATAGCTCTAGTTCTAATAAAGTTTGACCGCTCCTGGTGGGGTAATTTAATCTCTTTGGTATTTCAGTTTTTTAGATCTCTAAAATGGCTAATATAATAATCATCATTTTTTCATGATTTTGAGGAATAAATAAGACCAGCCCCATAGGGAACTTATGAAAATACCAGGCACATCAAAAGAACCTGAGAGTTATTAGTTGCACACACACACACACAGAGTAGAGAATGGATAGGTAATACTCAATGATGGATTATTTTTGTTTTAAGATTTATTTATTTATTTTTTGTTTGTTTGAAAGGCAGATTTTCAGAGAGAGCTAGAGAGGGGTCTTCTATCTGCTGGTTCACTCCCCAAATGGCTGCAATGAACTGAAATGGGCCAGGCTGAAGCCAGGAGCCAGAAGCCTCCTCTTTTTATTCCTTGTAAGTACAGCAGCCCAAACACTTGGACCATTCTCCACTGTCCTCCAAGGCACACTGATTCAGAAGCAGAGCAGCCAGAACTCAAACTGGCACCCACGTGGGATGCTGTGCTATGGGTGGTGGCCAAATCTGCTATGCCACAGGACAGGCCCCTCAGTGATGTGTTTCACTGTGAATTCTTCCTGGTTGAAGAATTAAAGCAGTGAAGTTGGAAATAGTCCATTTTTAAAGTAGATCAATCAGATGAAAAGTGTTTGAGCATCATGCTGTTATGATTGCTGCAGAATTGATGAAGGGTAAGCCTCAATGTTATGCAGTTACGGTTAAGGGTAATTTATTTGTGTTTTTTATTTAATTAAAATTAATAGATTTCCAATGACGATCTTAAATTCCAAACTTCACCTGGCTGAGTCTAGAGTCTTACTCTCATGAGGGGATTGTTATAGCTGCCTCCTAATCCACCCATCTGTGCAAACGCTTGAAGAATAACTCTTCCATGTTGGCAGAAGCTGCCAAGAGTATCTTCAAAATACCAGCTAACAGCTTGCATACATGATCTTCTTAGGCTACCACAAGAGGGACATCATGTTTATTCTGGAACTATCCAGAAAAAAAGGGAACTGGACTGAATGTTATCTGGAATTCGCTCTCACCACTTGAAATTATTTTTTCTTTATTTTGTTTTCTGGTTCCCACTATTAAGCTTGCCTCATTACCAAAACCTGAAATGAAAAGTAATTTTATTTCCACACAGCACAAGTTAGGAGTTTGCTATCTTATCTAGTAGTCTATATATACCACAGTCTGCACAGCTGAGGGCAGTGAGGGAGGGATGAATGTCAGCTGATGTTGCATCTGGTTGATCTCCAACTAGAAGTGCATATTTTAAATTCTTTGTTATTTATTTCTGTGGGTGTTTCTGGAAGTCCTCAGATGTTATACTTGTTTGAAAATAGTTTTGGGTAATTTATTCTTACAACTTCGTTTAAAAATTAAAGAGAAACCAAGAACTTCACAAATGAAGATTGCATGCTCTTACTAATTTCTTTCATTGGATTCATACGACTTATGAATACTTTGAAAATTTGGGAGTCACACAATTTCTTGTCAAAATCTCTTGCGCACTTTTGAGAATAAAAAAGGCTTATTAGTAATTGCACTAAGCATACAGAAATAACTAAATTGTTCCAGACAAAGTACTGTGGACAGCTACCTGATTATAAGGATATTATAGGGTTTTTCACACTCAAATCACTTGCTTGTGTTAGCAGTTACAAGTTGTAGAACCATTCCTAGGAATTTCTGTTATAAATGGGACAGGTACTTGGCCCAATGGTTAAGACATGGCTTTGAATGGCTGCATCCCATACCAGAGCGCCTTGGTTTGAGTCCTGGCTCTACTCCGAATTCCAGCTTCCTGCTAATGTGCACCCTGGAGGCAGCAGGTGATTACTCAATTAGCTGGGCCCCTGCAACTCATTTGGGAGACTTGAATAGGGTTTCTGGTTCTGGGTTTTGGCTGATTGAGCTCTAGCTGTTGTGGTCATTTGATTAGTTTATTGATAAAGTTTATTTAATAAATGTTTTGCTTATATATGACACAGTTTAGTGTCACTTAAAGAAAAACTGGAAAGAAAGAAGAGTAATGATGTTTTTGATATAAGGATGAGGTTGAGGCTAAGTCTTCTTCTCTCACCAGTAACAAAGGCATTGTTTCAGGTATCAAACACAGAGTCTTAATCCTGTTTCACACATAATAGAATCTCTTCATGGTGTCCTAGAATCATTGACCTGAGGCTAATATAAGCTTACCCTTCCTGACTTGTGCACTGGTAGAATATTTCATTGCACTAACTTTCTGATTGGTAAACAACTAGATACATCACACTTGGAACTGCAGTTAGTGTCTACATGGATTTTTGTTTCTAATAGTATGTTCTGTGCTATTGTTGCCTTCAAAAGTATTAATTCATAAAACTTGATGGAATTTGCTGATTAATTTCTAAATCTCATTATGTATGCAAAATGTATACATTTACAAATCTGTACAAAATTCTGTAGTGAGTTTATGATTTTAAATTTTGGTATCCTACACTTGTGTGAGATAATGGTCTAGACAAACATTTAAAAATCAACCAAAATCCCTTTTGTCAAGCTTTTTCTTCATCACTGTTCCTTGTTTTTATTGTGCTTGGGATCTTCATGATTCCATGTCCAGAAATTCTGTTTCAGAAGTCATCGAGGAGGATCCAAGGACTTAGATATTTTAACAATGTCTCCAATGATTTTCCTGTAAGTGTCCAAAGGGCCTTTTGTAGTGAAACTGTTCAGCAGCATAAATTAAGAAATAGGAGTGCATACAAGTACATCTCGAATGAGCTATTCCAGTAACGCATCCTAAATGCAATCCTTTACAATACGAGCAAAGAAGCCGAGGAGACTGTTGAGTCTATTAACGCAGTTTCCTAAGAACACTGCTAAATGCTGAGGGTGAACTGGTGATGAGAGGGACAAGTTAATTATCTCTAACAATCTAGAATAGATAATATTGTAGACAATGGGATTTGTTTTATTTATTTGAAAGGCAGAATGACAGAGAGAAAGGGAGACATACACACACAGGAGGACAGAGTCCTTCCATGCCCTGGTTCACTCCCCAAATGTGTGCAACAGTCTGAACTGCACCAGGCTGAAAGTAGGAGCCAGGAGCTTCTTCTGGGTCTTCTAGGTGGGTACTGGAGTCCAAGTACTTTGGTCATCTTCAGCTGCTTTCCCAGGTTCATTAGCAGGGAGGAGGATTGGAAAGTGGTGCAACCTGGACTTTACCAGGACTCCCATGTGGGATCTGGTGTTGCAGGTATTGGTTTACCTCATTCTGCCACAATACTGGCCCTGTAGAAATATTCTTCTGAATAGGAATTCATGGAACTGCTCTGAGAGGCATTTTTTTTTTATCAATATAAGAACCAACAGTTTGCTATTATGATTTACTTAGGTGAAAGGAAAATGAGGGAGAGGGGCTAAATGAGGAGGACATAACCATACAACCTATGTCAGTTATGGAACTAAATGATGAGACTTCTTGGATTATCAAGTATATGGGGGTGGGAGAAAACAAGAGGAATTATGGTAAGTGATGTGACTTGTCTGGGAAGATTTCATCCTGCTTTAAAATTACCTGCAAGCAATGTCACAGAGTTTAGATGCAGTAAAAATTATTATCTTTAAAAACTTATTAGTCCTATGTTCCCTCGGATCAAATTAGTATTAATCACTTTTGTTTGCTTCATATCCACTTTGTTCCAAAGGATATTTTGTGTTTTTCTATCACTTAGGAACTATCATGAAGATTATCAAAATATTTTAAGTAGGTTATTTTTGGGTAACCTTGCCTTACTAATTATCTCTTTTTTTAATAGTGGCTCTTTTAATTCATCTAGCAAGATATTTAAATCTCAATAAAATATTCTATGCTTGTTTTTGTCAATAGTTGGTTTTATTATAAGCATACTGCTTTTAATTACATGGATTCCTCTCTGCAGTTTTTCATATTAAGGATAAACTCAAATTATGAGTTCAATACCCCAGCAGCTTTAAAGTCATCATTAATTTAATGTCACTCACTCTTCATTTATTAGTGGACCTAATTTCTCATCAACCCTGAGATATTTGGAGAAGTTGACCTATACAATTTGATCCCAGATGCAAGCATTAATTAATCAAACTCTCTGACTGTCCTTATGTATTCCTGACAGCTTCAATATTGAAACAATCTTTACTGGAAATTTTTATCTCCTTCACTTAGAGAAATGTCGTCAAAGGTGGGTAAAATCTGGAAAGAGACCTTTAGAGAATGAAGCGCAAACCACATCAGAATGTAAACACAAAACTTTTCCATATGATGAATACTATTTAAATCAAATTTCATTTTACTTTCTTTTTAAAGTTTATTTATTCATTTTTATTTGTTTGAAAGGCCAAGTCAAAGGGAAAGAGAGAGAGAGAGGAGAGAGAGAGAGAGAGAGAGAGAGAGAGAGAGAGAGAGAGAGGAGAGGTCATTCATTTGCTGAATTATCCCCCTAATGCCTACCTGGTCAGGGATTAGGCTAAAGCCAGGAACCTTGAATGCCCAAGTTAGGTGGCAGGGACCCAAATACTCACTCAAACCAAGACACTCTGATGTGGGAAGAGGACACCTTAAGCTGCAGCTTAACTGCTATGACACGGCACCTGCCCCTGTTTTCATTTCTTAAAAAGCACTCAAGCAGTTTGAGAGACACACTAGAAGCCATTCTTGATTATGAATTATTGCCGAGTATTAAATCCCACATACACATTTAAACTCTGCTACTAAATTTCATATCTTGATAAGCAGTAAGGCAGAGATCCTCAGGCAATATGCTTCTTCTTCTTCTTCTTTTTTTTTTTTCTTGTCAAAACAGAAGTTTGATTCCTAGAGATCCTTTGATACGCTAGGAATGATTAAGTATTCCATGATATGGGATATCATTTTCTGAGTTTTATCAGCGTGCACTATTCAGCTGGGCAGAGGCACATACCTATTCACTTTTGGCAAATCTGCTTTTTCAGGAGATTATCATCCAGATCTGGAGTGTTGATGCTATTCACTTTTTGTGCTTGTTTTGCACACTGAATAGGTTTTATTCTCGTTTGCTATTGTAAGGAAAACCGAGGGCACACTGGGAATTTCCACTGAGGCCCAGTTAGCAGTGTCCCTCTCTTTTTCTTGCTCTTATGAAATATGTAAATTAAACTCAAGAAATTGTTTGAGAATTTAGTAAACCTATAGGAGGCTAATTTTTAAGTTGATAACTTTGTCTGTCACCATGAATAATGTTACAATTATCTGAATAGCCCTTAACAGGAGAAAGATTCCCAACTCCTAGAAACCTTACCTCTGTGGGGGCTCGTTACAATTCAGCATTCATGACTAAAGCATGGCAATACACACTCAAGCAATGGAGAACCAAGTCCTTCATTTGGGTCAGAATGCTCCTCTTGAGACATAACACAGTGCCAGGCTAACTTTCTGAACTTTGCATTGCCATCTACACATGACCCTCACAATCTTCCAATCTGTTCCCTTTCTCCATCTGGTTGCTTGATGGCATTGTATGGTTTCATATGTTAAGCAACAACACATTGCTTCCAAATTTCTCCAGCCTCCTCAGAGCCATGAGGCAAGAGTGACACCTAGAAAAGTCATTTCAAAAATGTGTATACACGCATGCATCTAATCTTGAAGACTATATATAACAATCTAAGTACAAACCAACATATTTCCCATGTTGTGTGTGTGTATGTGTGTGTATGTATATATATATATATATATATATGTGCATCACACAGCAATTCTATAATTTGACTTCATTATTTCATGGAGTAATCCAAGTTTTTCCAGTTATATAATTCTTAAAATTTCACTCTAGATGTTTAACTGACAAATCTTCCAATGAAGGAACATTTTCTGAATATTTGAAAAATCCTAATGGAATTTATTACTGTGATATTAAAATTAAATATTAAATATTACAATATTAAAAATTACTAGAACAGCTGCTTAAAGAACAGAGAATGACACATATATTTAAAAAGTATGGACCTATAATATTGATGAGACTTTCATACTTTTCATCTCATATTTTCAAGTGTGAGAAACTTTTTCAAACTGGTTCTGAAGAAATTAAAATGGTCCTGAGCTTTCAAAGGTGGTCTATATGAAAACATGTAAACTATAAATTACAACATTGCACCTTCACCCAGTTTCACTGGACCTGCAACTACTTGATCTGTTATTATTTTTGTTATCTAATTGCATGACTGGATCACTAGAATTCTGTGAGAATCTGCAGTCTATTTTCTTGTTTTCTATAAAGATCTTAATACAAAGTAGTTGTCACCACATGAATCACTTATAAAGATATTTGGCAATTTGAGAAAATTCATGACCACTCAGTAGCTGTCTCACTATCAGCAGGAATTTTTATACCCTTTCAATTAAAAACAATCATTCTAGTAGATTTATTTTTACATTCCTTTATTCACATATTTCTAAATATAATGTTCTTACAATTAATAGTAATGGACTCCTTTTTTTGTTATGAACAACAGAGTTTTTTTTTATTTAATGAATATAAATTTCAAAGTACAGCTTATGGATTACAATGGCTTCCCCCCCATAACTTCCCTCCCAACTTCAACCCTCCCATTTCCCGCTCCCTCTCCCATTCCATTCATATCAAGATTCATTTTCAATTATCTTTATATACAGAAGATCAATTTAGTATATATTAAGTAAAGATTTCATCAGTTTGCACCCACACAGAAACACAAAGTGAAACATACTGTTTGAATACTAGTTATAGCATTAATTCACATTGAACAACACATTAAGGATAGAGATCCTACATGAGGAGTAAGTGCACAGTGACTCTTGTTGACTTAACAATTTGACACTCTTGTTTATTGCATCAGAAATCTCCCTAGGCTCTTGTCATGAGTTGCCAAGGCTATGGAAGCCTTTTGAGTTTGCCGACTTTGATCTTATTTAGACAAGGTCATAGTCAAAGTGGAAGTTCTCTCCTCCCTTCAGAGAAAGGTACCTCCTTCTTTGATGGCATTGGGCTCCTTTTAAAATGTCAAATTATTTGTAAAGAGACCTGTTAAAATACCTATTTGCTAACTACTTTAACTTTTATATTATTGCCAAGAATTTAAATGAAGGCTATAATAAACTTTACATTCAGTTTGCACCTATGACTCAAAAACTTTAAATTAGGATTAATAAGAGTAGTAACAAAAATGTATTTATCTTTTCTTACAAATAATAAGGAATCATGGTTTTGGACAAGGACAACCTAATTTATACATATTCACTTATTATAATTATACTTTTTTATTTTTTGAAAAATTCTTATTTTTCTGTTATGTATTTTTTTAGATGGTAGGTAATTCCAATAATTGAAAAGCACACTTTAAGAGAGTATTTAAATGCCTAGTACAGCCATTCTATTACCACAGCATTGTTAGTGATACAATGAGGATTTGAGTGAAGAAAAAGTTTATAGTATTGTTACGGATGCAAGCCATTGAGTTTACAGATCTGCTTTCTTTAGTGTCTTTACACATTTGTTACTTATATTACATTATGCTTTATCAGGAACTAAAGGCTGAGTGCATCATCAAGTGTGGAGGAGGCCAAGTTAAGCAGCAAGGGAAACTGAATGTTAACAGTAACTCCTTTTTTCCCTGGTGGCACCAGTAAGTAAGCACATAGCGCATCATAGGCAGTGAAGTTAGAGGAGCCATCCCACTGTGGAGGGAGCACCCCAAAACATTCCTGATAGTCCAGGTTCCCAGGGCCAGGAACATGGGGAAAGGAAAATACTGAGTAGGGCAATAGGCATTATTTTTGGACTAGTTAAGACATCTGCATCCCATATCTGAATGCCTGGGTTTGAGTCCTGGCACCACTCTGGATTCCAGCTTCCTGATACTGCACATGCTGGGCTGGCGGCAGCAGATGATGGCTCCAGTACGTGGGGCACTACTGCCTGTGTGGGCTTCTGGCTACAGTGTGCCTTAGCTCTTGCCCATTGCCAGCATTTGGGATTGTGAATCAGCAGGTGGGGTAACTCCCTGTTTCTGATTCTCTTTCTGTCTCTCCTCTCTCTTTGTCTCCCCAGCTTTCAAGTAAACAAATACATAAATAGTATACAAATACTGGGTAGCAGAGAACATTGTATTCGTATACCCCTACCGGGAAGTTCTCCTCAGAGGGTCTCCTAGGGCTCCCCCTAGATCAAGCCTCCTACAGGGGCCACCTAACCTGGTATGCAGATTTGCTTCAGAGCTGGCTTCCAGGTGCTAACTTGTACAAATTTGTTAAAGGGGGTCCACATTTCCCCAGAGACTCCTGCAGGGCAACTCTTTGTAGTTGGAGATGACTTGTCCTAAGAGTTGGTGTGAATATTGGGCTTGGAAATTACTCTGCTTTCACTTAACCAAAGAGAAACTTTATAGCCATAACCGTACTGTGAAATGGAAAAGTATAAGAATCCATATACTATGTAAAATTAATTTTGTACCAACTTAAGGGTAAAAACTGTATTCATGGAAAATAGTCTTTTAGGAAATTGACAGATTTAGATATAGATCACAAAAAGAAAAATTACAAAATATGAAAGATTAAAATGATTACTCCATGGGCCCATGCTATGGTATAGTGAGTAAAGCCACCACCACCTGTAGTGCCAGCATCCCATATGGGGCCTATTGGAGTCCTGGCTGCTCCACTTCTGATCCAGCTCTCTGTTATGACCTGGAAAAGCAGAAGATGGCCCAAGTGCTCGGACCCCTGCACTGCATGGGAGATCTGGAAGAAGCTCCTGGCTCCTGGCTTCAGATTGGCCCAGCTCTGGCCATTGCAGCCATCTGGGGAGTGAACCAACAGATGGAAGACTTCTCTCTCTTTCTCTCCCTCTGTGCCTCTACCTCTCTGTAACTTTATCTTTTAAATAAATAAATAAATCTTTTTTAAATGATTAATCCAGTCAAATAAACTCAATTTATTTTAGTATTTTTAATTAGTAACTTCCTGGCCCAAATTATACTCCCTTCCCCATGGTTAGTTACTTTTGTGGACTTTTAAAATCAATTTTCTTGAGGTATAATTTACATACAACCAAATATTTCCCCATTTTTAGAGTATTTCTTTAATATTGTGTTTTATTGAGCAGAAGGCTTAAATTTTGAATCCCATGTATGTATTTTTATATAATATTTAAGAAGCATTTGTTTGATGCAGGTCAAAAATATTATCTCCTTATATTTTTCCTGTTTTTTTTTCTGTTTTAACTATGAAATTTATCTCTATGATCCATTTTGAGTTTTTGTTGTGTATGGTGGGAACAATCAACCTCTTTCATGTTGATTTTCAAATTTTCCACAGGAAAACTCATTGAGAAAACTAGTCTTATCCAATGAATGATGCTGGTACTTTTAAAAAAATGCTCATCCACCATATGAATGAATATATTTCTAGATGTCTTTTCATTTTATATATCAAAATATTATTTATTATTCTCCTTGTTGACTTGAGTACAATAGTGTTATTATGAGGTTTATAATCTGTGATTCAGATAATTCTAACTACCAAAATAATTTTGGCTCTATAAATTGTATTATAAGCTTCTGAATCTCTACAATGTTAATGTGGTGGGATTTTGGGTCAATTTTCTTTAAATCCATATCTTCTAATCCAAGAGTGGAGAATATTTTTCAATTTATTTCAATCTAGTTTGAGTACTTGATGACCATTAATAACATTATTTTTATAAGAAAGTATACCACAGTCTACAACACTGATTTTCTTTGGTTAAATATTAGAAATGTTCCAATGAGATATTGTTAAAATATTTTTATAATTACCACCCATAAATCTGTTGTTGCTCAAAGAGTAGAGATTTTGAGTGGACATTGTGTCATGGTGGGTTAAGCTGCTGCTGGGCCACCCACATCCCATATCTGATTGTCAATTGTCAATTCATGTCCTGGCTAGTCTATTTCCTGCTTTTAGCCTAGGAAGGAATTAAATGAAGCTTCAAATATTTGGACCACTGCCAATCATGTGAGAGTACTGGATAGAGTTCCTGGCTCCTGACTTTGGCCCAGCATAGCCTAGGCTGTTGCAGGCATTTGGGAAGTGAACCAGCGGAAGAAAGATGTCTCTGTCTCTGTCTATGTCCCTCACTCTCATTCTTTCTCTCTGTGTTTCCTTGTCTCTGTCACTCTGCTTTTCAAATAAATAAACAGATAATAAATAGCTTTTACAATATATATATAAAGAATTTGGGTTCACAAAACTTGGAAGTATCTTTGTATTTATAGTGAAAAGCATAAGTTATCTATGAAAAAACACAGGAAATCTGCAAGTAATCCTTTGGAGGCCAATTTTACTAACCACAAGACTTAAAATTTCTTCCAGTTAATTTCAAAAAGGAAAAACTTGAAATTAGTGGGAAGCAGCTTTGAAGCAGTTTTCCATGCAAAACTTTTCAATTTTTTTTTTGCCCCTTGAATCTCCTAATTTAAATTTTATACTTTGATCATGACTGACTTTGTAACCAAAGAATTCTTTAAAATATTTTTTTTTTCATGATAAATTTATTTGGGGTAAGAAGCAATGAGAGTTTGGAAAAAGCTAAAAACAATTAGATCTGGAATGCTATCCATTAAGCGAAGAAAATAAATGAAATATTTTTGCTTTCACCAACAAATGTTTCCTTCTTGTTGTCACTTCACTGTGTGTGTGTGTGACGAAGCATGTTTCACTTGGTAAGATAAGGATGTGCCATCAATAACAAGTGTTTGATCTTAAGGATGTGTAATGCAGAGATGGAACAAGCAATTGCATTTTACAGGAAGCTGTAGCCCTGTCATACTATCCCCTTCTACTTTCCCCCTTTATTTTCTGCCTGGCATTCCTTTCACCCTGCTTCTTGCTACTTTAGTTTTTGTTGCCAGGAAGTACCCACATGCAAACCTTTTAATCAGGCCGTTCTCCACAGAGTTTTGGCTAAGAAAAATGGTGAACTTTGAGATATATTTATGAAAAACATTGTTCCTCAACAGTTGAGACAAGGGTCGTTCAAAGTTATTGCATCTCAAAGTGTAAATTTCACTTTTATAGATTACATTTTAAGTATTCTACTAGTTACCACAGATCAGAGAGAACATATGGTATTTGACCTTTGGGGATTGGCTTATTTCACTAAGTATTATGTTAAACTGTCAACTTAATTTTTTAGTGGATTTTACTTTCTAATTTTAAACACTTGGAATTTCTTTTTATTGAATGTTGTCATATTTCTATGACAAGTTCAAACCCAAATTTACAGTTCTTCAAATTGATGTGAGGCTGACATGGACCCACAAACAATATTCACCCTCCCTCCTACTAACATTTAATTGGAATATGCACAAGCAAAGAAAAGAAGAAAATAAACATCTTTGAAGTCATTTGGATCAATTTATTCACAATTAAAACTAAACAATGTCTTTATAATCTCCAATTATAGTTATAATGTTATGTAAGTTATAATCTCCAATTATAAAGCTATAAATTTATATCAGTCTTTCTCCTGAAGATATTACTATCTAGAGCTAGAGTTTAATTCTTTAGTTTTCAGTGCTAATACCCCCTCCCATATTTCTCATACCATCTTCTTTAGATGTTTTAGCCTAAAACACATTATTTCACTTGTTTTCCATGGTGCTGTAATATTTCTACATCTGCTTGACATACTGAAAACAAGTATCTTATTTTTGTCTTTCAGTTTTCTCTTTCCTCCTTCCCTCCTCCTCCTCATTTCTTTCCTCCTCCTCTTCCTCCACCTTCTTCTTCATGTCTTCCTCCTTTTTTCCCTTCTCCCTGTTCACTTGCTGCTTTTCTTTCCACCTCCTCTGTCCCCTTTTCCTCCTTGTTTCTCCATTGAATTATATATCTTTTGTCAAAAGCATTTGAAGTTATGGTAAAAATGCATGTTGACCTAAATAAATCCTTTATATAACCCAATTCTTAGTATCTCTTTATACTTTTCTTCTGACTTTTTTCTAATTAACAAATCATAAAAATTAGAACATATTCCCAAAAATTAAATTTATTTTCTACTTGTCAATCTGAAAGACACTAAAATAACTTACACATTTTAATATAAAACCAAACCATTTTATCCTTTATTGCTTTAATTTCCAGCAAAAGACACATTTTTCTATTCCCCAGAGTATATTTTCTTAAAGTTCAAATTTTAAAAATAGAAATAATATAAATGTCAATAGTCTTATGCCAGCTGTATTATATTCTTAACTCATGTATTTTTGCAAAAAAAAAGTCTTTCTTTTTAAGGTTATAGTATTACCAAAATGGAAATATGAATATAAAAGTATTTTATAAAGTAGTTATTCCTTTTATATTCTCAGTCTGATTTGGTACATTTTGTGGGACTTTTCTAACTTATAATATAGCTTATCTGATCTTGAATCTCTGAATCAAAGAGGATGTCAGGGGTGAGGAAGTTCCTTTCAAAAAGCATCTCACGTGGACTAAGCTTTAAGGCACTCTTGGGTGCTATTCTCATCCCCAGAAGGGCAATAGGCAATCGTTTAAGCCATGTTTCTAAGGTCTCTTGCAAAGCTTAGAATTTTCTTAAGATTATGGTTATCCTTTTCAACTTTACTCAATGACTGAGGTCTCCAAGAGGTCTTCTAGAGCAGCAGCTATCTGCTGAGTTATTTTAGAAGAAATGAAGATCTATTGTTACTCTGGAGTGGCCATGGGAGTCTAAAACATGGCACACTGCCCTTCAGCAAGGCTTTGGATACCTCTTGTGTCTTTTCTGAACTTCCCAAACCACAAGCAATGACAGAAGAGAGACTGGGGGACAGAAAAACTTTCAAGGTTTGGAAACCCCGTGATGCTGAGGCCGCTTACCATGCTGCTAGTTATAAAACAAGCATCTAGCCAATGTGTTGTGGCTAGGTAAGACTAAAATTAATATTTTGGGCTCTTGTCTTTTACTTGGAGAAGAATTCTAAGCACAGACTCAAGCACAGCATGCATCGTGGTAAAGTTTAGAGTTTATTTGGAAAATGAGAGGAATACACAAGAACATAAGTGGAGAGTGGTCCAGGAAGGATAAACAGGGATCTGCATACCAGTCATTCTAGGGGTCCATGAGGAAAGGGAGCAAGCCAGAGAGCACGTGTGGGCAAGTGAGAATGCTGGAGAGCGGTGGCAAGCGAGAGGGCAGGTGACATGGGGGCCACTGGGAGGAGCTGGGTCCAGCACCCTGCAGGCCTCTTATTTACTTCCAAAAATGGAGTAGTTTAATAGTCTGATTGACAGTGGGTGGATACAAGTGAGATTTCCTTTGGGGAAGGGAGATGATTCATTCCATATCAAAGGTAATTGTAAACATTAGAATGTTTCCTATACACTGATTAAAATGTTTATTAAGAATTAGATTAGCCTACTAATTACCTGAAAGATGCATTTTAACATTCCTTTAATTAATATTGATAACCAATTCAAATCACAATTTTTACCAATTAGATGATTTTTTTTTTATTTGGAGGACTTAATATTAACAGAACTTATTTTTATATAACTTTGTATTAATATATTGAATCTTGCCACCCAAACTTTTCTTTACAAGATCATACCTGATGTGGCTATGGTTGTCTTATATTTGAAAGAAATATTAGAAAAAGTTTTGACTCTTTCTGATTTTAGTTCCTGGTTGTTTTAAAATACCTGTGCTTCAGCTCTACAAAAATTCGACTATTGAGTCTCCCTCTCTCTGCCCTTCCCCCTCACTAATAGGAGAGGGAAGATGTTAATTGAAATGTCATTGTCATTTCTCTGAGTAAAATAGTTGATACTATTTATGGTTTCACACCCCAATTTTTAGGAAAATTAATTTTAACCTTTGATAACCTTCATATCTAGAAAGAAAATGTCAATCTGGCCTTATTTAATGGAGTTTGACCTTTTCTACTTTTACTGGCAATTGAAAAGTTTAATTGATTTAGAATAATGCCAATATGTGTTTGTTTACTCTGGGGGAAAATGGGAGACATAAACATTTATATATGCTACATGTCTGTTATTTCATTTTCAATAAGTTCTTATGGACCAAAAACTATTTGGAGTGAGAACCACAGAGAGAACGTAGGATATTTCAGTTGAGAATACTGGAAAACGTTATGGTAATTTAAAAGAGACAAGAAGAATGAGTAATAATGTAAAGATTGGCTGTGTAGATGCTGATTCGCATTTTAGGTGTTTTTGACTTTTTTTACGGTGTGTTCATATTTCAAATGATGTAAATAATTGTATTTAATAAATATAATTGGAAAGATCAATATTTTATATGATAGGGTGATCTCCATTGTGTGTGTGTATATGTGTGTGTGTGTGTGTGTGTGATGCTTTAAATTATAGTATATTAAATAAAATTTTGAGACTTTATAGGTTATGGGCAAGGTTAGGTATCAGACATTTCTTTGGTCTTTATAATCAGGATTGTTAATGGGCTTGAAAATCAATGGACTATAGTCACTCTGGCTTTAATTATATGTAGATGTGCACTGTGCATTGCTCTTACCTCTTGTCAATTTCCACATCCCTCTAAGTGCAACACATGAGTTTTGCTCTTTGTCTTCCAGAGATCCATCAGGTAGGCTTTTGCATTGAATCTGCTTGATATCTTCTTCCTTACTGTTCGAGGAAAGGCTGTGAAAGATGTGCAGTGTGACAACGGGTGAATGTGGAGACTGAAATTCTTATCCTTTGGAAAGGATGGGTTGTGTTTCCAACAGGTAAGGTTAAACATTATTTATTAATTTTCTCTATAGTCCATAAGCCTGGAAGAGTTTGGTGGTATTTGTTTCGGTTATAATACGTTGGACTTAATTTCTCACTTTGGGAATATTCTGTTATTCCTCTATATCAATACAGTGGGTTCAGATGATGTGTTTCCTCTTCGTTGTTATTATGTAATGCTTTGGTTTCCAATTTTTGAAAGTCAACAATTCCTTCTTGGTCAAGTGTAGGCTTGAGCTCTAAATCATTTATTTTACAATAAAGAATAAAATAATGCCACTGAAATAATCTGCCATGCCACATGCTTGCATCTACTAAGTCATTGTATATAGAACCCTTTAGTTAATTAGTACAGGAAGGACATATTAAAGAAATGTAAGACAAAAATTATTATTGGTAAAGTCTTATAAAGTTTGAATAATCAATATATACAAGGCAATAGTGAACACAATAATATATACAGATATTTCTGTAGGGAAGAAATGAGAGAGGCCTCAGAGTATTTAAGGCTACTGGAAAGCTTCCTCACATCTCTTCTCGACAACACCCTCAGGATCAATCTCAGATGCTCCACAGAGCCCCTCGGAATGAATTCCTCCACAGGCTAGATACATCTTCCTATCAGTTTTCACAGGGAGTCCTGGGCCATATGCGTGGGCAACCACTACTAGGTGCATTCTCAGATGCACTTGACTGTATATGGGCCATCTGTCCACACAATCTTTGTCTTATGGACGCTATCTTACACAAACAGAATTCTCCATATTCTACTTCTTTTCCAAATATATATTTTTCTTTTCCTTCCACTTCCACTCTGCTTCTAGCTGGAAATTGGGTTCTTTCCTAAAGACATTACTTACTCTTTGGTCAGTTTAAATATGGTTGCTATCTCACACTTTTCATGTCATTAGACTTGCAGATGATAAGGGTGTTTCTAATACATTTCTGGGGAGGCTTTCTTCATATGCCCATAAAAATCCCAGTCTGAAAACCCATAAATATATTGCCCACTATTGATCCTTATAGCCTCGACTACAGACTCCACAAAGCATTCAGTCTCTGCCATTGACTACATCATAACTCAGCTTGTTCCCACTCTCCAGTACTTTTTCTGTGATAATTATTAATGATTTCAATTTCCTGAAAGATCACCATATTGTCATTAAAAATATTTGTAGCCTTTTTTAGACACCTTTGCAAGCATTTTATTCCTGAAACGCTTCTTTTTTACTTCCACCTGTCTTTTTGGGATTTGATGCTAAATGTGCTCTGAATGCAGTGAGCCTTATACAATAATCTTACAGTATTTTAATGTCATTCACTCCTTCATGCTGTCAATTTTGTGTTTTCCTTACTTGGATTCCATGGTCTAAGTGTAATTGCTTCCACACAGAAAACATTACCCCTGTTTTTTCTCCTCTTCTCATGTTGCTACCGGGAAAATCTCTGACTTTGATAAAACTATCTCTCCAGGTGGTTTTCCTTTGAACTCAAAACCTAAATGTGTCTGAAGAAAATTTCACAATAATGCCAACTCATCACATGTTAAAATCATCAACAATGGTCCTAGGTGGGATACTGGTGCTGCTTAACAATCGGACTTCATCCTCATACTTGTCAAACTTCCATCTCTCTCCATGGCTGTTTCCCTCAACACATTTTAAACACTGTATCTATCATGTTCTTTCAGCTAATGCTATTGTTTCTTTTGTATTACAGAAAATAGAAACTTCTGGCAAAAATAGTACCAGGAAACTCACACTAAAACTACCATCCTACTTGCCTCTGAATTCATCTTCTCTTTTACCATAAGAGTTTAAAATCACTCCTTCATTCCTGTTCTGGATCCTATTCCATTTTCCCTGCCATGAGGGTATTTCACCGTCAGCTGTCACCTATTCCTGAATTATTGTTGTTTTCCTGATCTACTGGACTATTCCCCAAAAGCATACAACTAATCTCTGATACCTCCTATTTTAAGAAAGAACAGAAACAAATATTCTTTAAACCTCACTATCATTCCAGTTCTTACTCTCACCTTTATGGGGGAATTTCTTTAATTGTCTCCAATCACAACACCCCACAGGGAATCAACCAATCATCTTCTTGGCTTCAAAGTTTAAGTTAACATCATCTTGGTTTAAGAAGCCACCACTTCTTGGGGTGATTGCTGCAACAGCTTCATGACTGGTTTCCCAGAATCTAATCCTGTTCTTTCTAGGCTGCTCCATAAGCAGGGAGAGATTTTCTAGTATGTTTGTATCATTTTTTTTTTTGCTGAGAACAACTTGACTCACAACTAAATTCAGCTTCACATATGGCTATCATATCTACATTATATAAATAAAATCACCTCCCCTGATGCCCTCTTTTCCCTCATTCTTACGATTTTGCCTGAAGCTTTTGGGTCTTTTTGTCTGAAATATTGTTCCTAGAGATTTCCACATTATGTTTCCCATATGTCTGTCAGATATGTGCTTAAATGTTACCTAATATCTGGGCTCACTTTGATCATATTATGTACAATAGTTGAACTACTTCATTCCTTTCTGGTCTTATTTTTTCTGTCTGACTTTTCATTTTCTGATGTATTAGACAACAGTACGTAAAACGTTTGTGAAAACGGAATTAAAAGATAAACTTATTTTAAATACTTATATTTTATCTTTTTCCCCATGTACTTTGAGAAGCAGAATGGGAGAAAAGGAGAGACAGAGAGAGAAAGAGGGAGCAGGAGAGTGTGAAGGAGAGGGAGGGAGGGAGTGTGTGGAGAGAGAAAGAGAGAGAGAGAGAGAGAGAGAGAGAGAAAGAATCTTATCTTGGATGTGTTGGTTCACTCCCGAAGTGTCTTCAGCAGCTAGGGCTCTGAGCCCTGCCAAAGCCAGGAGCCTGGAATTTCATTTGTGTCTCCCATATGGGTGGCAGGTGCCCAAGCACTTGGAGCCAGTGTCTTCTGCCTCCTGGGATGCATCAGCAGGAAGCTGGATCAGAATTGGAGATGCCAGGACTTGAACTGGTACTGAGATGTGGGATGTGGCCACCCCAAGTGGCAGCTTAACCCATGATGTCACAATGCCTGCCCCAATAAACTTATATCAATGCAAAAAGCCTTGGAATTCATGCATTGTTTATTCATAACATGCCTTTTTCATGAACTTTATGCCTCCCCCTCATATGCATGAATTTCAGGGTTTTTTTTGCATCATAATAAACTTACAGCTTAATTCTATTTTTCTGAAGCATCCTCATATGATTTACTGCTTATTTGCTTATTGTGGAGAGACATTTTATTAGTCTTATTCACTTCTAAATTTCAATTAAAGTGACTGGAGTATAGAATTCATTCAGTAAAAATCTGTTGAATAAATGCCTTTAGAACTAACTCATAGGAAAAAATACTGTGGTAAACATTTATATATTTCTCTTCTTGATGGTTGGGCATGAAGTTGCAAATTTATAACACTTTAATCTACTAATAGCTACTTAAATGTTGATAATTACTCTGAGGTTAGTTGTATTGAAGTGGAAATTTCAGCTTATTACAAATGTTTGTCTATCATCCCTTATGGAATATTTACATCGATGTATTTTCTGAGTCTGACCATCCGCATTAAAGTCTGAATGATTGATACTGTTAATTTTCATGAAAGACAATTATAACTAATTAAAATGATGGATATATTAATGTTTAATTCATTGTGAACCAAAAAGTGGTGTCTGTATTAAAATATAAATAATTATAAGAGTCGGGAGCATCTTTAATGTGAAGTTTTCCAAGTTTTTTTATACACGTCCTTGAAAATACTGAACAAATGCAATATCAATGCTAAATATATTTTTTCCATAACTATCTATCTTACTATGGCGTGTAGAAGCCAGTGCCCTTTGCTAATCCAGCCTCTCTTGTTTTATTGTTCTCCTGAGATGGCTTATCCTTAGGCTGTAAAGTTTAGTTACCTTTAAAAGTTAATAGTTCAGGAGCAATGTTAACTTACATCAGCCATATTAAGGGATTTTATAAATTAAGTTGTAACAACTTGCATTGTCTTTCAAGGTTTCTACTGATTTATGAAGTCTTTCTTTTCGAAGTGTTTGTTCTGTTTTTGTTTGTTTTTATTTTTCACAGAGGTTGGGACATTTGATTTGGTTTGAATTATTAGATAAGAAAGAAACTCACAACTGCAGGTATGAATTTGAAAGATTCCCCAGAAAGCTAAACCGAATTATTTTCCTTTTTTAAGAGGAGTTGCTATTTATTATTATTAATGAACTAATCTTATATTCATAGACAAAATTTTTAATTCTGAGAATCTATCATTCCTTTCCTTATCTCTAGTAACTAATGTTTACGTGTGCTGCATAAAGTGATAATTAAACTTTGAATAAATATATATTATCTATGCAAATTTCTTAGAAAATGAGTTATTCTACATGTCATTTAATTTTGCATTTGCTTCATTTGTTGTGGCACATTTATGTAAATTGTTTATAAACAGATATGTAATATTTCAATGTGAAAAACTATAAAATTCAACAACAATATCATTTTATAGCTGAGAAGTTGAATGGTGTAATTAAGTTACATGGAGATTATACGTATGTACATATATATGTATACACACATATACAAATACAGAATTGCATGCACTCATGTATTCAAATCAAAATTATTACCATATCTAGTCTTAATTTTCCTATTGAAAAGAGTAGAAAGAATTGTTAACTTCTTTTCTAGTTCTACTATGTTATTATCTCAAAGCACAGCACATCTAAAAAGTTACTGAGTTATAAAGGGTCATTCCAGACACCTATTGATACTGTTTATTTCAATCTAACTCTGTCTATCTCTATCATCTCTATTTCCTTCTCTATCTCTATTTCTAATAAATGTCTATCTTTCTATCTACCTACCTATCATTTCCATTTCTCTTTCTTTATCTGTCCTACAATGGGTAGAATTGGCCAATCTAACACCAACTTGAGCTTCATTGGTGCTGCGTCTTTATATAAGTAGCCAAACTTTTGTGAGTAGTCCTGTTTATCTTTAAAGAGAAGGTGAGTAGAGTATTCATGTTATGGGTTTAATGTAAGAATTAAATTATATAACACTTAAATGTACTGGTATGATATTGTGTAAAATTATAGCAACCTGGTCATGTTCCTTTGCCTCTATTGCTACTTTTCATAATTAATTCAATAAAATTATTGAATTGTTTTTAAAATTTATCCACTTAACAAAGTAATGCCTATCATATTCCAGGAATATAAAAGGCAGTGATAAAAAGATAATTCATCACTTGTATATATTGAATTTTACTGGGGAAGAAAACAGCATAATGAAAGTTCAGATTTGATAGTACAAAGGAGTGTTACATGCATGGAAAGAAGAAAAAAAGTTGGGGTAAAGGGAAATCCAAATTCAAGGAAAACAGGGCTCAGTTTTAATTTAAATTAATTTGTTAATTAATTAATTTAAAAGGCAGAAAGTGAGACAGAGAAAAAGGGAGAGAGAGAGAAGGCTCACACCTACTGGTTCACTCCACAAATTTCTCCAAGAGCAGGGCCTGTGTCCCAGCTAAAGCTGGGAGGCAGGAACTCAATCCATGTCCCCTAGGTGGGTGGCAGGGATCCTACTTAAGCCATAAGCTCAATTTATTTGATTCTGTTTAATAGAAACATCTCACTAATGAATTAAAATTGACTTAACTGTTTTCTGAGTTTGAGCTGCAGATTCTAAATAATAATAGACAAAAATTCAATAACACAACAAGATTTGTGATTAATGTTTGAATTCCTGCTACATCCTTATCATCCACTGTGCTATACACACAGCATATTGCAGGTAGTTCAACAATTTTAAATAAAAAAGTTAATATCTCTCAGTCATTTATTTGCTAATCTCCCCTTTCCCTGCTTTCAAAGTTCCTGTACTTGAGTTCCTATGTGCTAGGACCCATATTGAGGACTAAGGACACAGTGTTGTTCTGGTCTCTGAACACTACCAGAGTTCCTCCCTCCAAAGAGGCTTCCATCCACTTTCTAAAGCTAATCCAGTGAATTATTTCCAAATGAACTATTGAAAGCACACAATCATTAGGTTAAGAGTTTAGGGCAGCACATGTGATCAATTATCTATAGAATGTTGTATGAACCAGATGAAAGAAAAATTTGGTTAGAATGGTAATGTTAATATAAATTCAGAAGGAATGTTTTATTCATATTTTCTTATTTCTATTCAGTTCAGCAAATTTATGCCAAAATATTTGCACAGTGAATTGTTCTTTTTAGCATGTGGCCTGAACTTAATCAATCATAATTACACCAAGGCTATAGATGTAGAAAAATAAATGTAAACAGCTTCATACTATTTCCCCAGACACATGAAGAACATGAGGACAACATTGCACATTAGGCTGGTTGATAAACAGCTGACTACTTAATCCTTAACAAATTAAAACCTTTTTTCAGGGACTAACTTCCTTTCCATTGTGCTACTTCAATGTTTTTATTGAACAGTTACTTATTTTTCTTATTTTTCTCTACTTTAAAATAACACATTACTCAGATTCTTTAGCCTTTTTAAATGATTAAGTCAAATAGTCATTGTAAATTTTCCAATATATCTTTTCTTATTTTTATTCATTTAAAATATTTACTTGATAAAAGAGAGAGAGATAGAGAGGAGAGAGAGAGAGATACCCTATCTTTCCATCTGCTGGTTTACCCTCCAAATGGCTGCAATGATCAAGACTGGTCTGGGCTGAATCCAAGAGCCAGGAACTCCAACCAGGCTTCACAAATGGGTAATAGATACTCAATTTCTGGAGCCATCACCACTGCTTCCTAGGTCTATATTAGAAGGAAGCTGGAGACAGGAGCAGAGACAGGTACTGAACTCAGATACTCCAATGTGGCATATGGATGTATTAATTTCTAGGACAAATGCCTGTCCTCTCAAGTTGATTTTAAATCAAATGTGGTAAATCAAAGTTAATTTTTTCTGAATAATTGCAGAAAATGGTGAAAAAATGATTTAACATGTTGCAAAAATGATTTTAAGGTAGATATAGTATTAAAACTCCATGACAATAAAAATAACATGTATCTACAGGCATTTCTATTGTATAGGAATATTTGTAAGTATATGAAATTTTCAAATGCATTCATAATAGTTGAATGTCACAAAATTTGTCAAAATATCAAAGAAGATATTGAGTAGTATGAACTTCAGTGGGATTGTAAATGATTTTTCTTTTCTCATTTTCTCAACCATGCCCATCTTTTTGTCTCTAAAGGAGCTATTTTACAACTCTGGAATAAAAGCAAAGAAACCAAGGGATAATTCTCTACCTTTTTTATATTGACTAGGAAAGAATTTGCCCTCTATCACAGAAACAAACATTATGTCTAGATTCTAAGGCTGTGCCAGAGTAATTGGTGTGTGTGTGTGTGTGTATTCCTAGACAAAAGCTGTCATAATATGTCTGAACATGATGTTGACTTGCCTCCCCAGAAGCTAATTGTCGTAGGTTTTCCATCTTAATTCGACTCACCTTGGGTCACTGTTAGGCCTCTTCACTAAACACCTGGTCTGGCGGTTCTCCAAGTCTTTGTTACATATTCACTCTATTCCTTTCTTTGTGGACCTATGGCAAGCCTTTTAATTCAGTGCAGTTGACCTCAAAATCCACTGTGGGATGTAAATAGGTAAAATTCCTAGTCTTTCTCTACCCAAACCTGCTGTATTTCATTGCTAACTCGGCATGATCATAATCCCAATTGTTGTAGGAGTAACCTCTTCAGTAATTCCATTGCAGGAGTAACATGAATATATGAGCAAGGACTCTTTATCCCCAGTATACTCTAACTTGTTTAACTGATCTTTCTACCAAAGAACTAGTAGCAAAGACATGGAGATCAGGACTGAACTGACACCTCCACCTTTGTCTTGGGCCTCAACTCCTTACACATCAATGCATGAGAATAAAAGGTAGTCAAGCTTTGCGTTTCAAACTTCAAGCATCTTCAGATGCCAAAAAGTGCATCGCTCATCATCTGTCTATCCCTGTCTATCCATCTCTCTATCTATTCTAAATCAGTCATCCATCTACCCATGTATCATCTATTTCCCTATGTTGGTTATTAAAAACATTATCATTTGTGCTTTCCTGTTTTCCTTATTACTGTTTAAAGCATTTGGAAAGACACTATGCTCTCTCATTCTTTACAAAGCCTATCTTCCAATCATATTTTCTTGCTGCATAATCTGATACAAAACAGGAAAACGTATACATTATTTTTTTTTCTTTTTATAATTCTTAGAGGACAATCCTAATTCCTCATACTCTCAATGCTAGTATTGCTTTAACTACAGAAAGAGTCACTTTAAGGAGAATACAAATGAGAAAATCAGTCAAAACAGCATTTATATCACAGCCTTCTGAATAAGTTATAACTTAAATTCCTAAGTTTAAATTTTGACATTCTAAACACTAACTGGATTTCCCCATTCCGACAATCATAGTTTTCTCTCTGTTTCATCTCATGAAATCTCAAGAATTATTTTGTTTTTTTCTTAGCATTAGGGCTAGTATAACATACATTAACATCATTGATTTGTGAGCAAACAAATAAATGCAGTTTGCAATGGAATGTCTTCTATATGGAAGGCTGACAGGGAGACTCCTGTATTGAGTACATTATGGTCACTTTTATGGTTTTGTCTTAGAGGTATGAACGTAAAAAACAATGATTAGTCTGAAAAATTACTGGCTGTCTTTTAACTAATTGCCCACATTTCACCATTAAACTTTTATTGTACATTGGTTACATCATGTTATTCAATTGTTACCATATTTTTTAGTACACACTATAAAAGTGAATCAATTTGGTCAATGAAGCACTTACATATTTTCAGCTGCCTAACATTCATTAGAATGCTCCCAGATGCTCAATTTTATATTGTTTTATCTCTTGCATTCATTTTCAATATAATGAATATAAGCAATAATAATTTTAGACAATTAGCATCTCAGCCACATCAAGCAAATCACTCCTGCCTAAGCTTCCATGTTACCACTGAGTTTTACTGGGACAAAAACATTAATATGTGGTAAAATATTGGGGACACCGTCCAGAAACTAGACAATCTGCATTTTCTCATCACTAAACTAAAGTGTTTGAATTACACAGTCATAAAATCTTTATAAGCATCATAATTCCAAGATTCTTCATAACAATTTTATTTTTCCAATTATTTAAACCATTTAAACCATTAAAATGGTTGAGAAAAGTTTTCAATAAATCTAATAATCCATTGACCGATTCTTTCACTCAATAAGCATTTATTATGTACCTAGAATAAAACCAGGTAATCCTCCCCCATCCCTGACTACATAAACATGTCTACTTCAGTAATGCAACTAGAAAACATTCATTTGCTATTAGTCTAAGCCTAAATTAATCACCAAGATAATTGTGGGCTTAGTTTATTTTTTGTGATTTTTAATTTATTTTTATTTTAAAAAAATAATTAATGTAAGGAGAGCAGATTTCACGGGTACAATTCTAAAAAGGCATTCTTTCCTTCTTCCCTGTCTCCTTCCTCCAGCCCCCTCCTTCTTTCTTTATTTAATTTTTGCAAAAGCACAATTTCAATCCACTGTGTAATCACAGGCTTCATGCAGGCTCCACTATGAGCAGGCAGAGAAAACTGTTGCATCATTTTGTCTACTGGAGCAACTCATCCATTCACTTAGCCATGGTGTGGGTCCTGTGTGATGTTTAAATTTTGGTAAGAAATACTTTAAAAAAAATTGTGCCTATGTGTTTGCTGTTTTCCAGATTTGCATTCCCTAAGTCTTTACTTGACTCCCTTGTTCCACTCATCACTGCAGTATTAGCTCTTTGGAGCTAGGTTGAAGTGAGTTGGAAGAAAACAACTTAAGTACGACTCTTAGAATTTTTGCCTGAGGAAACCAGTGATGATTGTGCCTATTCTTGCAATACTGAAGACTGGAGGATATTCAGAGTTGCTGGGAGGAAAACAAGATTTGAGTTTTATATGTGAGAAATTTGTTGGGCATGAAAGTAAGTACGTGGAGTTAGCAGTTGGATGTGTGAGTTTGAACACATCCATTCCTAAAGGATATAGTGATATAAACTTGAAATTATTCAGCACATAGATAATATATAAAGTTTTGAGGCTTTAATGATATCACATAGAGAGCTAACATTGACATAGAAACGAGAATTTTGGGGTATTCTGTGAGTTCAGACAGCACTGAATGTGTTATAAATTTATAAAGATAATACATTTTAGGAGAAAGTCAATTTGTTTAGATACTTGAGGCTGAACTGAAAGCTAAGATAAATTTTACTTCACGTATTTATCTTATTGCTAAGCTTCATGAAATGGATGGAAACTCTTTCAAGGAGCTAGCAAATAAAATTGGGTTTAAAAGAAAGTAAAATATTATGTAAAACAGGTGGTGAGGGAAGAATGGAAGGAATTTATAGAGCCAGTGTTATCATTATTTGCCTATTCATTTGCATTTAAGCGAAATACTTCAAGTATTATATTTTCTTTCAGACCATACTTTCCAATATTCCCAATAGTATTATTTTACAATATTTCATGAGATATTTCTGTGAATAGTGTTTGGAATGTTATTCTTTTCTGGTAGCTGATAGGAAAGAAAAAGATCCTGGGGTACAAATTATGTTTTACAGTAGAAGTTAGAAATATTATCCACATGTTTTTATTGGATGGAATATATCCTTTCATATCATCACTATTGAACTGTTCATAATGAAGAGTAACAGAAATTAAGTTGCAACTGATGTCCAGACATATATTTATCGTCTATGAAAAATTCATATTTTTACCACTAATAGCTAGGCTGTAGCTGTGGAGTCTTTGAGTACTTCTAGAAACTTCAAGGAACTTTTTACAGTTAATATCCCATGTATTTACCTAATTATTAATTACTAAATGTTTGCAACCAAAATTCAAATCAATCACTATGCTAAGGATTTTCCTTTTCCTCAACTTTCCTTAAATAATGTTATATTTTTACATGTTTATTATACCATGAGAGAATACATTGAAAATTTACACATAAGGCCGGCGCCATGGCTTAAACAGGCTAATCCTCCGCCTTGCGGTGCCGGCACACTGGGTTCTAGACCCGGTTGGGGCGCCGGATTCTATCCTGGTTGCCCCTCTTCCAGGCCAGCTCTCTGCTATGGCCCGGGAGTGCAATGGAGGATGGCTCAAGTCCTTGGGCCCTGCACCCGCATGGGAGACCAGGAGAAGCACCTGGCTCCTGGCTTCAGATCAACGAGATGCACCGGCTGCAGTGGCCATTGGGGGGTGAACCAACGGCAAAAAGGAAGACCCTTCTCTCTGTCTCTCTCTCTCTCACTATCCACTCTGCCTGTCAAAAAAAAAAAAAAACTTACACATAAATATTTCCAAAATCTTTAGCAATTGGAAAACATGAAATAAGACTGAACATCACTCCTTTGTTATTAGATAAGCAATACTGAAGAAGTTGGATACTGTCAGATCTTGCTATAACATGTGTTGTTCTTGCAAATATAAATGGTACAACCATACTTGGAGAGCAATGTCTTGAAAATGTCTCCTCTATTAAATATCCTATATAAATTGTCACAGAGGACCACACAAATACATATACATGCATATTCACTGTAATTTTACTAGAGTGCTGTATGTGTTGGAGGCAATATGGATATTCATAACTGGAAGAGGAGGCAGGTAATAATGTGGTGGATACAAGTGGTAGATAACACACATCGCCGCCATAGCTCAATAGGCTAATCCTCTGCCTGCTGTGCCGGCATACTGGGTTCTAGTCCCATTCGGGGCACTGGATTCTGTCCTGGTTGCTCCTCTTCCAGTCCAGCTCTCTGCTATGGCCCAGGAGTGCAGTGGAGGATGTGCTTGGGCCCTGCACCCCATGGGAGACCAGGAGAAGCACCTGGCTTCTGGCTTCGGATCAGCACGGTGCGCCGGCCGCAGCGGCCACTGGGGGGTGAACCAACGGTAAAGGAAGACCTTTCTCTAAGTTTCTCTCTCTCACTGTCCACTCTGCCTGACCAAAAAAAAAAAAAAAAAAAATAGAGAGAGAGAGAGAGTCTTGAGCACAACAAATTAGGTGTACATATAGCAATAAGCATACTTCTTAAAATATAGTGTTTATACTAAAAATACATGTGCATAAAAATTTGTTAAATGCATGTTAAATATAGTTGCATGATTTTCCATCCTTGGGGAGGAGAATGAAGTAGAGAGGGAAGAGAGTACTTAAACATACAAAAACATTAAAATCTCCTATGGACTGTGGTACAAAGTATTAAAAGTGACTTAAAAAATAACAAATACATCAATGTAATATAAACTCGTAGACTCAATGCACTTTGGAGAATGTATACACAAATTGTCCACCGATATAACTGTGGAGAGCTACAAAAAATAACGTGGTGTACAGATGACATGCAGCAAAGGAGACAGAGGAATGAATAAGATAGTTATCAGTAAAAGTTATTATTTGCATAGCCCTAACTATGATGGGCATTGTTCTAATCCATTATCATGATTTAATTCAGTAACAATGTTGGATAGATGATATCCTCATTACCCTTCCCTTTCCCAGTTTACAGATCTGGAAAACTGAGATAAAAATGTTTGTAGAGCAAAATCAGTGATTTGGAGTCATGGGTGCAGGAAAAATAAAATTTCCCAGTCAAGGAAGTGGCCAGTTGGGTCTAATGTTGTCTGTGGTAAGATGAGAAGAGGAGGAGAGGTGAGAATGTGTGAGTAGTATAGAGGGGAGGGAAACATTGAAAATCATTTTATGGAGCTTGCAGCTCTTGACATTCTTCACTCCCTTCATCTCTACTTTATTTAATGTTCAGTTAGAGGATAAACTCAAAAAATAGTTCATCAAATTCGAGACTGGTAACAAAGCATACTGGAATGGAAAGAAAACACAAGAGATAAGAGTCGAGATCAACACAGATTAAAACGATCAGTGTTCTTAAACCACAGACTGGCCACAATGCTGAGAGGTGGCAAAGAAGACTAGGACACTCCACAAATCCAGAGGGGCTTAGAACAAAATGAAAATCTGAGCCAGGAGCTCTTAGTATCCTCTGGAGACATTACAGCACAGCTTCTTGGCATAACACCAGAGTATCCATCAAAGAAATGTGGAATTATGCCCAGTAAACTCTCTAATACATTTTTAAAACATGTTCAGTCAAAAAAGGTGGGAGATTGACTCAAACATATTGACTAGGAAAGTCAAATATCTAGAACCTAACACTGTCTATTGAAATCACATTGGATTATGAAGGTGCCATAATGAGTCATTACAGTTTGCCATGATATTCTATAGAGTGTCTATTGCTCCTGTATGCCTAGCACAGATTTCTTCAGTGTTCATAAATCATCATTCAAGATAGTCTGATTGAAGTCAGAAAAAATGAAAAGGTTGTAAAATTTATTCAATATATATAAAAATAGAGTGCATGCATAATTTTATAAAACAACATTATCCTGACACAGCAATGGAAGGAAATATAATGCATACCTTAGCCTGAACAAGGATGAGGTAAGCATTAGATTTTGATTTGTTTATAAGTGGTGTGTTATGTCAAATTTGAGTTGTACTGTATTGTTAAAAGAAGTGAGGCTTTTTAGAAAGGCCATATTATAAATGCAAACAGCAATATCAGAAATTAAGGAAGATTGAATTAGTTGCAGGATTCAGCTATGCAAACACACAAATTACTAAATTAATAATTTAATTAAATATGCTTATCGAGTGGAAGAGTGACCTATAGATGTTTGTAGACACAGATAAATTCCATGCTAAGGAGTAACAGATTTTGATTCTTAGTGATAGGAAACACTTCACAGAGAAGAAAAGTGTTTGCACTCAGGTTAGAAGAATTATTAAGAGATTCATTGATTCTGGAATGAGTTTTGTTTGGCTATGTGTCTCAGCTCTGCAACTTATTAGAAATGTAACATTGCTAATTTATTAAACTATACTCCCTTTGACTTCTTTTCTGTGACCTTGGAGTTGAGTACTTACTTTGGAGTGCTATTATGAATACTAAAAAATCCTCTCTGGCTAGCGCTGTGGAGTAGTAGCCGGTGAAGCCGCTGCCTGCAATGCCGGCATCCTATATGAGAGCCGGTTCTAATCCTGGCTGCTCCTCTTCTGATCCAACTCTCTGCTGTGGCCTGAGAAAGCAGTGGAAGATGGCCCAAGTCCTTGAGCTCCTGCACCCACCTGGTAGACCTGGAAGAAGCTCCTGGCTCCTGGCTTCGGATTGCTCAGTTCTGGCCGTTGTAGCCATTTGGAGTGTGAACTGGTGGATGGTTCTCTCTCTCTGCCTCTCTGTAACTCTGCCTTTCGAATAAATGAATACATCTTTAAAAAAATCTACTCTATGGATGCAATTATAACATTATATGGTATGTACTTATTATTATACAGTAAAAGAATAAATTGTTTGATAAACTGTTTTGTCACTATCATTCCAATGTATACTTATGCAATTATATTTGTTATCTGGATACTTTACAATACACATATTTCACAGCAGCACATGATGGCTTTCTGCTTTTATCAATAAAAAATTAATGCTAAAACAAGATTTTTTTGGCTCCTGGCTTCAGATCAGCACAGCTCTGGCCTTTGTGGCCAATTGGGGAGTGAAACAGCAGATGGAACACTTCTCTCTATCTCTGCCTCTCCTTCTTTGTGTAACTCTGACTTTCAAATAAATAAATAAATAAATCTTTTAAAAAAAGAAAACTCAGTGACACGAAATTCTCAAAAGTTTCCATTATTGTGCTTCAGGTAGCTATAAATAAAAAGGAAATACTGAGGGGATCTCAGGAAATCACGAAAAGAAATATTAATTTTCATTTTTAGCCATCTATGTTACAATGGAAAATTATTGCCTACATGATGCAACCATCAATCACAAGTTCAAAAAAATCGAACTTAGTTTTTAAAATTTTTTTTAACTTCGTGTTAACGGTTGGAATATGAGAAACTGTTCAAAAGCTTGGAAAAAGAAAAGACCTAAGCTAAAATTTGGCTCAAGGCTGACTTTGATGTATTTATTAAAACTCTACCTCTATTTCCTTTCCTGTAGAAGAAGCCACGTCAAATGTATTCTTCCTTCTCACAGAATTCTGAACGCCAAATCGAGGAGCGTGTTGTTGGGATAGGTAAATGAATGCCCATTGGATGAAAATTATACAAAATAACTGGCCTGAATATGATTGATGTGTAACATAGCTGATATCAATTGAATCCTAGGGTAATATGTTATAATTTTTATTCCTGAATAATAAATGCTTTCTATAGATAAATAAACATTAATTGGTTTCTTAGGATTAGTATGAATAAAGCATAATAAAACACTGAAGTTTTGCTATTCAATAACTAATTTGAGATAAACATGTTATTAAAATAGTTGTAAAATAACTATCAAAATTATACATGTAATTGTATAAATGTTCATTTTGTACTCTTACATTAAAACGAAGACCATCTTAGGCATCAAGTTGTTCATGTGAAATATATGTAACTATTTCAGTCTTTATTTGTATCGATAATTTGGTTGTGCCTCCAGAGTTCCTTACTTTGAAAATATTTCATGACTCTTATATGCAAATTCTCAGCCTATCTTCTCCTAGTCATTCAAACTGGACTCCAGAAAATTTGTATAAAAACCAGTAACTGTAAATATGAAGAAATGTTTTCCTTATATACAAATTTACAACAAAAGGAAGCTTGAATTATTTTTGTTTTGAATGTTGGGTGTGTGGGAGAAAAAGGACTTTATTTTAAAATTTTCATGAATTTTAATTAGCTTGTGAGAATAAAAGTATATTTCCTTTTTGCATTTTTATGACAAACTGTTATGAACATCTATGATAATAATAATACAGTGATGATACATTAGTAGCATCATGGAATTATGTTGAGGACTGTATGAAACAATTCAGGTTAAGTGATTAGTATTGTACTTGTGCCCTGGAATGAACCCAAAACATTCTTTACTGCAGTTTTGCAATTTCTCTAGTGATCTTTATGTTTAGTTCCTTTTTCTAATTTTAACTTCATGTATTTCTCCTTTTTTACTCGTTTGGGAATTTTGCATCTGTGTTAAGGTCGTTGATCTTTGTTATATATGTTGCTTTTTAAAATTATTTGGTGTTCTCAGAGTTGACTGTGGTCATGTTAAACTAATCAGAAGATTTTCAAGAGGTGGTATGTGAGTATTAAAGGTATTTCCAAAGACACAAATAGAAAACATTTGGAGACTATCCCCTCTAGTATGGACAGGTGGCTGTCAACAACAGTTTGGCTGCACAAGGCAGTGGGTATTCTGGGAAGATAAACTGAATGTACTCTTTAACAACTAGATAAATGTGAATTTTTGCAGTAATAATATTGAAAGGAAAATTTATACACAAGATGTCAAAGGAAAGAAAATGTGAAATGAATCCAATCACTCTCTAAAAATAACTTCATAGCTAATTCTGTGTTTTAATTAGGCAATGAATTTATCAAATAAAGAGAGAGAGAGAGAGAGAGGGAGAGAGGCAGCATGCTAATCTTCAACTCTAATGAAAGTAAAACCTTAAAATTAAAAATTGACTGTGCCAAGATTTGGCACACTTTTACTGAGGTCTACAGTGAGCTAGGGTAACATATGGAAAAGCAGGATTATTCACTGCAACTAATCTCATGTTTCTTTTATATAAAGACAAATCCAAAATCAATTCTACTTTAACAGAATTGATTTGGGATCAGGATTACATATAAATGCTGAATCAACATTCAAGATAACAAGCTACATTGATGACCTTCTTAATGCAGAGTGACAATCTCTAAATGAATGTGAGAAGACTGATCTTAGTTCTTGGTCTAATAATAACTCATTCATGTCCAAATTATTTCCAAAGAAACGCTCCAATTCCTTTTTTTTTTTTTAGGTACATGATCCTAAAGTTCAAATCTCATAAATTTTTTCATTTTTATGATATATGCAAGTTCTATAAATCTGAACTGGATTTATAGATTTTCTGGAGAAATGGGGAAATTGGATCATCTGCAAACTTCCTTGATAAATAAACAAAATGAAAATGCCATTTGGAGAGTACACCAACACATGGAAGACCTCTGTCTCTGTCTCTCCCTCTCTTTGTCTGTAACTCTACCTCTCATATAAATAAATAAAATCTTTGAAAAAAAAAAAACATCATTGGGTACAAGCAACTTTAGAGACAGGATATACTGAAAAGAAGGATGCTTACTCATTTCAAGGACATTCCTGCAATAGATAAGGATCATATAGATGAGAACACAGTGCTGTGCAAGTTGCTTCAGATGGCTAAGACAAGACAGAAACCCCATGTGCCCTTATCATGCAAATCAAATTGACCTGGTGGACAACACTAGCAGGTCTGTAAAGTGAAACCTCAGATAAATCTCAGTAGATGTTTCTCTGGAATGCTTTACCAGCTTTTGGAGGGCAGTTTGTCCTCAATCTTATGGAGGTGATTGGGTTATGTAAGTGGAAGCTCAGGGCTGGTGCTGTGGCACAGTAGGTTAATCCTCCCCCTGTGTCGCCAGCATCCCATTGGAGCACCGGTTCCAGTCCTGGCTGCTCCTCTTCTGATCCAGCTCTCTGCTATGGCATGGGAAAGCATCAGAAGATGGCCCAAGTGCTTGGGCCCCTGCACCCACATTGGAGACCAAGAAGAAGTTCTTGGCTCCTGGCTTTGGATAGGCCAAGCTCTGGCCAGTGCAACCATTTGGGAAGTAAACCAGCAGATGCAAGACCTTTCTCTCTGTCTGAGCCTCTCACCGTCTATAACACTACCTCTCAAATAAATAAACAAAATCTTAAAAAAAGAGAAAGAAAGTGGAGCCTTCATGAATTAGATGAATCCCTTTGTAAAAGGGACTTAACAGAGTTATCTTTGCCCCTTGCATTATTTGAGGACACAGCAAGAGAAATGGCTGTCTATGAAGCAGGAAGTGTATTCTTCTTAGATACCAAATCTGCATGTGCTTTGACCTAGGACTTTTCAGACTCTTGAACAGTGAGAAATAGATTGATGTTGCTTTGATGTCACTTCTTTTATCATATTTTCAGAGCATCACAAACAACAGGGCAAAAACTGAAATCAGGTAATTGGGAAACTGCTCTAAAAAGCAATATGGAAACAGTTCTGAAATTTGGTAATGGTTATAGTGTAGAAGTGTTTTGAGGTACATGCTAGTAAACCTCTACATTTTTATGAATGGATCTTTATTTTATTAATTATTTATTTATTTGAAAAGTAGAATAACAGAAAAAACGGGAGAGACAGGGAGACAAATCTTGCATCTTCTTGTTCACTCCCCAAATGCTGTAACTGTTTGGGCTGGACCAGGCTGAAACCAGAAACCAGGAACCAGGAGCTCCATCTGGGCCTCCCTCATGGGTTGCAGGGGCTCAGTACTGGAATCATCTGCAGCCTCTCAAACTGTACACAAGAAGTAGCCGAGTCAGAAGTGGAGACAAGACTTGGTTCCATGCACTATGATACATTTCTGTACCACAACACCTGCCTCTCCATCCTTAAAGATGATTATGCTAAGGATGCTGACAGAAATGAGAAGAGTTGTTAAGAACATCTCAGATCTTCATAGTGAATTCCTATGTAATCTTAAACAGTATGTGGTGCAAATATAAACAGTAAAGAGCATTTTAATAAGGTCTCATATGGATTTGAGATATATGTTATTGGATGGGTACTGGAGGAAAGACTATCTTTATTATAAATAAGCAAATAATTTGGCTGAGTTGTATAGTTATACTAGCATTTCATGAAAAGTAGAACTTGTGTATAAAAATTATATATTTAATCAAAAGTATTTCTAATAAAAATGTTAAAGGTGTATTTTGCTTTCTCTTGACTGCTTATGTTAAGCTATGAGAAGAGAGAAATTAAATGCATACCTGTCAATCAAAAAGGAAGAAGACTTAAAGATTTAGAAATTCTCAGGCTCTCCACATGGGAAAGAATGTAAAAGTCTGTTTCTGAGATAAGATACCAGAAATGTATCTAAAGGATTATTTGACAAGATTAGTGTGGCTCAGCCATCATAACAAAAGCCAGGAGCTATTCTCCATGAAACAGAGATCTTGAGGGTTGCCACTCCCACCAGGAAGTGCAAGGATCCTGGCAGACAACAATTTCTATAGCTGCTACTGGACCTCAATTGGTGCTGCCTGGTGCTTTCTAGTATTACAGACTCTGCTACAGCAATGTGTTCTGCAGCTGCCCCAGGTATAGCTCTGGCTTGGTCCAGTGGGGCATGAGTCTCTCTGGAGGGCACAGACAGTAAACTTGGGCATTGTCCACGCAGAGCTCCCTCTCCTAGCCTGCACTCAGCAGAGCTGTGTTGAGAATCATGGCTGTTACAACCTAGCTATTAAAGTGCCATTGCTATACTCATCCATGGAGGGCCCTTTCCAATAGTGCTCAAGCAAGTGGTGGCAGTAGGACTGAAAACAAATCCCTGGTCCTTGACAGTTATTTTTAATCCTCTGTCACGTAAACCATTTATATCCATTTCATTAAAGTGTGTTTCTATAGGTTTAACTTCTTTATTTGTTTGGAATATATTTCCCTATTTCTTAATTTTGCTTGAATCTTGCTGTAGTTATCTGCATATTAGCAAAAACAGTCACTTCTAGTCTTTATGTACTTAATCTTGTATAGGAGCAAGCCCTAGCCAGTCAGCCCAGTCAGTATCTATGCAGGCTTTTCAAAGTCTCTCTGTGTGAAGTTCTCAGAATATCTGTGTGTCAATTCTCAAATAAAAGGAATTGCCCACATGCTTTTTGAGGAATTCATAATCTACAGCTCCCTTTGAGCAGCTCACTCTGCCAGCTAGTGCCTATGGGTGAATCCAAGCCATGCCCCTCTTCTCAGTGGTTCTTGGGATTCTAGAGTATTCTAGGGCCTTTAGAACAGTGCTCAGAGACAGGCAAGACAGAAATTAATTAATCCTTTGGGTAAACCCAGGATCCCTTGGTTAGAATTTTCAAATTTGAAAAAGTTGGATGCAGGGTCCTACACTTCCCATTCCAGGGATAAGCTCAGGTTTGAGGTTTTTGCACACTCTGCATTGAGATGGGGTCAGTATTCTCTGGCAAGTGCGTGTATGCTGATACAATCGGCCATCTTTGTAATCACTGACTCCCAGTTGGAGGTTCTGTCGTGCCAGCACTTACATTTCAAGAAGACAGAAACTAATGCTTCGGGAATACTCCAGAGAAACTGGAATGTAGGTACATAATGCAGTCTTTTCCTTCCCTCCTTAGGAAGAAGATGGGTGCTGGAGTCTCTTTCAAAGTCTTGTGCAACCGTGACAGTGAGGGATTATGGTGCAAAGGTGCCCCAAATTCTATTTTTAGATTTATTTGAAAGGAAGAATGAGGAGAGAGAGAGAAAGACAGAGATAGAGAGGCAGAGACAGAGAGACAGGCAGAGAGAGAAAGACTGAGACAGCTGGTTCACTCTCCGATGCCCACAATAGACAGGGCTGGGTCAGGCCAAAACCAGTATCCTGGAACTCCGCATGGATGTCCTGCTGCCATGTGAGTGACAGAAGCCTGGGTACCTGGGCCATCTTCTGCTGCTTTCTCAGGAACCTTGGAAGGCAGCTTCGTGGGAAGTGGAGCGATTGGCTCTTGAGATGGTGCTGCAAATGGACTGTGCTGAATCCTCTGTGCCACAACGCTGCCCCCCCCCAATTATTTTATTTTGAAAATATTTGCTAATTTATTTTGAAAGGGGAATTACAGAAGGAAAAAGAGATCTTCCATCTGCTGGTTGACTCCCCAGTAGGATGCAATTGCCAGTGCCAGGTTAGGTTAAGGCCAGGAGTTAGGAGGTTTTTCTGGTTCTCCCACGTGGGTGGCAGGGGCCCAAGCCCTTGGACCAACTTCTGCTCCTTTCTCAGGCCATTAGCAGGGAGCTGGACTGGAATTGGAACAGCCATGACACAAACAAGCACCCATAAAAGATGCTGGCATCCCAGGCAGTGGCTTTACACATTACACCAATACACAGGCTCCAAAATGTTTATATTAGCTTTAATGCACTTAGCTGAAGTGCAGGAGATAATCAGTTTCTGCATCTCTCACAAAGGGAATCTGTCCATAGATTCATGTTGACATAAATGTATCCATGGGGAAAGTTGAATAGAGCTTTTCCTATTCTTCCATTTGCTGATACCATCTCTCTCCCTTATGCGGTCCTTATCCTAAAAATGGAGAGAGCTAGTACCAAATATTTCTCCATTCTTTTTGCCTTGGTCAAATATGATGCATATAGCTGTAATAATATCTCACCCATCATGGATAGTTTTAAAGAAATTCAGCCACACCAGCCTTACTGTAATCAATTTATTTAATCAGTGGTAGAATCTGTTGCCTTTCAACTTTCCATTAGGTGAGAAGAATGTATGGACCTTATAGCTTATAAACATGATCTCTGAATAATTTATTTCTTATCTTTATTCTATTACTCATAGTAATGCATTCCGGACTATTTCTTATCTAAATTACTAGAAATATTGAGAATAAAAGCATGCAAAGTGTGCTTCATTCAAAGATCTTGATATGGTCTTCTCGTATTGTATGTTGCTGAGCACTAAGATTAGTGAGAATCATGGAACACAGGAACTTGGTCTACAGCATATATCAAGGCAAGATTGTCGCCTGGATTGCTTTAGTCCCATGATTCTCACTAGCTGTGAGAGTTTTACTCTTATGTAAATTCTGCAGTAAATTCTGTTTATCACACCTGGGAGTATGGTAGTTTAACAGAATATGATGGTTGGAGGGCAAAATGCTGTTAAATATCTTTAATGCACAAGAGAACTGCACATGATAAAAGTTATCTGGTCCAAAATGTCAAAAGCATTGAGGTTTATAAATCATGCTCCAGCCTAATGAGTATATGTCTGAGTCTTAAGAGAGGCAAATAAGATTTCATAACTTCTAATGTTATTTCCACTTATATTTATCTTTTGCAATTGCAGGTCTGCACCTGAGAAGCTAGAAATCTATAATCTCTGTTATTGGCTAATATTGTTAACCTCTCTGCCATGTAAACTTCTATCACAGACTGCCTTCTGCATCTTTTAGATAAGTAAAATTCCTTCGCTTTACTAAAATTTTTTCTGTATGTGATCATCACATCAATCTGAATCTAGTATTAACATATTTCAACAGGTTAGAAATAAAAACTTGTAGCAATTGTGGGATTTGGGTACCATTTCCAAACCCAACAGAGCTAAACATATTTGCTACACAGTGATGAATGGGAAATGAAATAATTATTTAAAAATCCATACAGTTTGTTAACCATTCATAATCTGAGATGACAAAGGTCTTGGGATACATGATGTGTGTTATGATGCAGCAAGAAGTTCCTCACCAGATTCCGAACAGATTCTAGCTCTATGTTTTTGCTCTTCCTAGCCTCCAGAGCTGTGGTCCAAGTAACCTTCTATCTTTTTAAAATTATCCAGTGTACTAAAATTTAGTCAGAGTTCTTCAGAGACACAGAACCAGCAAAATATGTGACAGGGAACTAATTAGGGTAATTTGCTCAATTGATCACAGAGGCGAAGAGATACCACATGCACACTGAACAACCAGAGAATTTGCTGGCAGGTCTCCATCCAAATCTGGAAGCTTCAACATCAGAGAAGCCAGTGGTGCACCCTCCAGTCTGAGGCCAAAGGCCTGAGAGCTGTGGGGTGGGAGTGGGTTGGGACTGCTGGTGCATATCCTAGAGTTCATAGGCTTTAGAATCCAGGATTCTGGTGTCCAAGAACATGAAGACAAGGATACCCTGCCATAGGGGAAGGAAAGGGAGAAATCAATTTGATGGCCCCTACCCACATTGAGGGCAGGTCTTCCACACTCAGTCCCTCCATCCACACACCAAGCGTCTCTGGAAACACTCATAGAGACACCTTGAAACGATGCCTCACCAGCCCTTTAAGCTGCTCTTGATCCAGCCAAATTGTTATCCAAAATTAGCCATCATACCCAGTCTTATGGATCTAACACACAGAATTATGACAAGCAAAACAAATTTTGGGGGAATGAAATCTGTCTTTCAAAAGTACAACCAAGAGGGGGAGTCAACATGGCATTATTCAGAGACTTGGCAAACTCAGGAAAGTGAAACCCTGACCACACACACAGCATTGGGAAGAACTTACATGCTGATGCAAGGATTCATAATTAACTTACTGATATCAAAATGAAACATAAGTGAAAATAAACAGTGTTCAGAAATGTTTTAATCACATGCCAAGAAAGTCCTGGAGACATGGAAAGATTGACTATGTTGTATGTCCTGGGATGCTATTTTCTAAATATAAATAGTTATGGTTCTAGGAACGAAATGTGAGCACCCTCTAATAGAATATTAGTGAAGCAGAGACACACATGATTGTTCTTATTGCCTGGGCATTCCTTGTTTTTGACCACAAGCGTAAAGGAACACAGAATTTATGAAATGTATAATGTATTCACTTTGGTCAATGCACAGCATGACATTTTTTGTTTGAGTTCCCATTAGTAGATATTGTTCAAGACATACAGGTTTCCATTTATCCATAAAGATGATAGCCTATTTCAAAACTGTTATCCCCTTACATATATGAAGATATAATGTAAATATTTATTACATTATATGATGTCTTTTGCTAACATGAAAGTAAAAGTCTTAGAGCAGATATCTGAGATGATGAACAAGTATCAGGTTATTCAATAACCCTCATTAAGTGACTCATCAGATACAGATTGCAAACTATGAGTTTTATATTGATCTATGTCGTCATTCAGTAGTATAAAATACTCTCAATACTGTAAAGCAGTGTTGAAAGCATTACTAGTATAATACTTGTCCCTATAACTAGGTTGGATATTTCCTAGAATTTAGTTTCCCAAGAAAGAAATCACTCATTAGTAATAAGTTACTCCATGAGAAAGGGACATTTTTGTCAGGCATATGGATCTTTACATAATATTTTGTAATTCATATAAGCTTTGATTTCAAGGTAAGTTCCATAATGTAATGTTTCTTTCATAGTGTTTGGTTTTATTGGTTAAAAGGATAAATTGTAATTTGACACTACCATGGTAAAAACTGTATTTCTAGGGAGTGTAAAGGTTTTAGGACTACAGCTTAAATCACTGTCACAGAGACCAGTGTTTAATTAGTTTTAGAAACCTTCCTCTACTTAAGACTGATATATTAACTTGCTGGAGCTTTGTTTTTCATTACCCAAGTCCCAGACTGATTAACTTGTTCTACGATCTGTGTAATCAATTGTTTATCCTGAATTGAGCCAACAGCTGCAGAACAGTTGGAAATAACCCAGGAGCAAAGAAAGGCATGATTTCAGAAAGAGATGAAGCAAAATATTAACAAACCAAGCCAACTAAAATATAACTTATGTGAAGATGAGTTAAGAAGTGTCTCTAGTGTGCTACTTCTTCTGTATCAACAATACATGGTCACGGCCCTCAGGTTCTAAAGTATAAGCAGTGACTCAATATAAGAAATACCAATCTGAGGGGCCGGTACTGCGGCATAGTGAGTAAAGCCGCCACTTGCAGTGCTGGCATCCCTTATGGGTACCAGTCCGAGACCCAGCAGCTCCTCTTCCAACAAAGCTCTCTGCTATGGCCTAGGGCAGCACTGGAAGATGGCTCAAGTGCTTGGGCCCCTGCACCCACATGGGAGACCCAGAAGAAGCTCTTGGCTCCTGGCTTCAGATTGGCGCAGCTCCAGCCATTGCAGCCATCTGGGAAGTGAACCAGTGAATGGAAGACCGACCTTTCTCTCTGCCTCTCTGTAAATTGCAGTTCAAATAAATAAATACATATTTTAAAAAAAAAGAAGTAAACTATCTAAAAGCATAATTCAAAGTTTGAGATCCTGTTTTTGCTCTAACATACTTGATTGTATCACCAAAAAAATTATGGTCCTCTTCAAGTTTTCGTTATTGTTATTATTTTAATTATACGTATCTGTGGAACACAAGTGAATTTATCATTCTCATGTATAAAGTAAAATTCTATGCTTTACATTTTTGATGCACATATTAGAAAATATCTATTTAAAATACATTTACAATTTACTGACAATGCCTAAATTGTTATTAAATATAAGGATAAATATTATGTTGGTAAATGGTAGATATAACAGAAAAACAGTGAACCCCATAGCATGAAATATTTGCTACATATGTTTATTTTTACTTAAATAATAAATAATGTATATTTAAAAATAAGGTAAATTATATTTGAAAAAAAGGTTTTGAATTTAATTTCAAAACCAAAATTTTAAAAGAGATTATAATGTGTAATGAATGGAAAGAATTAGACATAATTTTATAACTTAAGTTTAGATTTTCTTCTCTTTATTATTTATTAATTTTTAGCAAGTTAGCCTGCTTTCTATCATAGGAGTCAAATCTTACAATAAAATGTTTTCACATCACTTTTGTCTTCAGCATCTGTTTGTAAAGAATCTAATGTATGACAGCACCCTATATATAAGTCAGAATTCATTTTACAGCATTTCCTTCTAAACAGTATTGGTTTTATTAATTGAGCCTAATCCATTTTTCTTTCTTGATACAATTTTAATGAGTTAGAGAAAGTATAAAGAAACTTTTTGTAAAATGATTGATCTTATTAGCTTTAGCAGCTTCATTTAAGAAAATTAATAGTATGTCTTCTTGAACAGCTCATTGACTGTCTCCACTACAATTCATTTTCTCAGTATAAATGAGAGAATGAGAGCAGAATGTGGATATGTTGCAGTACTTGGAGCTACAGAACAAAAGTGAGAAGCAGTATACTTTTAAACTTTCTCAAATTTTCTTATCTATCTGTCTATTTATCTATCTATGTATCCATTCATTCATTCATTCAACCATTTTATCTATCTTCATGTGGGGGACAAGAAGATTATATTAGAATTCTTTTAAAAGGAAATATTACAGTAGCATTTTAACTTTTTTTCTTTAAAAAATTTTTATTAATATAAAGAGAACAAAGTTAATGTATTTAATAAGCATAATTCTTTTTATTTTTAAAGATGTTATTTGTGTATTTGAAAGTCAGAATTACAGAGAGAAGTTAGGGGAGAAAGAGAGAAAGAGAGAGAGAGGGAGAGAGAGAGAGATAATGAATCCTCCAACCATGGGTTCACTTCCCAAATGGCTGCAAAGGCTGAGCGTAGGCCAGGCTGAAGCCAGGAGCCAGGAGATTCTCCCGGGTTTCCCTCATGGGTGCAGGGGTCCAAGCACTTGGACCGTCTTCTGCTGTTTTCCCAGGTGCATTAGTGGGGAGCTGAATTGGAAGTGGAACAGCCGGGGGACTCGAAACAGCACTGCAGTGATGGACCATCATAGGCATAATCTAAGAAGATAACTGTACTTCCTTCCTTCCCCCCTCCTCAACTTCCCTCCTATTTTTTCTTAAAATTTGAGATCAATTTCATACAAGGTTTTAATTTCTTAAGGTATTGGTATTTTTAAGTGAACAAATTCACTGCTCCTTTCAGAAATGAATACCAATTACATATATTTTGTTACAGATATATTTTAAACTTCAAAATACGACTACATTTTTGTTTTGAGCAAACATGACTAGAAAACCTTAATGTGTTTATTTATTCACACATTCTTAAAGTATTCGTTGAAGTCCAATATATGAAAGATAATCTGTATACCGAGGATGCAAATATAGTTCACAAACTGTGATCTTTAAAAGGTTTACAATTTATTGAGGGAGGTAAACATAGTCATATATAGTTACTGTGTGATATAATAACCGCTGATTCAAGAACTATGATAAAGAAAATGATAGGTCCTCAAAGGAATCACAAAAAACAAAATCTTATATGAACAGAGAGGAATGGAAACAGATAAAGAAACACACACACACACACACATGCCTTCCAGCATCCAAAACCATAACTATCTATTTATAATCCCAATTTTTGCTTATCCAATATTATGACTAGTGAAGCAATTTTAATAAACATTATGACTATAAATATAAACTATTCAGACACAGCTACATAGTGCACTACATTTTCAGTTTATCCTTTGATACTTGCTTGCCGTTCTTAAAATCATTTGATGCTTTGTTTTCTGTTTTTTAAGTTTTCTATCTCCTTATCATTATTTCATAAACAATTACTGTTAACCAAGTCATTTCCTTGAGTTGTCATCCTTTCGCCAGGAGTCTTTCATCACCTACACTCATCGGCTTATTATTGATTTTCATCCTTTAGGAACTGCCTCCCTCATCACCATCCTTGGGGTTCCCTTCTCTCTGTGTGAAAAAAGATGAGAGCAATGACTGTTTTGTGACTCAGACTCCATGTGCTCTATGTTGGCCACTTTTTGAACTTGCCAACACATCTAAAGAAACTTATTTGCTGAAAAGGAACCTTCTGCAGATTGTATAGAGTAAACTCTTACCTGGTACGGAAGTGTGTTCTTTGCTGATCTGTGCTGAATGGGATCCATTCAGATATCTACTTTCTTCTTTGAATTGCAAGTGTATTACCCCCAGATAAACACGTTTTTGCCATCATCTGAGCATCTTTGTATGATATTTGCCATGACTGAATACAACAATTCTGGACTCCATATTCATTATTTTAATCCTTTTTTATTGATTCCTCTGTATATATTGTATCCAATCGTTACATAGCTTCTTAAGACAAAATATTTTCTTCTCAAGGACTTGATTGACATTAACTAAAAAAAGGATATTATTCGCCATCTAAACTACAAGTAATTGCTTCAGTTTCACATAATTCATGTTCTGATTTATGGAACTGATCATTTGTATTCACCCTATCATTATCCTATGTGGAGATTTTAAGTTCTATTCATGAATCAGAGACTTCTAAACATTCATAAAAATGTGCCCTGATTGAGGACTATTTTCAGGTTTTTTTTTGCTTTCTAGATAATTTGGAGGTGGGTTAAGAATATTATATTATTGCATTAGTGATTGAGTTCCTTCTTTTCCCTGTTATCTCAATTTCTGAGTACCTTATTGATATTGATTCATCTATATTTTATTTAAGATTTTTCAATATTTTCTGTTCTGTTTTGCCTTTACAACAATTCTTCAAAACTTGTAAGTCTTCTGTTGTTTCCTTGAATGAAGAAATAATATTTCTAAAGGATATTTCTTTGCTGCATATTTCCTCTTTGCAACATTACAATATTTTTTCAGGTTGAAATAGACTTTTATCTCTTAATATTTTTCTAATTTTTTCTTATCACTTTATTTGTCCCTGTTTACAATGCATTCATCTTTTTTTGTTTTAGTTTCAGTATCTTGTATCAGAGATTTTTCTCAAAATCTGATTATTTTGATATCTCCATTGACATTAAGGTTCAACCTATGACTGGGCATTTGTATAACAGTTAAGACATCACTTGAGATGCCACTCCATTCCTAATTCTCGCTTCCATTTAAAATACACCCTGTGAAATAGCAGCTGATGGTTCAAATGGTTGAGTGCCTGCCACCCATGTGGGAATCCTGGATTGAGCTCCCGGATTCAGGTCTCACCCTGATTCAGTCGCAGCATTTGAGGAGTGAGTAGGCAGAGGGGAGATGCCTGTCTGTCTCTTTCAAGTAAATATATACATACATACATATGTGTGTAAATAAATAAATAAATAAATATTAGGTAGAACCTAGATGATATAGATAGATAGATAGATAGATAGATAGATAGATAGATAGATTATAGATGAATTTTATATAACATGATGCCCCCGGGGAATATGTGTCTTGTTAAGTCACTGAGGGAACGCTAAAAACAGCAGGTCTGTATTCCATAGACTTCTTTAACTGAAAGTTAAACTGTCCCTGGGGAACAGAAATAAAAGGCAACTTATCAACCTTAATATTGTCAATCTGAACTCTGAGTACAGAGTAATGATATTTCCGAGGGATGAGAATCCATTACTATGAAGTGCTCATAACAAAATGTGTCCAGCTAAAGATTATCTATAGTTAGTATTATCATGCACAAATAAAGAATTGGTCATTGGAGAATGTCTAGTAGGACATACATTTGGTACAAATTTAAATACTTGTGACATTTGAGAGTTTCTTCTGTGTGGGTAAGCCCGTGAATATCAAATGGTGCCCTCATCAATTTTGTACCACCTGAGTGTTATAGGCCTCTATGAAAAAGACTTTGAGTGCTATTTTTGATATTTCAGTCACCTCATTGCCTTGCCTGAGCTGTATGATTGCATGGAACATCCAAATTATGTAGTAGATCTCTTTTAAAGATTTATTTATTTGAAAAGCAGAGACAGGAGAGAGAGAGAGAGAGAGAGAGAGAGAGAGAGAGAGAGAGAGAGAGAGAGAGTCTTCCATCTGCTGGTTCTCTCCCCAAATGGCCACAATGGCCTGGGCTATGTCAATCCAAAGCCAGGAGCCAGGAGCTTCTTCCCAGTTTCCCACGCAGGTGCAGAGGCTCAAGGACTTGGGTCATCTTCTACTGCTTTCCCAGGCCATACCATAGAACTCAATCAGGAGTAGAGCTGCCAGGACTGCAACCGGTGCCCACATGGGATGCCAGCAGTGCAGCCGACAGCTTTACTCCCTACGCCACAGCGCCTGTCCCGTAAATATTGATATAAGTTAAATCCTTCAATTTTTATGAGTCTGATTTGACAATCTGATTCTATGTGTCAGCTCACCTGGCTTGTAGCATTCTGAGAAAGCTGAGTAGTCAAGAAAGCTCGCATTATTTTCTTGTAGTAGTAGTATTTTCCTTAATCCATCATTTTAATATCAAAACACCTGATATATATTCTGATATTCTGGTATTTGGAACATCATTGATTTAAATATTTTCCCCAGAAAGTAAACTTCTTTTCTTCTTCTCCTTTTCCTCCTCCTCCTACCCCGCACTCCTCTTTCTTCTCCATTTTGAATAGCTCGCTGGTAAGGAAGGGAATGGTTTGTCTAAGTTAATGTTGTGTAGCAAATAAGTTCACCACTTTATCTCGGACATGTCTCACATTTGTAAATTTGGAGTCTCCAATACCAGAGAGTTTTGACCTACTTCAGGGAATTTTTCTTGTTAATATCCATATTTGTAGGCATTTTTTATTTTACTACCTGATCATTTTGTTTTTTCTTTTTTCAAAAAATTTTATTGTAGACTGTTTTGCACTCTTTTTTTCCATTTGTGCTTGTGCATATTTATACATTAAATTTCATACTAAATGGGGGGGATACAGGGCAATCTTGTAAAATCCACGGTCTCAAAAATGGCATTCAAAATCACCATCCTAAGTTATTTCAAAGCATGAATACAGAGAAGATTTACTATTCTGAAGAGAAAAGATAAACAACAGAGACTGAAAACAAAATGACTCAGATGTTGGAATTAACATACCACAGTTTGAAATAAATGGGGCGAGAAACAAAATTCCAGTATATAAAATTCTAAACATTCTATGCAGATACTGAGCCATCAGTTCAAGCTAGTGTGGTGTGCAGAGTTCTTACCACCCAAAGAGTACAGGAAGTGAATGACAGAAAAATAGTGCTATGGCGAAAGTTGAGAAATACTACCTGGGCCAGCTGATCAAAGGCAACACAACAGTGATCAATCATGTTGATTATGTGTGTCCTTGGTAGGAGATGATGAAACGGCATTTCTCCCTTGTGGGCTTCATTTCAAATCTCCGTAACAACATAACTCATGAGAAAATCATCAGACAAATCCCAGTAGAGGAGTATTCTAGAAAACCCCTGGTCACCACCCCTCAAAACTGGCAAGGTCATGAAGACAAAGCAAATCTGATGAGCTTCTGTCTGGAGACATGGCAACTAAATGCAATAACCTGGATGGGACCATGCAAAGAAATAGAATACTAGGAGAAATCCAAGGAACTAAGTATAGATTTTAGTTAGTAAAGAAATTGTACACTGATATCGTAATAAATATACCATATTAACATGTGGCATTAATAGTAGGAACAATTGCATGTAGGGCACATGGGATCTTTGTGCCAGCTTTGGATTATTTGTAAGTCTGAATTTACTTCAAGGTAAAGTTTATTTAAAAAGACAATGACAAAATCAGTAGACAAACCACAAATTGTGAGAAAATACTAAATTGTGATTTGATAAAGAACTTATATTTGACATACATGAAATGCTTAGAACCAAATATGGAAAAGAATAAATAAAAGGATATTTTATTTAGTTATTTTCAGCAGAATTTCTTCAATTGAATTTTTTTCAGGCTGAATAATTTGGTGAGATCAAAGAAATCACTCTATGCTCTAATGAACATGTTAATATATTAAGAGAAACTCAACTGTAGCCAGAAAGACTGAGACTGGCATCACCCTGGTATATATAGAAAGTAATTTCTCTGTGAAGTGATGTGGCTTTGCTTTGGAGACTGTATATTTGAGAGGATGAAACAGAGAAATAGGAAGAAGATATAACTCATGGGACTCAGCTAAAATTTAAATTGTAGCCGGCGCCGCAGCTCAGTAGGCTAATCCTCCGCCTTGCGGCGCCGGCACACCGGGTTCTAGTCCCGGTCAGGGCACCGATCCTGTCCCGGTTGCCCCTCTTCCAGGCCAGCTCTCTGCTGTGGCCAGGGAGTGCAGTGGAGGATGGCCCAAGTGCTTGGGCCCTGCACCCCATGGGAGACCAGGATAAGCACCTGGCTCCTGCCTTCGGATCAGCGCGGTGCACCGGCCGCAGCGCACCTACCGCGGCGGGCATTGGAGGGTGAACCAACGGCAAAAAGGAAGACCTTTCTCTCTGTCTCCCTCTACTGTCCACTCTGCCTGTCAAAAATTAAAAAAAAAAAAAATTAAATTGTACAATCTGCCTTCACCAAGAAAGTAAATTTGCACAATCAGCAACCACTCAGCACTAAGACACTTTCTAGTGGTTTTTTTTTTTAAATTTTTTTTTAAATCAAGAGTATGTTGCTTAACTACCCAAATTCAGAGACTATATCATGTACATATATTTATTTCATTTTATTTATTTTCCTACTGTGGTATAACATCTGTATATTTCACTTATAAGAATTTCCTTTTGTAATGTTTATAGTTTCTGTACTGGTTGGATTTAATTAGTAATCACTGAGTTAGAATTTCCCCCAAATAAACATATAAATATAAAATTAAAGGTAAGAGTTGAGAGTTGTTGGAGAGTGCTTTGTTTCAGTTATAATTTGTTAGGTTTCAAGTTTTCTTTAGAGCTTCTTTATTTAAAAGTTAAATGAAATGAACCAGACACTGTACTTGCTGCTTATTTCAAAATTAGCTATACAATTAATGAGAGATGTGGGCAAGGGTTAAGGATCAAGGACTTTGCATGCTTCATTCATGTATTTACTATGTATTTCATGCCACAATACATTACCCTGAATCCATGTCTTATAAATAAGAATTGGGAACCTTGTTACACACTGAATACCAATGTATGTTAGTTGTGTAGAAATGCATTAGATGCACATGCATTAAAATCATAGCACATTAGTTCTAGGACCTTATAGGTCATTTAGTCCAATTTTATCATTTTTCAAATGGTATGGGATGGGCATATGAGTTGTTATGCAGTCCTGAGAGAAAGTTAGGTTAAATAGCTTACTCAGTTTTTGACCTAGAGTTGGAACCAGGCATCTTTATTTTCAGTATAACACACACTCCACCTCATTGGGTTGATAATCTGAAGAATGGGACAAATAATATATAAACTTTATGTGAAAATACATGAATTATATTAAACTTTAACATATGTGTGCATATATTTTAAACAGCTATTTTCAAATATTAGAAACTGAATATCATTTGTAATTTGTTATTTTAATGTAGTTAAAAAGAAAGCCTGCATTTCAGGACTTTTAAGCATTTTTCCATTATTTTACTTTTATATTCTCATTGTATACATTTTTCCTAGGACCTATTTGAATAATATCAGATGCAGTTATCTGTATTGAATGTACATTTTTACCTCTCCTAAATGTGAAGAGATAAGTCCTAGGTTATTGAACAAATTATGGAACCTCAGTTTCCTGAATTGTGTGATACAAGAAAGACAACATGTATTTGTTGCTGTTCCATCAACTCCACAAATTCTACTTTCGTATTTTTTTTTACTATGAAATTCTCACTTTGTAGTTTATTTGCTGATTTTACAACATGTACTCATAAATTATAATTACAAAACAATGACAATTATAGTTCAAATTGTATTCATTGTAAAAAAAAAAAGAAACAAATAAACTCAATAAACTCAGGGATCTTGTAAATCCTTAAGTGAATGTAGCCTATAAAAAATTATTTAGGTCACTAAATTTAATTACAGATTATTGAAAATACCATCTACTAATTGTTTGACTCTTCAAATTAAATAATATGACTTCTTTGTTTATAAGTTTTTTATTCCTTATTAGATACCCTTTATTAGGATGAAATAATGCAAGTTTAGAAAGAATCCAATTATCAATTGGAAAACCAATTGTGTTTGAGTGTCATTTGTTTTTATTCATAAGCCATGTACTTGTTTTTGTATTCCATCTGGCTAGAGAGGATCAATACCAAGGCTTCTCCTGCCAGTATGGCAAGTTCCAAGGCCTGAATTACTTTTGAAATACATAGTTGAGGCAGGCACCGTGGCTCAATTGGCTAATTCTCTGCCTATGGCGCCGGTACCCAGGGTTCTAGTCCCTGTTGGGGCGCCGGATTCTGTCCCGGTTGCCCCTCTTCCAGTCCAGCTCTCTGCTGTTGCCCGGGAAGGCAGTGGAGGATGGCCCAAGTGCTTGGGCCCTGCACCCGCATGGGAGACCAGGAGGAAGCACTTGGCTCCTGGCTTTGGCAGTGCGACGGCCGTGGTGGCCATTTTGGGGGTGAACCAACAGAAGGAAGACCTTTCTCTCTGTCTCTCTCTCTGTCTACCTCTGCCTGTCAAAAAATAAAATAAAATAAAAAATGAAAGAATGAAAAAAAATGAAATACATAGTTGAACTCACAGGAGAATAAGTAAAATGTTTTATTGGTCTAATAAAAAAGATTTGAGAATCAGGACAATTGAAAACATGAGTTGACATTATGGTAGTCTTCAGGGCTGGAGGTAGCTTCCAATCTCAGTTCCACTATCTTTTAATTTTTATCCAGATATTACAATGAAGGATGTGACATTGCACCTGATGAAATGAGGGGTTAGCAATGTGTCCTCCACAAAAAGTCAGGATTTCACTGACAAAGTAGCACAAAAACTAAAATAAACCTTAAAGAGAAGATCTCTGCATTTTTTCTAAACTTTGATATGCAGTAATTTCCAGTTTTAAACCATTAGTGTGATTTTTATTTGAAAGAACTCCCTGAAAGCATATTTATTTATTTATTTGCGTATTTCTGCCAAAATATACAAAGTAACCCAGGCTCAGACATTCTTTGATAAGAGAAGATTGTTAGAGTGTACCCAAGCACAGTTTGAAAATCGTAAGACTAAATACATGATGGCGAGCCATTTTTTAGATTTATGCCATTTTTCATATAATAATTATACACGTACAATAGCAACTCAGAATGTTTTCACAGCCAATGGTGGGAGGCGTCTCTTTTTACATATGGTAAGAATAAAACATACTTTGATTGAAAGAATGGCTATTGTACATAATGCATCTGGAGCTTTTCACTTACAAGTCAGATGTTTCATTCATGAATATCACAGTCAGTGAATGTTAAAAGAAGGCAATGATTCTAGATTGGTAAGGCTGAACCAGCAGCCTATTTTGTAGGGCATCTGTAATAGCTCTATAATTACAGGGGAATTATATGTTCCTACAAATTACTTGATAATTATACTTGATATTACCAAGTAATTCAAAGATTAGTTACTGTGTAACTTGCAATTTTGAGGTCTCATTGCAATATATTTCTTCCCTTATCTTAAGAGTTTGTTGATATTCTAAATGCTGGACATTCAAAATATATTCCTAATTTCTTTTAGTTTCATTTGCTGCATAAATTTTGATAGAAAAATAAAATACTTGTCAGAGAGAACAAATAAATATGAAAGTATATGGATCAATTTCTTTAATACTTAATTTATATCATGATATATTTCTTCATTATACTTAATCTAAATGGTTCTGTGGGATTAGCCAGTATATTCTGACAAAAGTACTTTAAAGCCAAAAAGTCATAACTAATTAGGTAAATGAGTACAAAGTAAATAGATATACTCAAAATATCTTTTGTATCCAAGCACTTATGTCTATATTAAACGGGTAGTCAGCTAATCCTAAAGGCCAGGTGGTAAATCAGCATCTCAACATTATATAACATTAATTAGCATAAGAAAATTAGAAGATTTAGAAACAATGAAACTAGTATGAGCATAATAACATAACTGCAGTGCGAGTATTTGGATATTTGGGTGCTTCAGTAGAAACTAAGTAAGAAAAAGGATTATGGAATGTTTCTTTGATAACAAATGCCAATTAATACTTAATGCTTAATTCTGTGATTGTGTGGTGCATAGATATTTCCTTGCAAAAAAATAATCCAATGTGGAGTAGCTGAGTGCTGGTGCTAAAACTGCCTTCAAATATGTGAAAAGAATCATTTAATTCCATTCAACCAGGTGAGCATAGGTGCAAATAAAACTGAACTATTAAGTTCCTCAGAAGAAAATTAACACCGCTTATTCAAACTTTTAAGAATTTTAAAATTTTAAATTTTAAAATTTAACATGTAATTTTAAGAATTACACATTAAATCAACCATAAAGCCATAAAGTCTTTCTGAGCACGAAATCTTTCCAGCTGTGTCATATGCATGCCCATGTAGCTGACTTTGGTACCACCGTAGAAGATGTCTGCTCTTGTGATCATCATTGGCCAGGGCACAAAGAGAACTCAGAATTAATGATGCTTAGATGTCCAAGTTAGCATTGTTGAAATTTAGAAACAATGAAGATAAAAAATTCAAATGCTCAACTATGGAGGAAATAAATGATTGCACTCTAAACTGCTCTCCATACTTGTTATCTTTAACCTGGAAACATTTTTGATCATATTTGCTTAATATTAAAGAGAAAAAGAGTATGAAAATAAGTGACCTAGAAATTCATCTCAAGAAATAAGCCAAAGGCCGGCGCCGCGGCTCAATAGGCTAATTCTCCACCTGCGGAGCAGGCACACAGGGTTCTAGCCCCGGTTGGGGAGCCGGATTCTGTCCCAGTTGCCCCTCTTCCAGGCCAGCTCTCTGCTGTGGCCCAGGAGTGCAATGGAGGATGGCCCAAGTGCTTAGGCCCTGCACCCCACGGGAGTCCAGGAGAAGCACCTGATTCCTGCCTTTGATTCAGCACAGTTCACCGGCCGTAGCACGCTGGCCGCGGCGGCCATTAGAGGGTGAACCAACGGCAAAGGAAGACCTTTCTTTCTGTCTCTCTCTCTCACTGTCCACTCTGCCTGTCAAAAAAATAAAATAAATAAATAAAAAAAAAATAAAAGAAATAAGCCAAAACTAAGCTATACACCAAAATATTATTTTATATGTAGTTTTATTGAAGGAGAGCTATCATAACTAATAAGACATTGTAAGAATCATGCCTCTTTACATACCAAAGGGGAAGTGAGAGCTCTTTGGGTTCTCTGTTAAAATGGTACTAATCCTGTGTCATGATGGTTTTGCCCACATGATCTAATCACTGTCTGAAGTCCCAGTCTCCAAATACCATAACATTTTGGATTAAATTTCAACATATGACTTTTATTTTTTAATATTTATTTATTTGAAAGTCAGAGTTACACAGAGAGAGGAGAGGCAGAGAGAGAGAGAGAGAGAGAGGTCTTCCATCTGATGGTTCACTCCCCAATTGGCCACCACGGCCAGAGCTGTGCCAATCCAAAGCCAGGATCCAGGAGCCAGGAGCTTCTTCTGGTCTCCCACGTGGTTGCAGGGGCGCAAGGACTTGGACCATCTTCTACTGCTTTCCCAGGCCATAGCAGAGAGCTGGATTGGAAGAGGAGCAGCCGGGACTAGAACCCGCGCCCATATGGATGCTGGCACTTCAGGCCAGGGCTTTAACCCACTGAGCCACAGCACCGGCCCCAACAAATGACTTTTAAGGTGACATAAGGCCAGTGCCCTGGCTCAACAGGTTAATCCTCCACCTTGTGGCGCTGGCACACCGGGTTCTAGTCCTGGTCGGGGCGCCGGATTCTGTCCCGGTTGCCCCTCTTCCAGGCCAGCTCTCTGCTGTGGCCCGGGAGTGCAGTGAAGGATGGCCCAAGTCCTTGGGCCCTGCACCCGCATGAGAGACCAGGAGAAGCACCTGGCTCCTGCCTTCGGATCAGCGTGGTGCGCTGGCTGCAGCGCCATTGGAGGGTGAACCAATGGAAAAGGAAGACCCTCTCTCTCTCTTCTCTCTGTCCACTCTGCCTGTCAAAAAAAAAAGGTGACATAGACATTCAGTCTATTGCATCATGGTGTGAGATCATAGGATACAGAGGTGTTTTGGTCATCAATTACTATGTTATGAATCACAATTTTCCTTAAAACTCCTATCAAACCTGTTGTTATATGCTTGGGACAAGAAATTAGATAAAGGCCTGAGAGCAAAAAGGACATTATTTTTAGAGTCTTAAAAGGCAAAAAGAAAATTGATATTGAGCACTTATAAAATTTAAGGATATTTAGTGGCATTTTTACCATGGCAATGTGGAAAATTTGAAATAAAACTAAGAGACTTGTGAAAGAGGCTAAGGGGTTTTCCAGGAAGAACGTATAAGTGTGTAAAATGCCTCTTTTCACTGTTTGTGATAAAATCTGGAAGGAGAAAAAGGTACTGAAGAATGAAATGTAAAGTTTTAGGAAAAATTCAGAGGAAGTATTTCTACCCAAGGAAATACTACATCTGGAAATATATAGAACCACGTTTTCTTTCCTGCTTCTATAGCTGGCAAAATATTCTGGAAGTAAGAAATTGCATCGGGACAATAAACAAATTGAGGAGGTCAGCATTGCGGCATAGTGGGTGAAGCCACAGCCACAGCCTGTAGCGCGAGTCCCATATGGGTGCATGTTCGTTTCCCAGCTGCTCCACTTCCAATGCAGTTCCCTGCTGATGGCTTGGGAAAGCAGTGGAAGAAGGCCCAAGTGCTTGGTTCCCTGGCACCCATGTGGGAGGCCCAGAGGAAGTTCCTGATCCCTGGCTTCAGTCTGGCACAGCTCTGGATATTGCAGCCATTTGGGGAGTGAATCAGCAAATGGAAAATCTCTCTCTCTCTCTTTTTCTGCCTTCCAAATAAATAAATAAATGTTTAAAAATAAATTGGGGCCAGCTCTGTGGCTTAGTGGGTAAAGCCGTTGCCTGTAGTACTGGCATCCCATATGGGCACCAGTTTGAGTCCCGGCTGCTCCACTTCTGATCCAACTCTCTGCTATGGTCTGGGAAAGCAGTACAAGATGGCCCAAGTCCTTGGGTCCCTACACCCATGTAGGAGATTTGGAAGAAATTCCTGGTTCCTGGCTTCTGATAAGCGCAGCTCCAGCATTTGTGGCCAATTGGGGAGTGAACCATCGGATAGAAGACCTCTCTCCCTCTCAACCTCTCTTCTCTTTGTGTAACTCTTATTTGCAAATAAATAAATAAATATTTAAAAAAAAAACAGTTTCAGTTTTGCTTTTATTATTTGGAAATGAAGCTGTTGTGGCCAGCTGGGGAGTTGGAGCAGATGCAAGACCTTTCTCTCTCTGCCTCTCCTCTCTCTGTGTAACTCTTGACTTTCAAATAAATAAATAACTCTCTAAAAAATGAAAATAAAAAAATAAAAGGTCAACTTTTTGTCTGTGGTATAGCTGATTATATCAGACTGACTTAAGGCAATGCCTTAAGATTCTGTCTGCTAGGCTGAGTCCTAAAAATCTGAAGGTACTTGATCCATAGCTGCTTTATTGACAGTCCCACAGAGGTTGAAATCTTGAGTTACTAAAACATGACCTGGTCATAATTTGAAGTGAAAGATATGTTACATTGGAAAGAGACACGTGCATCACTCAACTTTTGTGAGCAAGAAGCAGTCTAGGAATGGTGCTCACCTGCAAAGAGGGACTCTCATTTCTTAAGGATGGGAAGAATGGCTCAGAGCATGGGGCAAAGAGCTCAGAAAGTAGACCACAGAGCCAGAGAGTGTGAATCTTGGGAGGAAATCTGGACTTACTCTAATGAGATTCATTCTTCTAAGCAGAGGACATTGGTAATATATGCCAACAGTCTCTCAGAAATGCCAAGGGCAATGATAACTGATTGTTTTTCATGTTCCTTTTTTGAAATGACTATTATCACTATAACATTGCTGTCATGACTACTATTCTGATTACTGCTTAACAACTTTGCTTCTTGTAAAACTTTGTTTTTCTGGACTCGGAGTGCAATTCTTTTAAGGTATAAACATAAATAAAACAGTAAATGGCTCAAATATTTTAGACAGATGACAATCACAACTTTATTAGACATGTAGTTCACTTGATAGGTCTTTGCTATGTTGAGATATTGTTCAAGTATTAATAAAAAATTCTTAGTGAATCTATTTTGAAAGAATTAGAGCTTACTGTTTGGATAAAATGGGATTAACTATAACAAAAAATCCAAAAGTATATGAAAATTACATCTTAAATGGCAATTGCCATCTTCTGTGTATTAATTTATGATGAAATTAACATCATAAACACCTCAAAGTAGTTAGATTTGTGATCCAAAGTTGAAATTATGGAATTATCTTTCTTAGACTATTCTAGATACTTGAGATTTTTTTCTTGGAATTCAAATGTTAATGTATCTACTTTTATGTTAAGAAAATTCTGATATCATTATAAATCTATGTATTAAGTAGACTCTCCATAGCTCAACAGGGAGGAGAGGAAGTGAAAAGATAATAGTTATATTATATCCCTGTCTGTGGAGTGTGATTAAAGTCTTCAAAACTTTGTAAATTCACTACAATAATAACATTGTCATCTAAAATTATTAAAAAATGATATATCTTTAATCTGTTCTGTCTGATTTTCAATCTATATATTCTACAAAGTCCTGCTTAGAAATAATCTAGCTGGCGCCATGGCTCAATAAGCTAATCCTCCGCCTTGCGGCACCGTCACACAGGGTTCTAGTCCTGGTCAGGGCACTGGATTCTGTCCCAGTTGCCCCTCTTCCAGTCCAGCTCTCTACTGTGGCCCGAGAGGGCAGTGGAGGATGGCCCAAGTGCTTGAGCCCTGCACCACATGGGAGACCAGGAGAAGCACCTGGCTCCTGCCTTCGGATCAGCGTGGTGCGCCGGCCGCAGCGGCCATTGGAGGGTGAACTAACAGCAAAAGAAGACCTTTCTCTCTGTCTCTCTCTCTCTCACTGTCCACTCTGCCTATCAAAAAAAAAAAAAAAAAGAAATACTCTATATATTCTGCAAAGTCACATATAGAAAATACAACAATCACATAAATCATATCAACATTCAAAAACATTGTTCAACCATCAAATTAGGCTAACACATTAGAATGCCATAACCATTGTAAAGGAAAATACATTAATAATATGGCTTTGTTTTGTCCTGAAACAAAGCAGCCTTATAATTATAAGTGCATGTCATTGATTTGCTTCTGTATTCATCTCTGTTTTTGCAGTAGGATTTTCTTGAGATTTTAGAGAATTTTTGTTCATTTTGAAGTCTTGCCTTTCTCACCATAAGTTTTAATGTAGGTGTACATGGAAAACAAAGCTGTTAAGACAAAATTTTCTTCAGTTTGAAGTAGACAAAGTATTCATAATTGAAAACAATAAGTTGCTATACATTTTACATAGGACCTATGGCAATTTGCAAAGGTTTCTAACCATATTTGAAGGATCTTGTGAAATTCTTTGAATAGTTGCATCTGTTTCTCCTCAATGTTCACATAGAAATGATTGAAATATTTTCTAAGATATTAAGATAATGCCTCTTAGACATTCAGCTATTGTCATGGGGAGGGGATACATACAGCCAGGAACCTTTTCTGTTGAAGATTTGTGAAATCTGGAGAGATCATTTCTGCATTATAGGCATGAAAATGGTTGTAATCAACTTCTCAAACCCAACAGCATGGTGAGAGGGATAATTATAAAAGAATTCAAACCAATCTCAGCTTAATTATTCTGCATAGAGATGGGGTGGGGCCTTTCCAATAGCCTCCAGTTGTGCTATTGGAACCGAAGCAAGCTTGTTTAGGACAGATTACATCAGGTTTCTCTTCATCAAAACAGTTATATTTACTCAAACGAAATGCAATTGACAACCTTTCTGACTTTATAGAATTATTGCAGAGAAGTTAATTTAAGGGTCTTGGACAGAGGAGAATGAGTTATAGATAACTTTGAGGTTACCTATACACATTGGAGAGACAAGTTACTCAGGCAAGAATTCAAATCTAATTTGACAACAATGCAACAAATTAAAACGTGTCATTGTTGTTGACAGGTTTGCTATGGAAAGACTCCTCTTATATGATTTGTGTCTTTATAGTGTTTGAAAAGAAGGGAAGTGCTATAATGTCTATTAACAGAGAAATTATACAAGTGCTTTATTATTAACTCAAATATAAGCCCATTTCTTTATTTATGTGTCTAATTTAGGTATCTCAAAAAATGCATTGAAATCTCTGTTTTATTCATGTTTTAAATCAAAAGGAAATAAAATTGTGCTATTTTCATGTGCATAGGTGTTCAAATGATTATGATAATGAAAGAAGCATAACATATAATATGATAGGTATTGAAGAGAGAGCTAATAAAAGGCACTTAATATCCTATGAGTGCTTCCTATGAAATACCCAGTTAAGACCATCTAAAGGACACCTCCCACATGTCTTATACGAATATTATTTGTTGCTCTTTCATTGTTATAGACCCTGTACAGCTTGCCATTAGGGAGCCAGTTTTTAGGGAACGCTACAGGCTCCTTTCCACTTCTGCTTGTTGTCAAAGGGCCAGCTGGGTCTAAGCAAACCAGGACGGACTTAGAAAATGGTTTCCCAACTGCCATAGTCAGTTGCATACCTAGGGCCTAACCTCATACCTAAGAAGATAGTTTTGTTTCTCCTGAAACTGTCTTTAAGCTATAATTTATTGGGTATGGTATCGTAAAGCTATCCTACCTTGCAATTGTGATTTGTTAGTCCCTGAGGGGCTTAGATAACAGTGTGCTCCCCAAGATCACCCCAAAAACTTCCCCAAACTGTCTCAAAACTTCCTTGTTACTGCCTTGCTAAATTTAGGGTATAAAAGTAGGGAATGACAGAAGATCTGGGCTTGACTCTTGAGGCACAAGTCTAGTCAAGCCTGCAAGGGTAGATAAACTCTGTGGCTTTCCCCCCAAAGCCGCCGGTGCTTTTGGTTTCTTTAGTCATTGTCTGTAACATCATGTCATACAGCGAAACATGCATTCAAATACATTAAAATACGGATGCAAAGATATGCCCTGTAGAGGCTAATGCTGAGACTGTAGCTACAGACTAAACTAAACAAGTTCACTATAAGCAAATCATACATATATGTCTGAGGTTCCTGAATGTCTGGGAAAATATAAAATTAATAATGTGATCCTCATTGATTAATAGATATAAAATGTCATGTTTTTGTAAAACATGGTTTCATGAAAACTTTGAAATCTGGAATATTAAGCAGTCAGGCATCATTATCAATTTATACTTCAAGTATGGGCAGGAATGTGAGTCACTTCATTGAACCATTGATCTATAGAAATGGGATATCTTAGAAAACTTAACATTATATAGATCAATGTAGAGGTTTAATACATTTGTTTGCATCAATTTTGTGCTTGCATTCAACTTTCAATTTTAATTATCAATCTAGAGAGAGAGAGAGAGAGACAAAGAGACTGAGAGAAAGACACAGAAATAGAGACAGAGAGAAACAGAGATAGACAAAAGTTCCATTGCTGGTTGACTCCCCAAATTCTGCAATGGACAGGGCTGGACCAAGCTGAAGCTGGGTCCTAGAACTTCTTTTTTTCTTTTCTCTTTTTTAACAGGCAGAGTTGGACAGTGAGAGAGAGAGAGACAGAGAGAAAGGTCTTCCTTCTGTTGGTTCACTCCCCAAATGGCCGCTACGGCTGGCACGTTGCGCCGATCCAAAGCCAGGAGCCAAGTGCTTCCTCCTGGTCTCCCATGCGGGTGCAGGGCCTAAGCACTTGGGCCATCCTCCACTGCCTTCCCGGGCCATAGCAGAGAGCTGGACTGGAAGCGGAGCAACCGGGACAGAATCTGGCGCCCCAGCTGGGTCTAGAACCTGGGGTGCTGGTGCTACAGGCAGAGGATTAGCCAAGTGAGCCGCTGTGCAGGCCTGGGTCCTAGAATTTCAATGTCTCTCATGCAGCTGACAGAGACCCAACTACTTAAGCCATTCCCTGCTGCATTTGAGGACACAAAGTGGCAGGAAGCTGGAATTGGGAACCAGATCCGGGAATCGATTCCAGGTACTCTCATGTGGGAGTCTTAAGTATGAGACTAAATGTCTATCCCCGTTTTCACAGTTTTATCTTTATTTGTTGGTTGTTCTGATGCACTAATGAAATAAAGTGTGTTTTGAAATAAACTATGCACCAGTTTGAAAATATTTTGAAGAAAATGAGAGAACCAAATTGTGTCATGCCTGTACAGATATATGAAATAAGTGGGACACTTTTTATAAATCTTGGTTAATTGAAATTAAACCAGTTTGATTTTATTCTTGTGAAAGATCAGTTTCTGTAATTGCTAAGCATATGTGCAAGGTCCATGCTGTTTACAAGTTATAATTCTTTATATTTCTCGTTCTTGGATTTTTTTTTTGTCTTCCACATTAATGGGTACAACAAATCATTTTTTCCTAAGATGCATAACTACATGGTCCTAGAAAAATTCATCATAGGAGCAGATTTTCAGATGTCCTGAAAATTCTATTGGCAGTAATGGAGCATCTCTTTATAACAAGTATCTCACAATGACCCATGAGGGTGATGAGTAATATTATAGTTGAAAAATATAATTTATAGGCCGGCGCCGTGGCTCACTTGGCTAATCCTCTGTCTGCAGCACCGGCCCCCTGGGTTCTAGTCCCGGTTGGGGCACCGGATTCTGTCCCAGTGCTCCTCTTCCAGTCTAGCTCTCTGCTGTGGCCCAGGAAGGCAGTGGAGGATGGCCCAAGTGCTTGGGCCCTGTACCCATATGGGAGACCAGGAGGAAGCACCTGGCTCCTGGCTTCAGATCGGCATAGCGCGCCGGCCGTAGCAGCCATTTGGGGAGTGAACCAACAGAAGGAAGACCTTTCTCTCTGTCTCTCTCTCTCTGTGTCTAACTCTGCCTGTCAAAAAATATATATATATATATATATAATTTATATTATTGTTGAAAACTCTACCTCATTGTTGGTAGATTCAAGAAAAAGGGAACATTGCATCAGATCCTATTTAAATAGCAATAAGAAATTCAATAATTTTATTTACCTACAAATCCTTTCAAATTTTCAGAGTGATGACTTAGATCTCTAAATTTACACACTGCCAATTATGTCATGGGGACTCATTGGCATCTTTAAATAGGTTAGATGTTGAGAAACAGAAACAGAACTATTACCAATACTATAAATAATTGCATTTCAAGAATTCTAAAATTTAGGGAGCTTATGTGCATTTAGTTTGTAATTCCAACGCAGGGATTTCTTCAGCCAACCTTGTCAAGTTGAATGTTTCTATTCGTGTACTTTTAGAAAAAAGCATAAAAGTTTCCACCCTGATCTTTGGTTCTGGTCACTTTGTCTTTTCTGTTCGTCTTTCCATCCCTCAGAATGCTAGCTGCTTCCTTATTTTGCTAATCGCTGATTTTCTCACTACCCACACTCAACTAATAGTTTTCTATAAGTATCTGGACTTAAATACCTTTCTAATATTCCCTTTATTGAATTATGTGGTATTCTTTTGCTCTCCTCTGTTGGAACTTGACTAATGCCACTACCATTTTTTTAAAGATTTATTTATTGATTTGAATGAGTTACACAGAGAGAGGGAGAGGCAGAGGTCTTCCATCTGCTGGTTCACTTCTCAATTGGCTGCAATGGTCAGAGCTTCACGGATCTGAAGCCAGGAGCCAGGAGCTTCCTCCAGGTTTTTTCATGTGGCTGCAGGGGCCCAAAAACTTGAGTCATCTTGTCCTGCTTTCCCAGGCCACAGCAGAGAGCTGGATAGGAAGTGGAGCAGCTGGGTCTTGAGTCAGTACCCATATGGGATGTTGGACCTGCAGGTGGTGGCTTTTCCCAGTATGCCACAGCACCAGCCCAATCTGCTTTCTTTTTTTGATAGTAGAAAATTAAATGACAACCAAGACAATGTATTACATTAATATTATTTACTATAGCTTATTATGCAAAACAAATAAAATATTATATTGTTGAAAAGGAAAAAATCCATCTGTATGATCTCTAACTATTACTTTAGGATTTCTGTTTTTGTGGGGAGAAACCTGAGCCAATACCATCAATTTCCCTCATTGAAAACTACAGGGATGTGGTAGTGGACACTGAGCATAGTGATTAAGTTGCCAGTTTGGACACCTGCATCCCATCTCTGGAGTCAATGGTTGTAGCCCTGACTCTTGCATTTCCAGTCCAGCTTCCTGTTAATGTACCCTGGGAAGCAAAGCAACAGAACAGGCTCAAGTATTGGGTCTCTGCTACCACACAGGAGACCTGGACTGAATAACTGTTGTGGCCATTTTGTATATGGAAGGTATCTCTGCCTTTCTCTTTCTGTCTTTCAAGTAAAACGAAAATAAATAACATAAAAATTTACAATTAAATTTAGATTATAACTTTAAAATATTAAAACATGTTTGGATTTTTTGTAAGTAGTAAAATGAAACCCAAAGTATCCAAACAGCTAGAAAAATTTTCAAATTCCTCAAAGAAAAATGTCTAATAGCATCCATTTGTCAGTAAATATCCATAAACCTATATGAGTCAAATAGGTAATATTACATTGCATGAAGAAATAATTGTGAGATATCTTGAGCTCTCTGAACATTGACCTGGCACTAGAACATTGACCATTGACCTAGAACACCGTTTTTTGTTATGAAATGTAATTTCCTACCAACAGTAGATCTTGGCACTTTGATTTTATGGAGTTTCTCTATGAAATAGCAATTTTTTTAAAAAAAATGAAACAAGTAATACTTTAAAAAAGATTTTATCAGTCCATTTTCTTTCACAGTCTTTGTTTTATTAACTTGGTGGCAAGAAAAGGTAAGACTAAATATTTTCTTTTCCTATATTCATGTTGCCTAGGAGTGGTTCATATTTAAAGTTTATTCTTTTCACCTTGGACAATCTGACAAGGACAAATGGTTCATATATCAGGAATTACCCTGAACTGGGAGGTGAGGCTCTCACACTTGTGTACACAGTGTCCTACAGAGGTGACTGTAATGACTGTAATACATCATCTGGAAATGGGCTGCAGAAACAGGGTGAATCCACTTCCCAGGAACAAAGGTTATTTATTTCTGCTGTTTTGATAGGAGCTGCTAAGAGCATTTTTCTAATGGTCCTAATGAGTCTCTGAAGACCTTGCTTCTTGTCTTATTTCTTCCACTACCTAAAAATAGAAGTCAGTATTTGGCAGCAATAGAGCCAGATAAATAGATTTAGGAGCATTCAACAGAGCACTTTAAAGCATTTTTTTTTTTTTTTTTGTCTTCTGGGTGGACTGGGAGGACATCTTTAGCTTGTATTCCATGCTTATCTTCGATCTCCTTAGGCAACACCAATACATGCTAAAAGAGTGACTCAAGTTCTTTGGATCTTAGAGACAGAACTTCTCAGCCATGTCTTGAATCACTCAAATATCTTTTAATCCTATACTCTCATTATGGTTTAATATCTTCACTACTATAATTTCTAAATATCAAATATACAAACTGTTTCCTCATACAACAAATTTCTTTACTATAACATTATTACTTTGACAATACTCTTGGTGATTTTATGATTCTTGAATTGTGAAAAAGTACTTTGGCAGAGTAGACATGTTCATACTACTGTCATTAGTAGGAAATGTTATCTTTAAAAAATTAGAAATAAGAGGTCCTTGGATTTATTGGGATAATGTACGTGGTAACTCTGGGAATTAAATTTATTTATTTGTTTGAGAGGCAAAGTTACCAGCAGAGAGAGGGACACAGAAAGAGAGAGAGGGAGAGAACGAGAGATAGAGACAGATCCTCTATCTGCCTGCCCACTCCCCAGATGACCACAATGGATGAAGCTGGTCTGATCAGAAGCCAGAAGCCAGGAGCTTCTTCCAGGTCTCCCGTGTGGGTGCAGGGGTCCAAGCACTTGGGTCACCATGCACTGCTTTCTCAGGCCACTAGCAGGGACTGGGAGTGGAGCAGCCGGAACTTGGACTGACACCCACAAGGGTCCCACAGGTGGAGGCACAACCTACTACGCCACAGCTCCAGCCCCTCCAAGAAGACTTTTTAATCTGGACCTGATCAATATGGCAGCCTGGTGGGTGAACAGAAACCCAATCTACTCATTCAACACCTGAGGTCTGCAGTTTGAATGGCCCATGCAAAGAGGAATTAGACTCAAAAACTTGCTCAAATTTAGAAATTTATACAACATGAACAGAGACAATGTAGTGAACATAGTTAACAGAGAAAGCACAGTGATGTTCCATTAACATTGAACTATTATAAAAAAAAATGGAAACATGTTTATGTAATCTACAGTGGCTCAGAACAGTCAAGTCTCTGGATGTCTCTCAATGGCTGCTTTTCCACTTGCTGATGTGTTGGTAAGCAGGCTTCTCCCTTGTTTTGCCTGTTTACACATCCAACTGCCTCTCCCTGTCCTTTCCTCATCTTTCTCTATTAAATGATCTATAGTTCACTTTCTTTAAAAGGTACATTGAGATTCCTGTGTAAACTTAATTTTCAGTGGTATTGTAAAGGTGAATTTGATAATGTGCGTGAGTTTCTTAAATACATCCAGAAAGGAGAAAACAAACCTCTTAATGCTATGTCTGACAAACACCAGCAGGGGTGGGGAGGACTTATACTTTTGATCACCCCTCCTATTGGCAAGAGCAGATACATTTTTTTTTTTTTGCTTTTTAACTATTCATATTCCTCTAACAATGAATAGCACAAGCTTTGGTCTAGTTTAGTTTGGTCTTGACACACTACCTTAAGTGAGATGAAGAAGGCTTAATTTCCAAGTAACAAAAGCAAAACTAAAATTGTTTTAAAATCAGTCCAGAAAAATGCAGGGATTTCCCCTCAAAAATGTAAAACTGAGAGAGACTGTAGGAATTCTTACCACTGTATGAATTTACTTATTTTAAAATTTGTTTTAACAATCTGTTGGAGACATTCTGCTATGACTCCTAAAAAAATCATGAAAATACATATGAAGCAGAAGATCATGTTGAAGGAGAAAATGATATCAATGGATATTAAAAGAAAAAGGGTTGCTTTTGTTTTTAACAAAACTAAATTTATTTATTTTTATTTTGTTTTAAATGCAGAGAGAGAGAGAGAGAGAGAGAGAGAGATGAACAGAAAGAGAGGTCTTCCACCTGATAGCCCACTCTCAAATAACTGCAATAGCCTGGGCTGGTCCAGGCTGAAGCCAGGACTCAAAAGTTAATCCAAGTCTCCCAAGTTGCTGGCAGGGACCCAAGTCCTTGAAGTATCATCTGTTGCCTCCCATTGTGCACATTAGTAGGATGCTGTTTGTGGGAAGCTGAGCTGAGACTCAAACCCAGACACTTTCCTATGGAATGCGGGCAATCCCAACGGGCAACTCAGTCACGGCACCAAATGCCCTCCTGTCTTCCATTTGAATTAGCAGAGTGACTAGATTTAGTCTTCAGCCAGAATAACGCATGATTGAAATTTGAAAATAAAACATAGGATAAAAATGTTTATTTGCAAATTCTAAATTTTTAATTTATATACCTTAAGTCAATTATTCTTAAGATTTCCCTTGAATGTATAATTTGAGAATAAAATTATAAAAGCCTTTTAAATGTATGTAACATTGTATCTCTCACTGAAATATATTGAAACTTTCTTCATTCCCTTGAGAAGTCAATAAATCACTTACACTGCCTTATTTGGGTAAGCAGGACCATTTATTTTAGTTAACATGGGTGAGTAGCTTATTCTCATGGACTATATTGTCTTTAAAAAGCTCATGTTTCAAAAATAATGATGATTATTAGCCTTATTATGAGTGGTGAATTACTAGCTCATAAGAACCAATATTATATAAAATACTTGCAATAGTAATTTGTTATAAGGATTTTAAAATATGTTGGTTTCTAAACACCCGAAATTTTTCAACTCTGCTAATAAATCTGGAGCAACAGCAATAATATTTTCCTTCTGCTGTGTATCATTTATAGTAATAATGTTTTCTTTTCATGATTTATTATTTATAAACAGAATTCAAAGATGTTCCCATCAATCAAAAATCCAAATAATATGGTGCATCATTGACTACTTTATCACTTTATAATACAAAATAGATGCAATCAGAATGAATAATGAAATGAAAAATCATTTCAAATACTTTAAAATCATATTCTTATATAGTAAAAATGAATAATAAAAATAGCTATCTTACATTTAGAAACTATGTGAACTAGAAATGGGAGAGAAATACCAGATCTGAAACTGTAAGAAATAGGTGCATATTGGCGCCTCCTTAGACAGGGCACCAAATGTGAGAAAAAGATAGGTCTGTGTGCACACTGGCAGATGGTTGACCTCTGTGCATTTATTTTTTTGAATAAATTGGTGGCTGCGAGTTCATATCCTGTGTCCTCTCTTTTCTGCACTCCTTTTCCTTATATTTGGTGTCCCATATGAGGAGGCACCAATCTGACTTCCTATTCCTTACAAAAACTGGATTTCAATGTCAAGATTTTTAAGAGTGGATAATCCTAATAGAAATTATGTATTTAGAATTCACGAAAGTGTCTTGAGAGCATTTATGATGCCTTTCAAGCTGATAGGATGTACTCATATAATACAAACACCAACATTCATGAGTTTTTAGAAATTTTTTAAAGCATCACTTTCATCTTTTTGGTCACAAATGATGCTTGAAATAATGAATAGCTGTATTTTGCTTCACCACTAAGACCACATCCTTCTCCATAAATGTAATTAAAGCCATCTTGGGATACTTTTAGGATGCTAACCAGGAAATCTCTATTGAATGGAGAAGGGAAAAGAATTGTTTAAGGCGAGGAGTTATAACTAAGAATGATAGCAAGAAATTAATTAAAAAGCAAACCTAGATTGATCTTCAGATGATGATGTAAGTGAAGTTTATTAGGATACAAAATTCTCTCCCATGAAAAATGGTAAAAGAACCATCATTTAGCTCCCTTAAGACATTATGTAAAAAATAATCCTCTATTTTCAGAATTAAATGAAAGAGATGATCTAATGGGTCTTTTCCATGCTTCATTTCCATGGTCTATAAACTAGTGATTGTAGCTGCAATTAGAACTATGTAAATGAAAGAGCAATTTCAGTGCCACAACTAGCCTCCCTGGAGCTAAAAAGCCTGGGCTTCATTCAAAGTAAAAACAGGGAGAAGAAGACTGGGGCCAAATCAAACTACAATAAATACACTAAAAAGGGATGAAAGAAGGGACTTCTGATGCTGTCAGTGCCACTACACATGGCTGTTTAGGTTTTTTTTTTTTTTTTTTTCTTTAACAGAGAAAACTTTGCTGGCAACCCCAGTGTTATTATTTTTTTTTTTTCAATCATGCATCGTGTTGATCCAGTGATTTATGTTTAAGTTCGGGAATAATGAGTGTTCAGAGAACGTTAAGGCTTGGCTCCCTAGTTTGCCACTTGAAATGTGTCCCTGGCTTCATTCTCACTATTTGTACTTTATTTTATGAAGCAAATTCTAAAAGATTCAAAAGGTAGAAATCACATCCCAGCTGGAGCACTGGGTGTTTGGCAGCCCTGATTCCCTTAGTAGCACTCTATGTGAAAATAATTTAAAAAAATATTTAAGCTTTCTTCAATATTTCTGAATGGTTTATTCCCTTTTCGTCATGAAGATAGGAGACTTGGAAATGAGCAGCTTTATGTTTTAGACTGTGATTCTGAAATATAACTTTAAAAATAGGAACGAGAAGGTTTGACTATCATACTTTCTAGAAATAAACATTTCAAAAACACAAAAGGATAGCTGAATTGCAAAGGAATTTACCTAGAGGAAGAAATGTTATTATCCTGTCAGTAACTGTAATTAGAAAAGTTTGTCAGGTGTTTGTGAAAAGCTGGAGTGAGATTAGCTGATTATACATTTATATACAAGACAATAGCTTGAGTATTCTTTTTCCATTTTTTTTTTTGTCAAATAACTTGTGTTTTTGAGTTCTCTAAGTCACAGACCCTAATCTCAAGAAGCACATGGTCTAAGGTGTGGGGTGATGTGGGATAAATAGGCAGGTAGTTAGTGTAGGTCTGCTGAGATGGAAGGCACTGAACGCCCTATGTGCAATGATATCCCCCTGCTTATCAGTCAGAATCCCCCCTTCCTAGGGCTGCATCTGCTTCATCCAGAACCTAAGGGAGATGCCATGAAAATATAGATATTGAGTTACATGTGGCAATTGTCAAGGTGCCAGAAAATTCCCAGGATGCTTTTTGCCTGTAGAGGCAGATCTTTTCACCTCATAAAAGAGGCCCAAAACCAGGAAGACTTCTTTGCAACAGACCGCAACTAGAGGTGCTGCAAGGTGCTCTCTCTCTCTCTTTTTTTTTTCATTTATTAAACTTTTGTTTAATGAATATAAATTTCCAAAGTACAGCTTATGGGTTACAATGGCTTCCCCCCTCCCATAACTTCCCTCCCACCCGCAACCCTCCCCTTTCCCGCTCCCTCTCCCCTTCCGTTCACATCAAGATTCATTTTCAATTCTCTTTATATACAGAAGATCAGTTTAGTATATGTTAGGTAAATATTTCAACAGCTTGCCCCCATATAGCAACACAAAGTGAAAAAAATACCGTTGGAGTACTAGTTATAGAATTAAATAACAGTGTACAGCACATTAAAGACAGATATCCTACATAATATTTTTTAAAATTAATTAATTTTCTATGCCATTTCCAATTTAACACCAGGTTTTTTTTTTTCATTTCCAATTATCTTTATATACAGAAGATTGATTCAGTATATAATTAGTAAAGACCTCATCAGTTTGTACCCACACAGAAACACAAAGTGTAAAAATACTGTTTCAGTACTAGTTATAGCATCACTTCACATTAGACAACACATTAAGGACAGATCCCACATGGGATGTAAGTACACAGTGACTCCTGCTGCTGACTTAACAATTTGACACTCCTGTTCATGGTGTCAGTAATCTCCCTAGGCTCTAGTCATGAGTTGCCAGGGCTATGGAAGCCTTTAGAGTTCGCTGACTTTGATCTTATTCTGATAGTGTCATAGTCAAAGTGGAAGTTCTCTCTCTCTCTCTTTCTATCACACCTCTTCACTTTGTGCAATCCTTTGGCCCTCTTCCCGCTTCTAATTGGTGTTTATCCATGCAGGGCAACCCGCACTCCTGTGTGTATGTGTGATCAGTTCCTCACTATTTGAATACACTTTGTTAACATGTTTGTACTTACAATGCTTATCTTTGTGTAGGTTAGCAGTCCATATCATGTTGATGAGTCAGCTGCCAGGAGAGAAAGCCAGATTGTAACTCCAAGAAGCAGCAAAGGGTGAGTGAATTTGAATCTGTCTCTGCTTGTAAAATCTTTCTCCACATCTCATTGTCTCTATTTGAGCTTTGGACAGAGCTTTTAAAATGCAAATATGGGTGTTTTTGTTCTTAATGCTAATAGCTGGAAGACTGTGGTGCCAGGCTATTGGGGCAGAGTTGGTAACCCAGGGAGAGAGCAGGCCAACTCTTAGCCATTTGCTGATAATTTATGAGTACCCCAATTTGGCCAGTGTTTCTGGAGTTAGGATCCTGCCAGATAGGTCAACTCCAAACACTGGGCCCCACAGACAGACTCCACGTGCATGACCCAGGTTTCATTTTATAGTCTAACTCAAATCTGGATGCAGGTCGTTAACTCTGTCCCTTTGCCTAGTGGGAGGGAGGAAGGAGGTAAAATTGGTTCTGTTGCCTAGTTACATCTGGCCCTGGTGGGATTCCTCTTTTTGTGGAAGATGGACACGCAGCTCCCATGTCATCATAGTGCCCAATGGTCCTGGACTTATACCACCAGCCATATCAGCAAAGAACAATGTTTGTTTTTCTTCCTTCTTTCTCCCCACTCAACATTGCAGCATATGCTACAAGTATGAGGTTCAATGTTTACTAGAAGTTAAAAGCCCTGGCAGAGGTGGTGTCAGCTTCCAAAAATATCTGGGGAGCCAGAAATAGCCCTGATATTTGTATCTCAGGTGTGGGTCAATTGCCTTCTCTGGTTTATTGGAACTTAGTGATTGTGCTAGTTCCTGGGGCCAAATATACCAAGCGCAGTGGTAAAAAGGTCCGCCAAATTCCTGGGGTGTTGAACAGTTGTTTCAGGTCTCTGACAGTACTCACCCTAGAATCAATCTGAAAGGAGTCTTGCAGTGGGCTATAACTGGAAATTCCACCTTGGGATGCAAAAAGAAGAACTTGAGACATCACATCTTATAGAATACAAGGAATTGTATAATGAGTTACACGCTTGCATATAATTGGGCTCATATGGAGCCCTTTCTAACTTTTGTCTTCTCAGGTTTTGGAGAGACTTTCAGCTATAGGTAACTGTAAGTTCATTCCCATGGACATCCTCCTAGAATGCATGCTTAGTAATTGGGGAGCTCTTAATCAAGCAGGAATAATTAAGAAAAAGTTTCTTTCCTCTGTAACACTATCTGGGTAAAATATAAGCTGGAAAATGGATATACCTTGTCAAAAAATGGTACTCTTAATCCTAATACTATCTCACAACTTGACCTCTTCTGTAGCAAGGGACAAAAATGGTAAGCTGTTTATTCTGTGCAGGCCTTTTTGACCACATATAAACACTACTCATGAAAGGAGTAGTGAACTATATTAGGCCCCTGCTCTATCAAATACAAGGAGAAAAACATGATGGCGATTGGGGCCGGTGCTGTGGTGTAGTAGGCAAAGCCACTGCCGGCAGTGCCAGCATCCCATATGGGTGCCGGTTCTAGTCCCAGCTGCTTCATTTCTGATCCATCTCTCTGCTATGGCCTGGGAAAGCAATGGAAGATGGCCCAAGTCCTTGGGCCCCTGCACCACGTGGGAGATTTGCAAGAAACTCCAGGCTCCTAGCTTTGGATTGGTATAGCTCAGGCTGTTGTGGCCATCTGGGGAGTGAACCAGCAGATGGGAGACTCCCTCTCTCTCTCTCTCTCTCTCTCTCTCTCTCTCTCAACCTCCCTGTTACTCTGCCTTTCAAATAAATAAATAAATCTTAAAAAAAAACTTGATGATGAACTAATATGTGGTCATCACAATCTCTAGCTCATCAAGTCCAAATGTCAGGACCATTTGCCAAGGATAATAGACGCTCCTTTACACTTTTTGAACGTGATTTTCCTTTACCACCTATCATCCCTGCCCTCCACCTTTCAACCTCTCATGTCCACATTTGCCAGAGACTAGCCTGAAGTTAGTCACAGTGGGCCCCTGTGCTGATTTAAACTAGGTATGTTCAATCCTCCAAGAGACTTAGCAGATGGAAATGCTGGGACAATTAGAGTACATGTCTCTTTTATCATGTCTAACTTAAATGAATGTAAGCAAAAATTGGGGAGGTTTTCAGAGAACCATACTCGACTCACTAAGGAGTTTCAGGCCCTAAATGTAGTCTATGATCTGACTTGGGTTGTCTTATATATTATATTATCTACTTGTAGCACCAAGGAAGAGAAACAGTACATCTGGGCTGAGACTCGAAACTATGCAGATTCTCTGACAGTTCAACAGCCTAGGAACTACATCATAGAGGCTTTAATGATCTCAATAACTGTACCTGGATGGAATGATCAAGAGAGAGCATTTGCAGCAACATGACTATATGATTTCATGCTGATTGGCAAGCATGAGGAGATGTATTATCAAACCTGTAAACTATGATAGAATCAAAGAGGTAACGGGGAATGAAGACCATCCAGCTTTGTTAAAGGGATGTCTGGTAGAAGCATTAATGAGGTGTACTAAAATAGACCCTGATACTCCTGAAGGACAAGTCCTGTTTCATACACAAATCATCTGTCAGCCAGCACCAGATAGGAGAAGAAAACTGCAAAAGCTTGCCATGGGACCCCAGCTATCCCATGAGCTAAATGGTAAAAATAGTATTTTGAGTGTTTAACAACAGGCAGGGCAGAAAAGGAAAGGGTTTTCCACAGTAGGAAGTAGTCAAGGCAGCAAACTCATAGAATAACAATGGCTGTAACCAACACTTGGTAACCTCAGAGTAAGCCCAGCGGGCAATTTGCTATGACAAGAGACATTTTCAGATGTGAAGAGCCACACCATCGGTATAAGGAGTGTTCCTCTGTGAGGGGTCCCTCCACCAACCCAGTCCATTCTCCCAATGAGAGAAGCATGGTCATTGGAATAGGGACTGTTCCCTCCTTCAAAAGGAGGAGGGGGATCCCACTTCACTCATGGTCTTGTCTGAAGACTGATGGGACCCAGGAACTCAAATGGCTCTCAATGAAATAAACATCAAATGTCAAGAACTCCTATTGGTCTGTGATTTGGCAGATAAGAGTGTTAATTTCCTAATTGACATGGGAGTCACTTACTCTGTGCTAACTTTCCACACAGTTTCACTGTCTTCAAAAAGTTCTATTATTATGGGAATGGATGAAAAACTTGCTTTCCTAAAAATCACTTTGCCTATAGTGTGTCAAATATAGGACACTCTTATTCCTCATCAATTTTTAGTGATTATCTGAATCTAAATACCTTGCTTGGAAGATATGTGCTATCACTCCTGGGTATTTTCCTCAAGTCAATTGTTCCTATGTTTAAGTAACTTTTATGAAGTTAATGAGTTTTGAGGCAGATACCAGTCTAGGTAATCTTCCTACTGATATAAAAGATGAGTAGACCCTCAAGTTAGCGATCAGGAAATACCTGGATGAGGCACACATGTTTCACATGTCAGGGTCTACTATAAGGAAAACAAACTACATTTCTTCATTGATGTCAGTACCCCATAAAACCAGAAGTTAGATGAGGTCTTCAAACCTTGATGGATATGCTTCTCAAATATGAAGTCCTGGTTCCATATCAGTCTACCTGTAATACCTCAGTCTGACTATTTCAAAGCCAAATGGGAAATATGGAGTAAGTCAGGACCTCGGGGCTATTAATGAGGCAGTCATTTTACTTTTCCTTGTTGTGCTAAATCCTTACACTATATTAACACAGATATCTAAAGGCTGTTCATGATACACAGTCCTAGACCTAAAGTATGCTTTGTTTGTGTCATGTTAAATCCAAAATCTGAGTATTTGCTTGCATTTGACTCGACCTATACATTCTCAAATATTACTCTATTATGTACTTGGACAGTCCTTCCTTAAAGCACCAGACATATTCCTCGTTAGTTTGGTAATGCACTGGCAAAGGAATACAGAAAACTCAAATTAAAGAGTCAAATAATTATCTAATACATATTAAACCTTGGAGAAGAAAATATAATCCATGCCACCACCTTTTTTTTAAACTTTTATTTAATGAATATAAATTTCCAGTGTACAGCTTATGGATTACAATGGCTTCCCCCTCCCATAACTTCCCTCCCACCCGCAACCCTCCCCTCTCCCGCTCCCTCTCCCCTTCCATTTGCGTCAAGATTCATTTTCAATTCTCTTTATATACAGAAGATCAATTTAGTATAAAGATTTCAACAGTTTGCACCCACATAGAAACACAAAGTGAAACATACTGTTTGAGTACTAGTTATAGCATTAAATCAAAATGTACAGCACATTAAGGACAGAGATCCCACATGAGGAGCAAGTGCACAGTGGCTCCTGTTGTTGACCCAACAAATTGACACTCTAGTTTATGGCGCCAGTAACCACCCTAGGCTCTCGTCATGAGTTGCCAAGGCTATGGAAGCCTTCCAAGTTTGCCGACTCTGATCATATTTAGAAAAGGTCATAAAAGACAGAGTGAGGATAGTAACCAATGATCCTAAGAGTGGCATTTACCAATTTTGAACAATTATACAGCATTAAGTGGGGAAGAGGACCATCAGTACACACAGGTTGGGAGTAGAGCCATTGGTGGTAGAGTAGAGGTTATGATTACAAAGGAATGAGGCCCAAGTACGCTAGACAGGGTCTAGAACCAAGGACAGAGTCATTATTAGAGGAGCTAAGAAAGGTGCTGCCACCACCTTTTAAGGGAGATGGGAATGCAGAGTTCCCTAACCGAAACTCAGATTTCTAAACAGGTAAACTATTTGGGATACATTCTGACCCCAGAGTAACATGCTGTTCCACATAAAAGACAAGAAAATAAACAATGTATAGGAGCACTAAGACAAAGAAACAGCTAAAGACATTCCTGAGAATGTTAGGTTTTTATAAGATATGGATTTCAGTATTTGGGCTTATATCCAAACCTTCATATGAAACATTTAAGAGTTCTGATACAACTAACTTTACTGTATCGGACAGCAGAAAGCATTCCAAAGGACTAAAAAGTTATTAACAGAACCTCAAGGAAGGACTAGGAATCTCAAATTTGGACAAGCCATTCACTGTATTTGTAGCAGAGAAACTGGGAATACCTCTGAGTGTACTGACTCAGAAATTGAGTAAAATTTCATGATCAGTGGCCTAATTCTCTAAGCAAGTAGATTCAGTGGCTATATATGGCCTACATGTTTAAAGGTATTTGCTACTCACAGCATTTTCGGTGGAGGAGACCACCAAGCTGACTTTGGGCCAGCCACTTGAAGCTCAATCTCTGCACTAAGTGCAATGAATCATAGAAATGAAAGGACAACAATGGCTAACAGGAAGATGCCTAACACAACACAGAGCTCTTCAGTTAGACTCACCCAAGATAACTTTCAAGGTCTTCCAATTCTTCAATACAGCAATTCTCTTTCCATTTGAAGGTACTGAAGAGTAAACTCATTCTTGTGTAGAGACAACAGAGCAGGTGTATCCTTGTAGGCTTGACCTCTGTGATGAGCCTCATTACAATCCATATATGAATGAAATGGTTTACTGATGGCAGTAGTTTTATGAATGAAGGAGTTAGAAATGCAGGTTATCCCACAGTGGATCATACTTAGATGATAGAAGCTCAGAAATTACAACCTAATATTCCAACTCAAAAGACTGAACGTATGCTTTCACTAGAGCCTTGTAATTAGGAAGAGGCCAATGAATTATCATTCACACAGACTCCAAATATGCTTTTCTTGTGTTCCATGAACATGCAGCAGTTGGGAGAGTAAGAGGCCTTCTGACTGCAAGAAACTCTCCCATTAAGAATAGAAAAGAGATATTAACTCTCATTTGAGAAGTACTAGAAACTCTAGACGTGGCTATCATACATTGCAGGAAAGATCTAAAGAAAGATACCCATGTTAGATAAGGAAGCACACTAGCAAATAAGCTGCACAGATTTTAGAAATGGCTTTAATACTTCAGCCTGAATAGGTATCTATAAATCCTTACTATACTGTACCTGAATTACAATGGGTTCAGCAATGACTTCACATTAAAGATGTCAACAAAGTTAATAAAATATGGCCATGCTCCCAAAGGCCCTCTAATCACTTTACCCATTTTGGTAAATTACTTTACCCATCTGGAAAGAGAAACCTCAATGGGAAAGTTTATCAGGTATTTGGAAGGAAAGGACCACATATTGTTTCGTATTGGTTTTTTTGTTTGTTTATTTTTGTTTTGTTTTGTTTTTTTTTGACAAAGTGGACAGTGACAGAGAGAAAGGTCTTTCTTTGCCCTTGGTTCCCCCTTCCTCCACAATGGCCGCTGCGGCCAGCGTACAGCACTGATGCAAAGCCAGGAGCCAGGTGCTTTCTCCTGGTCTCCCATGGGGTGCAGGGCCCAAGCACTTGGGCCATCCTCCGCTGCACTCCCGGGCCACAGCAGAGAGCTGGACTGGAAGAGGAGCAACCGGGACAGAATCCGGCGCCCCGACCAGGACTAGAACCCGGAGTGCTGGCACCGCAGGCAGAGGATTAGCCTATTGAGCCGCGGCACTGGTCACATATTGTTTTAAGGGTAGCAACTCTGTTCTATCTCCTCTGTTTATAAAATAATCCTAGTGGTCACATTGGGCCACCCCTATTAATCATTCCTGTACAAAGGAAAGGAACATACCTAGGTGAACACTGGCAAACAGACTTCATTAACATGCTCTTTGCAAATAATTACCAATATCTACTAGTCTTTATTGGCTCCTTCAAAGGATGGATAAAAACTTTACCAACACAAATGGAAAAGGCAGAAGACATGTCTAAAGGTTGCTAAGGGTAATTTGTCATTCTGGCCTCCTAAAGTCACACCTTTTGTGTCTAAAGTCACTCAGCTTTAGGAATTTATTATCACCTCCATGCCTCTTGGAGACCTTAGTCATCAGTAAAGCTGAAAAAGCTAATCATGGCCTTAAAAAAAGTTTTGGCTAAACTCTGCCAAGAGACCTCAGAATCATGGCTTAGGCTATTGCCCACTGCCCTCTTCAGGATGGGAGTGGCACCTAATGCTGCTTTATAACTTGGTCCATTTGAAATGCTACATGGAAGAGACTCTCTCACCTCTGAAATCCTCTGTGATTAAGAAACTCAAGATCAGATAAATGATATTGTCAATCTAGGTCAAGTACAAAAGGCTCTGCATAGTATGGTAACAAAATTCTCCCAGTGCTCAATTCCAAAAGTCATGAAAGGCTTATATTCCCAGGAGACCTAGTTTTATTAAAGACTTGAATTGTGGCATCTACATGTTACTGTTTGCAACCTAAATGGAACAGACCACACCAGGTGCTACTTAGCACTCTTACTGCAGTTAAATTACAGAGTATTCCATGCTGGGTACGTTTGTCAAGATAATAAATCTGCCTACACTTGTGAGCCAATTGAAGATGTTAAATAACTCCTCAAAAGAAAAAAAAAAGATAAGTCTATGCTTTGTCATATTAAGGCTATTACACTTTATGGCAAATATGTATCACCCACTTCTTCACTCTCTCGGGAAGCTGGTAATAGCAGAAAACCTCCTTAGTGAGTTATTCCATCATCATAGGATAAGATAGTGTTATACCTCATGAAGACACTTTTATTTATTTATTTGACAGGTAGAGTTTACAGACAGTGATAGAGAGAGAGACAAAGAGAAAGGCCTTCCTTCCTTTCGTTCGCTCTCCAAATGGCTGCAACAGCCAGAGCTGCTCCCATCTGAAGCCAGGAGTTTCTTCCTGGTCTTCCATGCAGGTGCAGGGGCCCAAGCACTTGGGCCATCCTCCACTGCCCTCCTGGGCCACCGCAGAGAGCTGGACTGGAAGAGGAGCAACCTGGACTAGAACCCGGTGCCTATTGGATGCTGGCGCCGCAGGCGGAGGATTAATCTAGTGCACTATGGAGCTGGCCCCGTGAAAACATTTTAAAAATCTTTTTATTTCCTATGGCACTCTAGCCCATACTTCTGGGCAGTTTTTACAATTACTCAAGTCTAAATGCTCTAGATAAGGTGGTTATGGACAAACAAGTAACCTCTGAATACACACTGATGAAACAGGAGAAGTATGGGCAGTGATTAATGCAATCCATCACATTTATTCTAAAAACTGAGAAAGGCATTACAAATCTTCATATCCATGCTAGGTGTTTCTATAATCTGGGCTTGGAAAGACTACCAGCTGCTACTGTTACTGAAATAAAAGAATATATGTGTATGTACATATATATATTTTTTCTTTGAGGGATCCCATATATCCCATATATGATTTGTGTTTTTCCAATTATGCTCATCCTGATCAAAAAACTTGTTTCTTTTAGAGTTTTTTAAAAAGTATTTATTTATTTACTTGAAAATCAGAATTACACAGAGAGAAGCAGAGAGAGAAAGAGAGGGAGAGAGAGAGAGAGAGAGAGGTCTTCCATCCGATGGTTCATTTCCCAATTGGCAGCAATGGCAGGAGCTACGCCGATCTGAAGCCAGGAGCCAGGAGCTTCCTCTGGGTCTCCCACACGGGTGCAGGGGTCCAAGGACTTGGGCCATCTTCCACTACTTTCCCAGGCCATAGCAGACAGCTGGATAGGAAGAGGAGCAGCCGGGCCTCGAACCGGCACCCATATGGGATACCAGCGCTTCGGGTGAGGGCATTAACCTGCTGCGCCACAGCACCAGCCCCTCTTTTAGAGTTTCAGAGCTTCTCAAGACCATGTTGGAGCCACAACCATTGGCAGTATTTGTTGCAAATCTTCCATCCCATGAGATGGATTTGTTAGATGAGATAGGTAGAGATTTTTGTACCCACAGGCAGCGCCCATGACCTTTATCAAGAGGAAAGAGTTATAGAAGATGGAGCTTCATCTTTTTGTACCCCTTAAGATTAAGGGGCAGAAATCCCTGGGTGGGGGGGATGATGTAGTCAGGCAGTTAGTTTATGTCTGCTGATCTGGTAGTCACTGCACACTCCCATATGTAATTCTATCCTCCTATTTATCAATCAGTAGACTCCTTTCCAGAGATACATCTGCTTAATCATGGACTTAAAGGAGGATGACATGAAAATATGAATATTAATCTCCACGTGGGGCCGGCGCCGTGGCTCAACAGGCTAATCCTCCGCCTAGCGGTGCCGGCACACCGGGTTCTAGTCCTGGTCGGGGCACCGATCCTGTCCCGGTTGCCCCTCTTCCAGTCCAGCTCTCTGCTATGGCCCGGGAGTGCAGTGGAGGATGGCCCAAGTGCTTGGGCCCTGCACCCCATTGGAAACCAGGAGAAGCACCTGGCTCCTGGCTTCAGATCAGCGAGATGTGCCGGGCGCAGCGGCCATTGGAGGGTGAACCAATGGCAAAGGAGGACCTTTCTCTCTGTCTCTCTCTCTCTCACTGTTCACTCTGCCTGTCCAAAAAAAAAAAAAATCTCCATGTGGAGCTTGTGGAGCTGCCATATAATTCTCAGGTGGCTTCAAATCTACAGATCTGAGCCATAACCCTCCATTTCATAAAAGAGGTCAACAATTAGGAGGGCTCTGTCTTTCTCCCTAGACTATGACTAGGAGTGCTGCCCGGTGCTCTCTCTCTTCCCCAAATCCTCTGGCCTATTGTCCACTTATAATGGGCATTTCTCCACACTGGGCAACCCACACTCATGGGTGTTTGCATGTTCACTTTCTCAGATTTTGAATAAACTTTGTTACTACTTTTGTACCTTATGTATATCCAAACTTGGAGTGCTTGTCTTTGCATATGATATGTTCCTGGAGAGATTAATACTCCTAAGACCATGTCAGAGGAGTAGGTACAATATTCACTGAAGATTGTACCAGTTGTCATCAGATGGAATAATAAAAAGCTATAGGTGACAAAAAAGAATGAATTAATCCTGACAGTTTCAAGAACAGAGTCTCAGTTGGCCAGTCTATGATAGTGTGTATTTATCTTGTGAAAATGTAAAAAGGTACTTCTGGAAGTTGAGGTTGAATGAAAATGACATGGAAAATTAAAGTATGGGGATGTTTGGGGAATAATATTTGTATGGCAAGGAGATGAGAGTTTAGCAAATAGTGACATAAAAGACAGAAATAGTATAACCAAGATTCTGAATATTATGGATCCCACTGATTGACAATTATGTGCTCTCAAAGCATTGTTTACTTGTTTAATTCTTTAGTTGGCAACTACCATGTATGACTATGCATACTGCAAAGATTACTTTGATGGACAGAATGAAAGGAAAAGGTTGTTGAAACCATGAGGATGTGTTAAATGGCTAATACAACAATGCAAATAAAAGATTCGTGTTTTCATTTTCTGTAAACTCTTTTTCACTAGATTTGTTCTCTTTCTTTTTATGAAGCAACAACTTGAAAATATTGTCAGAGCTTGATTAAGTATGAATCCTTGTACAGTAATATAAAGGAGATCAAATGTAACATGGTTGAAGGAAATACACTTTATCTCTCTTACATACAGAAAGACAAACAACACAATAACCATGGTGGAATTGGTACAGACAGCAGCTGGTTGAATTTTGAAAGGATAAGAAATGAAAGTGGAATTTTCTCTTGTACACGATGAGATGAGGACAAAATTGGCCTGAGGAATTTCAACTGCCATTGTGTACTTCTTTCACAGGGAAGATTGGGATGCAGTACTCTCTTCTAATAGCACCATTGACAACCGGAGTTGCAACATTTTGAAGACCACAGTGGAGGAGGAGAGCTTGTACAGAAAGCAGAATAATTCATTATGAAAAAAAGGAGCAAAAGTCTTCTGAAAGAAGAATAATGTATTTTCTTGTAGTCATTTTTCAAATCTTTTCTCAGAGACAGGTGCATGAGCAGGGCATCATGAACACTCACCGTATAGAAAGCATATGACTATGGGTACCTTTAAGAAAACCCTATTTCAATCATAAACCACCTCCAATACTGAGAATTATCTATGTACAAGCTTTTAAACAGTTTGCCATACACACTGAGTAACTATTTTAAACTATTAAACTCCTCTATATCATAAGTACTAACTTTCCCAAATTCTCTTACTAGAAGGCAAATTTTACTGTATCTTAGAACTTAATGGAAGTAGGTTAGTCTGTCTGATGTTTCTATGGCAACTGTTTCTCTGATCATTTTCAATAGTGCTCCCATATGTTAAATACCACAAAGTGTTTTATGTAACTTCACTTATTCATTATCTCATAAACATCTCTGAAAATTTATAGCACATAATTCACCTTAGATAACACTTTATTGCAAGGTCACTATAGAACCTACAAGAGAGAAAGTGCAAGACTCTTACAAATTTCCCAACATCTACATATTAACTTCCCTTCACTTTTCTTAATTCTCTTGTGTTGTAAACATTGATTAACCCTGTCAAGATGGGCAAACTTGGTGTCAAGACATGCTCACCATTGCATCTTGGCCAACTGCAGAGAATCGAGAGGTGAGATGGAGAGGAAGCACCAGCTCCGGTGACCTCAAGTCCATGGGATCCTCCCATAGTATCTACACTAAGATCTAATTTACTTAAGATATTCTTGACTGAATTACACCAGGATAGAGTTTTAGGGAGCAGATGGCCATAAAGAAGGGAAACACTGTGGTATAGAAGTCAACTGGTATGGGATGGGAGGTAGATCATAGAGTTTGCTGATGTTGAAGGGGATTAGGGACAGATACAGAAAATGATGCAGTTGGTGTTGCAGTTGTTGATGGTAAATGCACAGCAGATTTTTCGGATGTGAGCCACACTCAATTCTCAATAGCTCCAACAAAATGAATGCCTTTTCATCCCAGGGATGTGACCTTCCTCTACTGGCAGTAAGGTGGCACAATTGGTTTTATTTCAGAGAACACATTATGACTTCACCTTTTTCTCATGTTCACTGTTTTAAGTAATCCTTTTACTACCTTTATGTCTATCTGTGTGTCAGCCCATTTGACTGTTATTACAAAACACATTACATTAGATAATTCACAAACAATGTAAATTTATTACTTACTGTTATAGGTGCTGGAAAGTCAAAATAAAGGTACCAGAAGATTCAGGACATGATGAGGGTTCTCTGCTTCATAGATTATTCACTCTTGCCACATTCTAACACAACCAAAGGACACAGACTCCAACAAGCTTGTCAGATGTCTTATATTGGGAAGCTGTGGTGGAATGAGAAGGCCATGCCAAGATGGCCACTGGCAACAGAGCCTGCCTGGCAACAGGCTGTGATTGGTTAGGGCATAGACCTCCCCTTGACTGGATTGGCTGCCTTGGCTATATAAGCTGCTGTACCAACTGAAATAAACGAATCTGCAGGATGCCCGCCTCTGGCCTGCTTTCACCTGGCTCCCAGTGTCTGTGTGGTGATTCTGTGCCTCTTGCCCCCACCACACTCCTGCTTTCAGAACGAATCCACCTTAACAGGACGCTAGTCTCATCAGGAGGCACCCCTTGATGATCAAGTCACCTCCCACATGCTCCACTTCTTAACATCAATATTATGATTAATTTTTTTTTTTTTTTGGACAGGCAGAGTGGATAGTGAGAGAGAGAGACAGAGAGAAAGGTCTTCCTTTTGCCATTGGTTCACCCTCCAATGGCTGCCGCGTCTGGCATGCTGTGGCCGGCGCACCACGCTGATCCGATGGCAGGAGCCAGGTGCTTATCCTGGTCTCCCATGGGGTGCAGGGCCCAAGCACTTGGGCCATCCTCCACTGCACTCCCTGGCCACAGCAAAGAGCTGGCATGGAAGAGGGGCAACCGGGACAGGATCAGTGCCCCAACCGGGGCTAGAACCCGGTGTGCCGGCACCGCAAGGCGGAGGATTAGCCTAGTGAGCCGCGGCGCCGGCCTATGATTAAATTTTAACATACAAATTTTAGAAGGACTCAAACATGTAGCCCATAGCAATTTGGTAATCAAATTTTCCATGTACAAGACAGGAACTATAGATGTAAGTTTTAATACATTGTAAAAAACGAGAAAATAAAACTGAAATCCTAAATTTGAACTCAGGATTGAGATCTTTTAAAGATACATAGCCTTGGCAACTCATGACGACAGCCTAGGGTGGTTACTGGCGCCATAAACTAGAGTGTCAATTTGTTGGGTCAACAACAAGAGCCACTGTGCACTTGCTCCTCATGTGGGATCTCTGTCCTTAATGTGCTGTACATTGTGATTTAATGCTACAACTAGTACTCAAACAGTATGTTTCACTTTGTGTTTCTATGTGGGTGCAAACTGTTGCAATCTTTATACTAAATTGATCTTCTGTATATAAAGAGAATTGAAAATGAATCTTGATGTGAATGGAAGGGGAGAGGGAGCGGGAGAGGGGAGGGTTGTGGGTGGGAGGGAAGTTATGGGAGGGGGAAGCCATTGTAATCCATAAGCTGTACACTGGAAATTTATATTCATTAAATAAAAGTTAAAAAAAATAAAAAATAAATAAATAAATAAAAAAGATACACAATTTCTTGAACCTAACAACTTAAATGCTAAAGCTAAATCAAATGTTGCCCATTTAAAAAATTTTACATAAAGTTTACATAGAGAAAAGTTACAGGTAGCAATCCTGTAATTTACTGAATTCTCAATGTAATCAGCACCCAGATTAAGAAACAGAAAATTAGCAGTACTCCAGAAGCCCTCTCGTGCTGATGAAAGGAGAACCAAGAATGGAAAATGTGTAGGCCAGTGCCGCGGCTCAACAGGCTAATCCTCTGCCTGCAGTGCAGCCGGGTTCTAGTCCCGGTTGGGGTGCCAGATTCTGTCCCGGTGGCTCCTCTTCCAGTCCAGCTCTCTGCTGTGGCCCAGGAGTGCAGTGGAGAATGGCCCAAGTCCTTGGTCCCTGCACCCGCATAGGAGACCAGGGGAAGCACCTGGCTCTTGGCTTTAAAAAAAAAAAAAAAAAGTGCATGCTGCTGACATGCTGACATCTTTAGTACAGGAGAAAAAAGAAAATATGAAAGATGGAAGGTAAGAATGAGGGAGTGGGGCCAGTATTGTGGGTATAGCACATTAAGCTTGCTGTCTGCAATGCTGACTTTGACCTATCTGCTCCACTTCCAATCCAGCTCCCTGCTAATGCACTAGAGAAAGCAGAGGAAGATTTCAACTCCTGTACCCACATGGAAAACTTGGATGAAACCTCTGGTTCCTACCTTTGGCCTTGCCCACTCCTGGCCATTGCAACCCATGGGGGGAGTGAATCAACAGATGGACGATATCTGTCTCTCTCTGTCTCTGTCTCTGTCTCTGTATCTCTGTGTCTGTGTTCATGTGTGTCTCCTCTGTAACTCTCCTTTCATGTAAAAACGTAGATCTTTTAAAAGAAGATCAAAAGAGTGAGGGAGAGAGAGAGATAAGGATGGAAGGTAAGAAGGAAGGAAGGAAGGAAGGAGGAAGGAAGGAAGGAAGGGAGGAAGGAAGGAAGGAAGGAAGGAAGGAAGGAAGGAAGGAAGGAAATGAAAGGAGAGAATTGAAGAATGGATTTTAAAGCACTCTATAGGTTTAAACCACCTGAAGGATGTAAATTCTAAGTGGAAAACACACATTAAACCATATTCAGAGCAATGTGCACCTAGCTTTGGCTCATAGATGGTGAACCACTTAGTAAGTGACCTCAGTTGCAGAGATGCCCTAGTTATACAAATGAGCTCCTCCTTCTTAAGTAAGGAGTGTCACACAAAAAACAACACATTTAGGGACATTTATATGACACAGTGAGTGAATGAATTTAGAGTGTGCAGCGTATGACTTTTCATTCTTAAATAGGGTTACACCATTGAATACCGTAACAGTAAGAACAACTGGTTCTTTACAAGGTTCTCCAATGTCAAATTGTGACTTGATTTACCTGGTACATCTGTCTTTCAGCTCACCTTTAGGTGTGAACTGATAAAAATCCAGAATAATCCCCTGAATGTTTCAGCATATGTTAGTCAGCAGTCAAAACAATTCTGATATTTGGATCCTCTCTTACAATGCTTGGTAAATGTGCTTGTTAAACTCAAGATTTCGAGGCCCTGTTAATGCTCTTTTTCTGCAACCTGACCCTCAGCTATATGTCTAAACACATTTATTCCTTCCTAATGCTGCTTAATTTTCACCAATTTAAGAAACAAGCTCCTGCCCCAGTAAATCAGGTATTTATTTAACTACAAGTTTGTATCACAAATCCAAGTCTCTTCATACTGCAGCAAAGTAACTATGATTTAATAAGGAATTGACCACAATCTTCTTTCAAGGAAAGCACATAAAATAGGGAAATGAATAAACAGGGAATATATTCCAATTTATTTGAGACATAACCTTGAGCAAACTCAAAATGTGTCCTGCCACACTGATCTAAACAAAGTAATGCCACTGGATCCCTGGTAATGCATTACCTGCCATGGCATGATAGGAAGATTGTGTGAGCCTAACAGATTAGCTTAATACAACTAGAAGGAACTCTCAACTCTTCCTGTCTATTTCAAAGGCAGTTTCTTAGAGGACTATGTACTGGGACATTTTTCATTTCTAATAAGCTTTTATAATTTTTAGTAGTAAGAAATCTTTCCAAGCTCTTATTACAGTGGGACATTTAATTCTCAAAGTCTGTGCTACATTACATGCTTCTAAAAACTACTTTTTAAATCTTTTAACTGATCCTTCCAAATATGAAAATCTATTTCAAAAATCACAATATGTCAGTGCATTATGCTTGGAAATATCATAATAAAGTTTCCTAATTAATTGTATCATAATTAACAAGACAAAAGTGTTCTCAAGAAAGTAATATAAGATTGTATTGGTTTCATTTCTCTTTGTTAACACATTTATAAATGATTTTTCTATACATTCATGATGTTTTAAAATATGTGTTTTTAAAATGCCACATGTGGGCCAATATGCTATCTTGATATTTAAAACTTAAGGACGATAACTTCTTTTTTTTTTGTTTTTGTTTTTGTTTTTTCATTTATTAAACTTTTATTTAATGAATATAAATTTTCAAAGTACAGCTTATGGGTTACAATGGCTTCCCCCCTCCCATAACTTCCCTCCCACCTGCAACCCTCCCCTTTCCCGCTCCCTCTCCCCATCCATTCACATCAAGATTCATTTTCAATTCTCTTTATATACAGAAGATCAGTTTAGTATATATTAGGTAAAGATTTCAACAGTTTACCCCCATATAGCAACACAAAGTGAAAAAAATACTGTTGGAGTACTAGTTATAGCATTAAATAACAGTGTACAGCACATTAAAGACAGATCCTACATATTTTTTTTTAAATTAATTAATTTTCTATGCCATTTCCAATTTAACACCAGGGTTTTTTTTTTTTTTCATTTCCAATTATCTTTATATACAGAAGATCGACTCAGTATATAATTAGTAAAGACCTCATCAGTTTGTACCCACGCAGAAACACAAAGTGTAGAAATACTGTTTCAGTACTAGTTACAGCATCACTTCACATTAGCCAACACATTAAGGACAGATCCCACATGGGATGTAAGTACACAGTGACTCCTGTTGCTGACTTAACAATTTGACACTCCTGTTCATGGCGTCAGTAATCTCCCTAGGCTCTAGTCATGAGTTGCCAGGGCTATGGAAGCCTTTAGAGATTGCTGACTTTGATCTTATTCCGATAGGGTCATAGTCAAAGTGGAAGTTCTCTCCTCCCTTCAGAGAAAGGAACCTCCTTCTTTGATGGCCCCATTCTTTCCACTGGGATCTCACTCACAGAGATCTTTCATTTAGGTCTTTTTTTTTTTTCTTTTCCATGGTATCTTGGCTTTCCATGCCTACAATGCTCTCATGGGTTCTTCAGCCAGATCTGAATGCTTTAAGGGCTGATTCTGAGGAGGACGATAACTTCTACTTAGGGCCATATAGGCATAACTGCTAATTTGGTTCTACTCTATTTAACAAAGTTATCAGTTCATAACATATTGGAAAAGGAAGACTGATCCTTCATTAAAGATCAGTTGGGAAGCTCATGCCTCTTTTACTGCAGCCTAGATTAGAAGCAAGTTCCAAAGAATTTTGTCTTGTTCTCATCTTTAAGGGCTAAATTATTTCTTTGCATACTATAAAACAAAAGGATGCCCAGGTCCTGTTGTCCTGTCAAGCTCTGTTCTAGTGGCTTTGAAGATTCACTCAATTATTAATGCACTGAACAAAATCTTTCAGACATGATATACTAATTACTCCAAGCTGATCAGTAAGAAGTTGGCTGGGTGCTGGTTATAGCAATAGTAACAAAATGTGCACATTGCCCCTATCTTAGTTCTCACATAGATATCTGGATCTTGGACCTAACCACCCATACATGGTCTCCCATCCAACTGATTTACTGAAGATAAAAGACTCAATTTTCTCTCTCCAGCTTGTGAAGACCTGAATTTACAAGACCTCAGTGTCCCTTCTTCTATCCTATTATTTCTTCAAATAAAAGTTTATCTAGTTGTCACTGCCTGAAGATTTCAAAAACTTGAGTTTGACTAGTGCAGTATCCATGCCAGTTCTTTGTGCCTTGTAATAAAGGGTTCAAATCCAACTACCGAGCAGAAAGAGAAGGTGCCTGTGGCACAACTGAGACAAAATGGAAGGAGCAAAGCCCTCAGATTAATCTCTCACATATTATCCCTCTGAGATCTTATACATTTTAAAGTTTGTTGCTACAAAACTAACCATTTTCATTTTGTAGATTTTGAGTGAAGTCAGGAAGGATTAATTTGTCAGTGTAGGGTAGAGTAAGATTAACAACTGATAGAGCCAGTTATCAACTGAGTTTTGTCCAGCTCCAAAATTCTTTAATGTATTTTGTTCAGTTCACTTCATTTTACACATACCAAAACAACAAAGTATATGAATAAATGATATTTTGATTCCTTATCATTTAGTTTCTTTTTCCTGTTTGACAGTGAATCGGGAGCACTGGAAGTTGTAATGACATGTTCTGAACAATTCTATTACATACATTAGTTACTGAGATTAAGATAAAAGCTTGCAAGAAAACCTTAAATAAATGAAATCTATAAACAAATACATGACCTACTCAGATGAAAAGAATTGTAATACTTCAGGTTTAAACCTAAAATTAGACAGCTAGTGACATCACTATAAATGGAAAAAGAATTCCAGATTTATGCAAAATATGATTAAGTATTTGTTTTTATTTGATAGAGTTAGACAGTGAGAGTGAAACAGAGAGAAAGGTCTTCCTTCCATTGGTTCACCCCCCAAATGCCAGCCATGGCTGGAGCTACGCTGATCCAAAGCCAGGAGCCAGGTGCTTCCTCCTGGTCTCCCATGCAGGTGCAGAGGCCCAAGAACTTGGGCCATCCTACACTGCCCTCCTGGGCCACAGCAGAGAGCTGGACTGGAAGAGGAGCAACCGGACTAGAACCCGGCACCCATATGGGATGCCAGCACCGCAGGCAGAGGAGTAACCAAGTGAGCCATGGTGCCAGCCCCAAAATATGATTAAGTATTAAAGACATGAAGTCTACATTGAAAATATTTATTTTTCTAATAAAAAGAAAATAATATAAAAACAATATAAATTTGACCAGTCCTTACAATGTTAGTTATTTTCCTGATCTCTATATATTTTTTTTGTTTTTTCTCCATTTAATGAAAACTGAAGTGGATAGAAAAAATGAATTTTCATATCATGTACTTTACCTTGGCCAAGTGCAAATGACATAGAAATGTGTTTATCTTATTAATCTAAATAGCATTAGGAAGAGAAGAGAAATGAATTGAAGAGAAATACAATTCTGATTTGTGAGTTTGCAAATGGAAATACTTATCAAATAATATAGTCAAACCGTGTGATCCTATGAATAGAAATAAGGGAGCAGTGTACATAATTTGCTAACCAGTTTTATCCTATGATATATAATGTAATTGTCTGCTACATCAAACTAATAGAAGTATGATGATTCATCTATTTATTCAGTTATAACCTGTAAAATGCACTAATTCTTTATTTTATAAACATTATTCTATTTTGATAACTCCATAGGAAGAAAATTGAAAAAGTAACAGAATCTATCTTGTATAAAGATATGAAAATTGTACTTTGTACCTCAAAATTATGTTTTTAATAAAAATCATCCCAATGAGGAGCTATTAAATGTTTTCTAAGTGTGTGTTCTTTGTTAACCATGGAAAGATGAACAGGTAATTTTAAAATTTTATTTCTTTTATTTTCTCTCTTTTTTTATTTGTATGTACCTCATAAATACAATATTAGGAACATGGTAATTCTTACCACCATACCCACCCTCCCACCCACTCTCTCAACCCTCTTCCGCCTTCCTCTCCTGTTTAGTCTGAGGATTAAAAAGAAAAGGAAAAAAATGAAAAATACACAAAATAACAAAATAAAATTTAAAAAAAAAACTAAGAAAACTGTTCCTCAACAGTCTAGAGGAAGGCTGTTCAATGTTATGCTTCTTGAACATGATTTTGCTTTTTTTTCCCCCTTCCTCTTTTCCCTTCCTTTCTTCCTCTTCTTTCCTTTTAGGAACTTAATTATCTTTAAAGGAGAATCCAAGAATGATACATCTTTTGCAAGGTCTTAGAAATGACTATAACTTATAAGACATAATAATACCCTCCACTTAACACACAGAAAGAAAGTGATCCTTGAGAATAAGTTTTACTATTAAGTCTCATGATACAACTCTTTAGAGATAGATGTCCTGCATGGGAAGTTACTGTACAGTGACTCTTGCTTTTTTTTTTTAAACAAATAACACTCTTATCTATGACATTAGTGATCACCAAGGCTCTTGGTATGAGCTGCCTCAGCTATGGAACTCTTTTGGATCCACTAGCTCTACAAGGCCATAAGCAAAGTGGAATTTCTTTCCTCCACTCAGAGAAAAGCAAATCCTTTATTGGTGGCCACTTCTTCCCACTGGGTTCTCAATGACAAAAGTCCTTTATGTAGAAGATTTTTCAACAGAGTGCCTTGGCTTTCCATGCCTGAAATGCACCCCTGGGCTTTTCAGCCAGATCAAGATGCCTTAAGGCTTATTCTGAGGTTGGAGTTCTACTTAAAGTGATTACCCTTCTGTGAGTCTACTGTATGCACTGCTTCTGATATTGGAGCCTTCCCTCCTTTTTAATTATGTCTATTATTATTTTTAAACACTTAGTCCTATTTATGTGATCACTTCAACACTTGATCCTATCTATATGGTCACTTTACCACTTAATCCTATCCATTTGATCTCTATAACACTTAAACTGCTATTTTTACCAGCCAGTTTAAGAGAATTGAGGGTCTCATGGAAAACTTTTAAGCTGTCCTTAGGAATGTATGCAGGACTACACTACTTTGCAGTTACCAAATTCATACATTTCACAACTACAAATTTAGGATCTTGGTAATTTTTCAGATTGTGCCACCTTCTTACCCCAGCTCCCACCAACCACTCTCTTTCCTTTCTTATTTTCACACTTACTATTTACTAAGAACTATTTGCAATAAAATTTATACATACATGGTTAACTCTATGTTAAGAGCTCAATGGTTAGTATGGAAGAAAAAAGATAAGGAAAATATAAAGGAAAAGAAAAAAAGAAAAGCAAAATATAGAATAAAAAGTTCTTCTTCAGCAGTCAAGAGAAGGGCTGTCCAAAGTCATTGTTTGCAGTGCAGAAGCTTCTCAATTTGATATAATCCTATCTGCCAATTTTTGGTTTTGATTGCCTGTGCTTCTGGGGTCTTTTCCAAGAACGCTTTGGGTATGCTGATGTCTTCTGGGTTTCCCCAATGTTCTCTAATAATTTGATGGTGTCGAGTCATAGATTTAGGTCTTTAGTCAATTTTGGGTGGATTTTTGTGTAAGGTATAGTATAGAAGTTTTGCTTCATGCTTCTGGATGTGGTGATCCAGTTTCCCCAGCACCATTTATTGAAGAGGCTCTCCTTGCCCCATTGATGGATTTTAGCTCCTTTGTCAAAGATAAGTTGGTTGTAGATGCATGGATGGATTTCTGGTGTTTCTATTCTGTTTCATTGTCCTATCCATCTGATTTTGTACCAATTCCAGGGTGTTCTGATTATAACTTCCCTGTAGTATGCCTGATATTTGGTATTGTGATGCCTTCAGCTTTACTTTTGTTGTATAAGATTGCTTTGTCTATTTGGGGTCTCCTGTGTTTCCATATGAGTTTCAACATCATTTTTTCTATATCTGAAAAGAATGTCTTTGGTATTTTGATTGGTATCACATTGAATCTGTAAATTGCTTTTGGAATTATGGACATTTTGATGATATTGACTCTTCCAACCCATGAGGATGTTGTTCAGTCTCCATGTGTTTGTATATGTTCTGAGGATTCCTGACTTGTTGATTACCAAATTCATTGCATTGTGTTCAGAGAAGATGTCTGGTATGATTTTGATTGTTTTGAATATGCTGAAACTTGCTTTGTGGCCTAGCATGTGGTCAATCCTAGAGAAAGTTCCATGCACTGGTGGGAAGAATTTGTATTCTGTGGCTGTAGGATGGAAAGCTCTGCAGATATATGTTAGGTCCGTTTGGCCTATAGTGTTAATTAACTCTGTTGTTTCCTTGCTGATTTTCTGTCAGGTTGATCTGTCCATTGCTGAAAGTGGGGTATTGAAATCTCCCATTACTATTGTATTTGAGTCTATGTCTCCCTTTAAATTCATTAACATTTCTTTTAAATATCCAGGTACCCTGTAATTAGTGGCATATACATTTATAATAGTCATATCTTCCTGTTGAATTGATCTCTTAATCATTATAGAGTGCCCTTATTTGCCTCTGTTAATAGTTTTTGTATAAAATCTAATTTTCCTGATATTAGGATGGCTATACCAGCTCATTTTTGGTTTCTGTTAGCATAGGTCCTTTCGTTTTCAGCCTGTGAGTATCTCTGTTGTTGAGATGTGTTTCAATAAGGCAGCAAATAGATGGGTTTTCTTTTATAATCCATTCAGCTAGTCTGTGTATTTTAACTGGAGATTTGAGGCCATTTACATTCAGGATGACTATTTTAAGTAATGACTTAGCCCTGCCATATTTCCATTAATAGTCCTATTTTTTTACTTTGGGTTTCCTTTGTACTTTTACTGGGATATTTTCTGCCTTCATCTTTCATAGTGATGTTCCTGTTTTTGTTTCTGTGTGCAGCACATCTTTGAGTATCTTTTGTAGGGCTGGGTGAGTAGTTAGAAATTCTTTCAATTTCTGTTTGTTGTGGAAGGTCTTTATTTCATCCTCAATTCATAAATGAGAGTTTTACAGGGTACAGTATTCTGGGTTGACAGTTTTTTTCTCTTAAGAATTGTAATATATTTCATCATTCTCTCCTAGCCTGCAGAGTTTCTGATGAGATACAAATTTTAGAATATTTTCTCTATGTTTTACTGTGGAGATATTTGCTACAATGTGTTGTAATGAAGAATTTTTTTCTCATCATGTCTATCGGGAGTTTGCTTTCTATACTTGAATGTACCTTTCCTTCTCCAAATCAGGGAATTTTTCTGTTATTTCATTAAAAAGTCCTTCTAATCTTTTCTCTCTTTCTATAGCTTCAGAAACTCCTAGAACCCACATGTTGGTTCATTTGATAGTACTTGTAGATTTCCAACAGTATGTTTTTTATTTTTCTAATTTCTTCTTCTTCTTCTTCTTCTTCTTCTTCTTCTTCTTCTTCTTCTTCTTCTTCTTCTTCTTCTTTTTTTTTTGTCTGACTAAAATTTTTAGAAATTTGTCTTCTTCTGCATTAAGCATCTGTGAAGTCTTCAGTGTGACCCCAGATACCATTGCAGTGACTCAACCCAGGCAATCAGGGAGCCCTGAGCATGTGGAACCACTCACAGTGATTGCTCAGAGACTCAGCTATACCCTGCATTCTCTCACACAGTTACAATATTTTCACAGTCTCGGCACACAGGGCTCCCACTGTCAAGGAGTGCAAGAGAATCCACTTTGCCCTACTAGTCCGTCCCATCCACAGAGAGATTGAGGGATTCCCAGAGCCACTGTTCATGTGTGTTCCACCCAGCTGGACTGAGCCCAGAAACCCTGCAGCCTACGACTTACTGAGAGGTTTGTGGCACTCATAGTCGTATGTGGGTGTCCAGCCCTCTGACTTTCCTCCCAGCCAGTGGGGAAAGTGAATTGTTCCCTCTGGTAAAATCCCTGGATCACATAAGTGCACAATACCTTCCAGCCACAGCCCCACTCAGCTGTATGAGTCTCCACAGGTGGCACTTCCCTTCCATCAGGATGGTTCCCCACCCCACCCGTTGCCAGCAGTGGAGCTGCTGCTGCTGCCCCAATGACAAGATGGAGACCATCCTTGCCAAGTGCACTCAAACTGCTGTTGCCTTTGCCGATAGGATGGAGTTGGCTCCAACTAGCTACTGGAGAACCTGCTACCTGCTTATGTCCAAAATGGTGCCAGCCCTCCCACAGCTGATGCTGTTGTGGAGAGGGGAGGCTGGGAGAGAAAGAGACGTGCCTCATTTTTTTCCCTTAGGGTAAGCAGTCGCCCTTTTCTCCTTTGGGTTCTGGACTGGACTCAAAGACAATGTAGTCCACCGGGCTCTACCACCAGCTGTAGCAACATTACTGAGGGCTTGCTTGCCAGAGTGGGTACTTTCTACAGATCAGGGCTTCTGGGTCCTTTGTTGTGTCCATGCCCATTACTGCTCCTCCGCACATTCCACACAGGTCCACGGCATCTCCACTGATTCCTTAGGACCTCCCACTTCAGTTTTCCTTACAACTTTCCCCTGAGAGTGCACTTTCTTCACTTTTTTCTACCATTTTTGTTTAGTCTAGAGCAGACTTCCCTGTCACTGTTCTGCCATTTTTGAACTTCCTATTTTTCTTCTTTAATTGTGATAAAACTGAGGCTAATAGTAGGACCATAATCTGTCATTTTTTATGACATGCATTGCAGAAGATATTTATATCTATTTTTGAAAGGGAATCCAGTGAGTGAATTTGGAAATATTTACACAATTGTAGGGGTGCTCCTGTGATGATACATGCTTTATCTGGTGAGTGAAAGGGCCACACATAAACAGAGGAGTGGAGACTGGCAAAGTGAGAAGGCACAAGTGTTTTTGATCATAATATTTGCATTTTAATCATTTTACTTGGTACTTTCTTTAGACTGAAAATAATGTCAGAAGTATATAACATCACTAAACATTGTATAGGAAAGAGTGATATGTATGGAAATACATTTAAATAACTAGACATTTTACAAACTCAAATTAATTCTACAAATATATTAGAAATTAAGACATCTAGATCTCATCCTTATTAAATTAACTGCACACAACTACTTAATGGCTGAACATAGAATGAAAGATGATCTCAAAGACTATTCTTAACCACTACATCATGTTACCTCTTCGGTTCAAATTACTTCTACTGCATTAACTCTTAAATTCATACAGCAATTTTTATTGCTGCTACTTTTCCACTGCATGATGGACACTTGGCTTAAAATATAAAAAAATGTCGAAAATCCATCAATTCCTGCTCTCAGGATGCCTATGTGCTAATGTGGAAAAAAGTCAATAAACATACATATATAAATTAGGCAGAATGCTATATGTTAATGAGTGTTATAATGCAATAAATTTGGGTAAGGAGAATCAGGATGTTGGTATAGGAACAGAAGCTGTTTTTTCTGTTTTGTTTTGTTTTTTGTTTTTTTTTGTTTGTTTTTTAAGTCAGGACAAGCCTCACACAGAACCTAGTGTTTGAACAACTGGCTGAAGGGGTGAATAGCCAGTCATTTGGACATCTGGGAGAAAATTGCCCCTCACGAAGGGACGAGCAAGTGTACATAATCTGTGTGAGTAGAAATTCTCACATAGAGCACAGAGTTCACAAACTGGGTTCTTTGGGAAAAGTTTAATCAGACTATTAGAAGTGTGAGAACTGAGTACAGGAAAGGCACTATACAGTGTCCAGCAACTCAGGACTCACAATGAGGTGTTCAGAGAGCAGTGAGGGGCCATGGAATAAATGTGGTAAAAAAAAAAAAATTGCCTCACAGGAGCTGCTGACCTCAGGCCATTTGCTGAGATCCTATGAGGAAAAAGCCAGGGTAAAAACACAAGGGCTTCTGTCTCCCACTCTCCTAATCTTCTCTTGATGATCCCCTTTGAATATCCTGAAAGCCAGAAAGCCAGAGGGCCAGCAATAAAGTGCAGAGAAGGCTGGGGAAACATGAGTGGGTATAGAAAGGCACATGAAGTTCTGTAGCCCAGGACTTAGTGTAAACAGACACAGTATTTTCCTGGAGTTGTGAACAAACTAAACAGATGGAAAGGGAAAGTAGGATGATAGGCATGAAAGAATGGACCAGTGAGATATGTCAGATCAAGATTGGAGTGAGTTTGGCCCAGCCAGCAACATATTTTATAGGATTTCCAAATATCCTTAATTATTTTGTATTATCCATAAAAGTGCTTATTTTCCCTTTGAAGAAATTCTGCAGTTAATATTACAACACGGTTAAGAATAACAGCCTTTTCTCCAAGACAACTGATAATGAAACTTGTGGTTTCCACTTTCTTAATGTGATTGGTATATGTATTTTCCACAAAAATATATGACAGGGCCAGCATTGTGGCATATCCACTAAAGCTTCCAGCACCTGCAGTGCCAGAATCCCTCATGGGCATGGGTTTGAGTCCTGACTGCTCCATTTTCGACCCAGCTTCCTGCTAAAGTGCTTCATAAAGCAGCAAAGTATGGTGCTAGTACTTGGTCTCCGTACCCATGTGGAAGACCTGAAGGAGCTCTGGGATCCTGGCTTCTGCCTGACCCAGCCCTGGTTGTCACAGCCGTTTGGAGAGTGAACCAGCAGATGGAAAGTTCTCTCTCTCTCTGTCTCTCCCTCTCACAGTAATATATATATGTGTGTGTGTATATATGTATATATATATATTTAATATGTAATATATTATATATATAATTTTATAATATATATATTTAAAGGATGATAGCAGGAGTACATGTTCCATAACATTGCTGTATTGACTGAATGAACTCATGTAGTGATTATACAGTTACTTCTATGCCCAACACATCTGGCACTATCCTATAAATATAAAATACATCATTTGTAGACTAAACTTATTGTTTTAAATTTCCTCCAGAGCTCTACCCAGTACCTTTCAGAGATTTATTAATAATTCAATAGAAGAATTTGCTACACATGACCTACCCAGTGGTGTATGGTAACATTCAAAATAAAGCAGATGGCTACTTTCATCATTCATTTATTTTTCCAAATAGCTTACAACTCTATTTAAATGCAACAACATTGAGATAGATCAAAAGTCATTGACAGTAAAATATAGTTTTCCTCACATCACACATTAATTAACAACATCAAATTTGGGGCCAGCGCTTTGGTGTAGCAGGTCCTGCAATGCCAGCATCCCATATGAGTGCTGGTTCCAGTCCTGGCTGCTCCATTTCCCATCAAGCTCTTTGCTATGGACTGAGAAAGCAATAGAAGATGGCCCAAATTCTTGTGGCCCTGCATCCATGTGGGAGACCCAGAAAAGGCTCTTGGCTCCTGGCTTCAGATCCTCCCAGCTCTAGCCATTGTGGCCATTTGGGGAGTGAATCAGCAAATGGAAGACCTTTCTCTGTATCTTCCTCTCTATAACTCTACCTCTCAAAACAATAAAATCCTTTAAAAATTCAAATGTAAGCAAGGACACATTCATAAATTACACACTAATGTGAGACACCTTAGGGATTGCTGTGGTTTGATTCAAATCTTACGGTATAATATATGATTTTTGCCTTTATGTATAAAGTCAATAACTATGTAGAATACAGTGTTGGAAACACCACATAAAAGGGGAATTTTCATTGAACTGTGAAATGTCACTCTGTTTTATTGTTTCGTCAATTAAGAACCTAACAGTCTTTGAAATAATCCCCTCTGACAACTAGTTTTGACATAGAGCTGCCAGCCATCCTCCATTCCAATAAGAAGTGACAGTTCTAAGATTAAACTATCATTTCCTTATGAAACTGTGAAGGTGCATTTACTTATAATTAGTATGCATACTTTGACGGACCAGACATTTGCAGCCCTCTTTCAAATAAGAAGACTAATTAACTGTAAATTAATATTTATAAGACAATCTAGTGCCCTAATTTGACTAGATGTATAGGAAAATAATTCTAAAAAGAAAAACAATAAACCAGGCTTATCTTTCATTAAGGAGAACAAGAAAGAGAAAGTTTATAGTAAGATCTGAACTGTTATTTCTTTTCTGGTTGCACATATTTCATTTTAGGCTTTAAAATATGAACTTAGGAAATTCTTTCAGACAAGGATTCGTGTGTGTGTTTATAGATAGTTGCCTTGGCTGACCATTTATGTCTTGGTTGAAAGCATTGCCCAGAGTAGAGTGTTGAATACATTTGTAAATGGAAGCTATAATTAGATTTTCTCCAGCTTTAAGGAAGATAATAGATAATTCAGAAATAGACTGATAGATGCATGATATAGATACAGATAGAGATATGATGAATAGATGGAGAATATTGTTTAGAAGTTTCCTGAGAAACCAGCTGAGCCCTTAAACATGGTGGAGTAAAAGCTGAGAAAATTGGGCTTGCTGTGGCGAGATGGTTACAACACCACCTGCTCTGCTGGCATCACATATGGTGGTGGTTCAAGTTCCAGATGCTCCACATCTGATACAGTTCCCTGTTAATGCTCTTGGGAAAGCAGTAGAGGATGGCCAAGTCCTTGGGACCCTGAAATCTATGTGAAAGACCTGGAAAAAGTTCCTACATCCTGGCTTTGGCCTCTTCCAGCCCCGCCTGTTGTGGCCATTTGGGGAGTGAATCAGCAGATAAAAGATTTCCTTCTCTCTTTTTCCCTCTTTCTTTCCTTCTCTATCTGGAGCTCTGCTGTTCAAATAAATAAGCCTTTTTTAAAAACCTAAGAAAGTGTCTAATAATTCCATTAATGTTGGAGTAGAGAACAATTCACATGTTCTTCCTTTACTTTATTATTTTACACAGAAACACAGTATCAAAATTACAGTCTAATAGCGTATTTTTTTCAGTGTGCCTGACCATGATCAACTAATCATCAGAATCGCCTTATCCCATATTGTATAGTGCTTAATTTTTTTCAAAGAGCTTTAGGGATTTGATACAATATATAATTTATCATTCTATGTGTCTAATATATCACTGCATCACAGGGAATCATAACTCCTTAGCATAGGATATTTTAACTGATATTTCTCTAGCAAATGATAGACAGAAAAATATTTCTAAAATAAACTAGTGGATGCATTTGAGACATCCTTAAGGTTTACAGAGATTTTACTTTGTTCATATTCATGGTATGTTATTAGAAAAAAACGTAGTAGGAAAAGAAAAATGAAGGGGTTTTTAGATACTATATCTCTTTTTTTCCTTATTCTATGGTCTATAGCACTCAAAATTCCTATACTTTTCTAGAAAAAAAAGGCATATTGAAAGAGTATATTTTAAAGTGACATCTGGTTGTATTCATTTTTTTTTTTGACAGGCAGAGTGGACATTTAGAGAGAGACAGAGAGAAAGGTCTTCCTTTGCCATTGGTTCACCCTCCAATGGTCGCCGCTGCCGGCGCACTGCGGCCGGCGCACCGCGCTGATCCGATGACAGGAGCCAGGTGCTTATCTTGGTCTCCCATGGGGTGCAGGACCCAAGCACTTGGGCCATCCTCCACTGCACTCCCTGGCCACAGCAGAGAGCTGGCCTGAAAGAGGGGCAACCGGGACAGGATCGGTGCCCCGACCGGGACTAGAACCCGGTGTGTCGGCGCCGCAAGGCGGAGGATTAGCCTAGTGAGCCGAGGCGCCGGCTGTATTCATTCTTTTTTTAAGATTTATTTATTTATTTATTTGCAAGTCAGAGTTACACAGATAGAGGAAAGGCAGAGAGAGAGAGAGAGAGAGAGGTCTCCCATGCAATGGTTCACTCCCCAGTTGGCCACAGTGGTTGGAGCTGCGCCTATCTGAAGTCAGGAACCAGGAGCTTCTTCCAAATTTATGTTGGTGCAGGGGCCCAAGGACTTGGGCCATCTTCTACTTCTTTCCCAGGCCATAGCAAAGAGCTGGATCGGAAGAGGAGCAGCCACATCTCGAACAGGTGCCCAAATGGGATGCCAGCGCTTCAGGCCAGGGTGTTAACCTGCTGTGCCACAGCACCGGCCCCTGTATCCATTCTTAATATTCTTTCAGAAATATGTCTAAATATAAATATCATTATAATCTGATTTCAGGAAAATATGCTAAATCTATTTAATTCATTTTAAAATATATAGTCTATTCTACATAATGTCAGTCCTGATCATTGTCTTGTGTGGATGACATACGCAGAAGTAGTGCCTGTGTATTACAGAACGAGAAGAGTTTCTGCGGTATCAGGCAATGATTTGATGCAGAATGTAATATTAGAACCATGTAAAGAGCACACAAGGCACAAATATGCTAAAGGTATTGTATTACAAGTTGTTAGATGTGGAGGTGACACAGGGATCATAGGTCAGAGCAAAGAGGGTGGATTACTTTAGCTTGAAAAATCCTGATATGCATGGTCTAGGGAGGTTGGAAAAGGTGTTCTGCAATCTCATTTAAGAGATTTTTAAGTGAATGATTTTTTTCTCTGTGTTTAGCAGAGTCCAGTGAATACTTTGGGAAGGCAAATTAGAAACATTAGAATTCGTCTCTGGCTTTCTGCTTTAACCTTTCTGGGTAGTTCCACTGAATTGGCTGGTAGTGTATGATATCAAGATAGATATGTTTTGAAATTGTATTCCATCTGTGAATATAGACTGAAACCATATAAGGCAACATATGCAAGATAGCTTAGTCACTGCATAAAATCTACCACCATACAGAAGACTACAGACTTCCAAAAATCTTCCGGATCATTAGTTATTTTTAGTATTTTCCTTGAAAATTTCCCTCATTCTATCTGCAAACCCCAACCTCTTGCCTTCAATCCTGTCATTCTCACTTCATAGTACTATATTTGAAAGTACTTCAGTAACTGAATTAGAAGTGACAATAGCAATAGTGCACAGAACTGATGCTTAATAAGAATGCAAACCAAGATCTTCAAATACACCATTGTTCTCTTGGACATCTCACTTCCATCACCACAACTAACAAGTAACAGTCTTTTCGAAACATATAATATATTACAGTAACACATGGAATATGATGACAGAGATGGCAGTGGAATGGTCTCCTCTAGGCAGCGAAGTCTTGAAAGCATAGTAGGTACTGATTTTGCTCACAATTTTACTTCCTGGGTATCACATACTGCCTTTAGGCCAAATGTAACACAAATGCATCCTGGGTGATTTATGCGTCTTTGCACATCAGCTAGATGGTTTGCGTAGTCAGCTCTGCATTAGTACAGAAGTAATTTCAAGGTCCTTCAGGATTGTTCGTGGATGACACAATTCATAAGCATGGCACCTGCTAGACCCATGAACCTACTTCAGTTCACATACAACTTAATAATCACATTTTAATATTTAGCTTTATCTAGACACACAAACTGGTCCTTGAATGCACCAAATTAAGCTTTCAGGAAACCAAAAAGAAACAAACTATCAACATTTTTATGGGTTTTGTGTGATTTCTGTGTTCTTTCCAAACCCAAATGTTGAAAATAGGAATTTAGCTTCCCTGAACTTGAACATAATTTCAAAGACCTTCTGTCAACTGTATATTCAGTCCCTTTACAGATGCACCTTGGGAGGAATCCAACCTATCATTAATTAATTTAATTAGAAACAATTTTGTCAATTAACCTGATAAAATGTAGTTAGTACCTATGAGCTGTCTGATTGTGCACTCCAAAGTCCTGTTGCCTCACTCCTGCCTTGTGAGATGCCAGCTGCTAATTACTTGCCACATTTGCAGGCAGTGCTTTTGTTAACATTGGTGTATTTGTTGAAGCTTTACCTGTTTTCAGCTGACTTTAGCATTTTATTATTCCATCTCAAGTTGTATCTGTTGTATGTTGTAACCCCGCATGCCTTCATCTTCACATGCTTATGTGAAGGCTTGGAGTAATGTGTCTGAAAGAGTTTCTATGGATATTTAGGAGAACTAATAGATACCAGTCCTACTCTATCAAAAAGAGGGAATTTCTCTGACAACTTACACACAGACACATGTTTATGACCCCTATTGTTCTAGCCACTTTATTTGATAACACTGTGTGTAAAGCTTTGCTGCACTTATAATAGCCAGTTCTATAACTGATAACTTGTTTGAAAACCAAATCCTTAACTATTTTTTTTATTTTTATTTATTTATTTATTTATTGACAGGCAGAGTTATACAGTGAGAGAGAGAGAGACAGAGAGAAATGTCTTCCTTCCGTTGGTTCATCCCCCAAATGGCTGCTGCGGCCGGCGTGCTGTGCCGATCCAAAGCCAGGAGCCAAGTGCTTCCTCCTGGTCTCCCATGTGGGTGCAGGGCCCGAGCACTTGGGCCATCCTCCACTGCCTTCCCGGGTCACAGCAGAGAGCTGGACAGCTGGACAGCTGGACAGGAAGAGGAGCAACCGGGACAGAATCCGCCGCCCTAACCGGGACTAGAACCCGGGTGCCGGCGCTGCAGGAGGATTAGCCTAGTGAGCCGTGGTGCCGGCCACAAATCCTTAACTATTGACAAACAAAAATACCCATTTTTTTTTTCTAAATAAGTTACTTACTTGACTGGATGGAGAGGAACAACACAAATAAATCAAATCTCTTTCGAATTAAAGTCACCGATTTAGCCATCATGCTTTTGCTATTATTTACTTAATGGTTGTAGGTATGAAATGGAAAGAACTAATAATAATGGCCCCAGTGATTAAAAAATGAAATAAGTTTCAAAATAAAGAATTTCTTCTGGGTATGCACTATAAGAGTAAAATTTCTGCAGGTACTGGAACATTGTCAAGGTGAGGAAAATTGTAAAAATCTACCTCAAGCTCTTGTGTACCAGAGGGATGTTTCAATTACATAAATATGTATAATTGTCCAACTGTCCTCAACATCCTTGAAACAGAAGGAATGCATATTTAATCCAACTGTTTCCTCATAACATTGTCAATGTTAAATTGTAAAATGTGGTGTTGTGATAATAAAAAAGGACAAGATATTTCAAAATCCTTATGAATGTAGTCAAAACTACATGAAACTTTTCTAAAACATTGGATGGCTTATCAATTGATTAACCTGCCCTTGATGTTCATTTTTCATTAAATAGATTTATAGGTAGTATCATACATATATTTATTCATGTGCATATGCACACATGTGGATATATATTATCATTTTAAGTGGTGATGGAATCCTGGTCATTTCTTGAAGAAAAATAATAAAACAATCTCATTCAAGTAGAAAAAGGACTTGAAGATCATTTTAAAACAGTCATTTCAAGATAAAAGATGAAGATGCTGAGGTATGATATGAAAGAAATGGAGGAGAGAAAGGAAGGAGGCAGTAGCATGCAGACCAGAGCAGCTGCTTAAACAGCTGGGGCAGCTGATGCAAACAATGGTGATGGAAATTGGCAGAATTAGAGAACAGCTTTTCAATGAAATGATGCAAATGTGTAAATTGGACCCGAAGTCTTTATGCTGGCAAAAATAAATTCCTTCAATTACTATCAGGTCTAAAGCCTGATATACTCAAGTTCTCCACGCTAAATAATACGTGATCATCTAATATAGAAACAGAATCTGGAAAGCATTTTCAAAAATGTGATTCCATAGGGTGAAAAACAAGCTATTTACCACTTTTACTAATTATTGTTGATTCTTAGGCAGAATTTATAAACTATCACTGTACAGCAATATATACTCCATATTGTGCACAACAATATCACTGTACACAGAGAACTAGTTTGGTAAATAAAAGTAACAATGAAACATGGAAATTACTGAACCCAATCTAAAGGAACATTCAAATGCATACTTAAAAATCTTGCCAACCAACAATGGTGTAATCTTGAAATCCATATTAAATAAGCTATATGCTGCTTTCCATCATAAAATTAAATACGTATACAATTAGAAACATGAAATCTACAACGTTAATTATGCCACAGTTAAGAAAATTGTAAGCAGCAATCTGTTAAAACATTCCATTAAAGTTAGTGTACTTTTCAAATAAGTTTATTGCCTATTTTTATTGCAATAGTTCTACTTGAAATAAAAAAAATGAAAAAAAAACATTGCTTTGAAATAATAGAATCTACTAGTCTTATTTCTTAATTTTAATTAATAATCACTAAGAGTGGGTAAGAAAAAGTACTTTATATTTTTCCAGTTCTTATCTTTTTTTGAGTAATACCGTGATCATAAAGACCCATATAGTTTACAAAGTTAAGATACAAGTTCTCAAGTTTTATTCTGTGCTGTGGAGTTATTAAACTTATAATTTTATTGACATCTATCAATAAATATGTAGGAGTTCCCAAACTCTGAAGTTTCAAGGATCCTCCGAAAATTATATCCATGGTTTCTGCAAACCTTTCTTCGTTGAAACACTGATTTGGACTACAGAGCCCCCAAAGGAAGTCTCAGCTTCAAGACATTGGCCTGTGAAGACAGTACTGTGACAACAGAATCCATTCCTTAGATACAAATAGAATGAAGTTTCATTTTGTACATTTGCACTCATTTGTTGCTTTTCCTTTCCTTTCCATTCTTAAATAAAAAGACTTATCTATGGTCACTTTGAGTAAGTTCTTTCTTTTCATTTCAAACTGGGTCAGGCTTTGCAGAAGGCTCTAAACTATTACTGGAGGATAAAATGTAAAAGCAAATAAAAGGGAAGAGAAGAGAAAACAGGAAAAAAAAGAGAGAAAGAAAGAAAAGAAAACAGAAAAGAAAAATCTTCCAGAAAACTTATTTTAATATTTAATATTTTTAATATTTCTAATTAAATTCACCTTCTCTTTTTGTTGAACATGATACAGTTCCCCTCAGCTTAAATAAACTTTGTCTTTTAACATTTATTCATTCATATTTATTGAAAAGGCAGAGAGAGAAAGACAGAGAGGGAAAGAGAGAGAGGGAGAGATGGAGCAAGACCCTCTCCTTTGCAGGTTCACTTCTGAAATGCTGGCAGAGCCAGGCATGGGCCAGGTGGAAGCCAGGAGCCAAGAACCACATCTGGGTCTTCCACATGGGTGTTAGCGTTCCAAGAACATGGACCATCACCTGCGGCCTGGTCTCCTTGGCTGTGAGTTGGCAGAAGGCTGGATTAGAAGCAGAGGAGGAGCTTCATTTGGGATGCAGGCATCACAAGTGACAGTTTAACATGCTGTGGCACACACCTACTGCCACTAAACTTTATATTCTGGGCCACTCACTTCCTTTTCCTGCAAGCATTGATCTTAGAAAACATTAACTATCAATTCTTTTCCGCCCCTCTGAGCTGTGAGTCTTTTACAGGGCATCTTGCCAGTTTTACAATCCAAGGCTGTCTTTCTCAAGGACCTGGAAGCCATCTGTGCTAAGTGAACAGGAGGGAAAGTAATGGCATTTTCATTGTTTCTACAGGAAGAGGGCAGCCTCACTTGCCCAGTAAAAGTGGTAAAAGAATTTGCATGTGAAGATAAGAGAAAGCTCTTCCTTTCCTTTCAGTGAAGCCAATTAGCACACACAGAAGGCCTAACCCAACTTCTAAAATCCCTTTGGCCCATTGTGTTAATGGAGTTGTATTCAGACTTCTGCCTTTATCTTCCATTGCCATGGGCATGAAAAACTCTTACCTTTGCCCAGGGAAGCTTTATTTTGACACAGTTCTGTTGTCTTTTCTGTGTCAGTTGTCATGATTACCTAGCATTTTACTAACACTGTCTGATTAAACTGACTAACCCTTCATACTGTCTGCTCTGCGCCTGGCGCAATGGGCAGAAGCATAGGAGAACATTCCTGGGTGATGCAAATATTCTATTTCTTGATAGGAGAGTAGATTGCAATGAGTGTTGTTTATTTACCCAACATATGCAATGATGTGTTGTGGTTAGAACATTTTAGTGTGTTTAATTATACATAATTATTTTTTAAGAATGGAAGAGACTAAAATTCTTTATGAGAGGAACTTGACATTTTTTATTTTTCAAAATTCTACAACCCCATGTGTGGGTGTGTTTTTCTGTCCCCTCTCTTTCCTTTTTAAAGTAAAAGGGAAGCAGACAGACAAAATAAAAATAAAATTTTTTGAATGGTGTCTCTTAAGAACTTTTGCTATTTAATATTTAGTTTCCTGTACAGATGCTTAAATGTTTGAGGTGACTACAAAATCATTTTAAATTTTAGGGAAGAAAGATTTTGATTTAGTATGGTAATTTTTGAAAAAAGCTGTTTCTTGAGAGAGTTGGAGAGAATTTATAAAGTTAATATTACCTTGAACTGGTATGCATCAGCTAACACTACAAATACAGGAACTATCTTTGGTTATTATTAGTGCTCTCCCTTATTTTTAACACAATTTCTTTCTATAAAGAATTTGTTCAAAAATCTTCATCCTGGTCATCTGATGCTCTGCTATTGAAGTAGGCAGGCATACACTGTAAATTTTAGGAGGTGTTGCCCGATTTCACTATTTTTTCAATGTCTCAATGCATGCTATCACTATGGTCCTAGTAAAATTTTTGACTAGCATTACATCAGAGGGTATTGATAACAGAGTTTTGCAAAACTATCTGTACGCAGATAGAATTGTAACACTATATTTTTTTTTCATAAAGTCTATCTGTGGAAACAACTATAAAGCATAATAGAAAAATTCAAGATAAGCATATTGAATTCTTAAAATTGTGTAGACGTATTTGGAAGTAATATCTAAGTTGACCTTGATTTATCATTTCATTTAATAAATCAAAATCCTAAAATCAAGGTAGGGGTTTTACAAGTGAGAAAACTAATATTTCAAAACCAGTTCTTTTCATTTCCTTGTGTTTACTTTAGTCATCCATGTTGTTATGTAAAAGTAGACTTGTATTTTTTCTGTGTCAAGTTTGTTCTGTGACATCTGCATTGTGTTGTCAAAAACGTGTCTCTAAGGTGATGACACCCATCCAAGGGTCTTCATGCATGAGGAAACTTTTCATTCAAATGCTTTCAGATTTGTAGAATAGGAATAGTTAGTAGTTTCTTTATTATCGTTAGGATAATTGTTGGTTTACAAGCTTTTATTAAATATGTATGTTATTGTAATTACTTTAAAAATAAAGTATGCATCGAGAAACGGCCCCAACATACACTCTGAACACCAGCTCTGTTTTCTTATGATGACCAATGTATAAATATCATTAGTATTTCTGATCATAAAATTACTTTGTCATTTAGAAATATTTTTATACACCTATATAAATATAAATTATTCTGTCTCATTGCTAAGTTCTGAATCTTTGTGTTGAACTTCCAAACTCAAGGTGATGGTCTTACGAATGTGGATTTTTGGGATGCAGGTAGGTTATTAGAGGAGAACCCACATGAATGGGATTAGTATTTTTATAAAAAAGTAACCTGAAAGAGCTCCTTTTCCCCTTCTACCATTTGATAACACAGCTTGGAAAGAGAGTGGTCCCACACCAGTGTGACTGACCTGACACCTTGATTATGGACTTCCTACTATCTGGAATTTGTGAGAAATGTTTGCTGCTTATAGGACACTTAGTATTTGCTATTGTGTTACAGTAGCTCCAATGGACTAAAACACTTCTTCCTCTTAATGCAGCATACCCAATTGCATTTTGTGGATCTATAATTAATTATTTCCCTTTGGAGGTAATTTTTGTTATATCCTATTACTTTTATCTCCTTGTATGCAGCATTGTATATCATATTAATTATATTATTTTTGTTATAAATGTATTTATATGATATGCTCTTAAATTGTAATTGCTATTAAATATTATGTGTTTTGCTGGAAATGACCAATTTTCAATGTGTATTTCTCCATAAGACTGGAACCTGAAGAAATTCCTCTGTTGGCATTTGATTTCACCCATTTGAAGGTGAAAACATGTGATATTCTTTATTGCTGAAACATATACTTCTTTAATTTGAAAAATATCATGCCATACAAATATGGTCATCATTGTTTTGTGTTGTACCTATTTATATCCTTTGCCAAACTTTTGAAGTGTTTGTCTGTTTTCCTGAGTTTTATACGTTCTTTATATCAGAGTTCTTCAGTATATTTTCTTGTAAAGATTTATTTTATTTATTTGAAAGACTGAGTTACAGAGTAAGATAGAGACAGAGAGAGAGGTCTTCCATTCACTGGTTCACTCCCCAGATGGCTCCAACTGCCGGAGCTGCTCCGATCGTAAACCAGGAGCCAGAAGCCTCTTCTGGGTATCCTATGTGGGTACAGGGGTCCAAGGACTTGGGCCATCTTCTACTGCCTTCCGAGGCCCTAGCAGAGAGCTGGATTGGAAGTGGAGCAGCCGGGACTAGAACCGGCACCCATATGGGATGCTGGGGCCTCAGGCCAGGACTTTAATCCACTGCACCACAGGCCGAAATCCCTCAGTATATTTTGTAAAGGAAAATATTATCAGCAAGTTAAGAGCCAACATGTGTCAGTGAGAATTCCTCTGCAAATAAGGACAAAACATATTTGGAAGCAATATCTATGTTTGGGAGTCAATTCCAAAATATGGAAGACATAACCAACCACGGCACGAATTGGCCTTGAACTAACTGCTTTTTAGACTTTTTGAAGAACTAAATTCTAAATGTGGAAAATTTCCCCCAATTCTCCTTTCGTAACACATGGGTGCAGCATCCTATGTACATGCAAGTACATCCAACAGTGATAGGAACTGAGTGTGGTTCTGTGCCCTTAATAATTCAACCAGAATCTCTTATAAAAATCAATCACAAAGAACTCAGACTGATACCTAGGTCAGACATTATTTAACTTTCTCTGTCTTCTGGTGATTTTGATCTTCATATTAATGTGCTATGATTTTCCTATTCTGTATGTTAGTCTAACCCTTCCCATAATTCACAGCATTGCTAGTTGAAAGCACCATCACACTTTAGATACATCACTTTCTTGCTAATTAGAATTGGTAATGATAGTATTGACTCTTCCTGGTACATGTTAGGCAGTACTCTATTCACTTTATATTTCAATTCTTTTCAGTATCACAATAAGTCCTTGCCATGGTTCAGGAGCCAGTAATTCATACACCATACATTGTCACAGGCCTGTGATGAAGTAGGCTGACTGTCATAGACCAGGCTTTCACTAATTTCTTTTTTATCATTCTAGCAAACTACTTGAGGTAGGAAAAGTCATAATGAGAGGTAATTGTGAACCACAATTATGGAAGTGCAAGGTCTAGAAGTCTTATCTGGTGATGACCTTCTTGATAGCAAGATTCTGAAATGGTGGAGAATATGACAGAGCAAGAAACAGGGTATGTATTTATTTCTGTCTGTGACTCCGTCTGGTCTTTCTTCCTCCACTTGTAAAGTAGAGGAATTCAATCATGGGTGTTCACTCTGTGACCTTATCTAATCCTAATCACTTCCCAAGTGTGCTGCCATGAAACACAATACCTGAACTGTTCCACCATTTTAATACCATAAATGTATGATTCAACTCCTGCATGAATTTGGGGGAAGAAATTATACTCAACTCGTACCAGGACTGCAACAGCAAAATACTGTAGGTTGGGTGACTTAAACAACAAGCATTTATTCTTTACAGTTCCAAAAATAGAGTTGTAAGATCAGGGTACCAGCATGGCCACACTTCTTTTGAGAACCTTCTTTCTTATAATGCCTCACCTGGTCTTCCTTCATTTCCCTGATGCATGTGGGAAAGTTGTGGGGAGGGGATCAGAGGGAGGGAGAGGGAAAGAGCCGAGAGATTATGTCTCTTCTTTTTATTAGGGCAATAGTTCCATCATTGAGCTCTATCATCATGATCTTATCCAAAACTAATTCCCTTGCCAATATCAGATTATATAACACAGATTATTAGACTTTAATATAAGGATTTTAGGGGGACACAAGTACAATCTATAGCACTGAACAATTCCATGACCAAGAATGTAGGTGTGTTTTCAGATCTCTGTAATCAAATGTTAGCTTTGATTAACTTGCAAACAAAGTCTAAGTAAAAGAGAGTTTACTATAAAATATCTATTATATAGATATATGATATTTATGCGTTCAGTGAAATGCTCACCCACGAAGTTGCATCATATAGTGCAAGGCATCTTTTAATTAGAAAAGTAATCGAAGGGTAGGCATTTGTTTCAGTTAGTAAATTGCTGCTTGGACATCTTCATCTCATATCAGAGTACTTGTTTGCATCTTGACTCCTTTGCACTTGATCCAGCTTCATGCTATTGTACATTTGGTATGCAGTGAATGATGGCTCAAATGCTTGTGTCCATACCACCTATGTGGGAGATTCAAATGGATCTTGGCTTGACTTGGCCAGATCTGGCTACTGTGGACATTTTTGGAATAAAACATTGACTAGAAGAACTCTCTCTCTCTCTCTCTCTCTCTCTCTCTCTCTCTCTCTCTTACTCCCTCCAAAATGACATATATTTTTACATAGAAAAAGAAAGATAGTTTAACACACATACTAACCTCACAGAACTAACATACATGTAAAGAGAAACATACTCAACAGTGGAATTTCATTCTTCTATTTTTCTGGTTAATCAACTTTGGTCAAATGCAGGAGTCTTTCTAAGAAATCAAAATCTCTCCTTATACCCAATATTCAATTATAAGATGCTTCAAAATGTCTTGGATTCTCTATCCAGAGATACCACAAATAAAACAAAGCCACAGATCCTGTGCTGGCTGCTGTTGACTGTTGTTCCTTCACCTAGAAACATAATGAGTGATGACTCCAGTCACAGAGTATTCTCCTGTACTGGCAAAAATATTTGATTCTGAGAATTCTTGTGTTCTTGAACTTATTCTGTTTCTATCATCTGGCTCTTCATTTTTATTTACTTGATAATCAATGAGCTATGAATAGAGTAAAATATAGTTGATCATTGATGAATGCAAATTTTCAAATTCAATATTTAAGTGTACAATTTTTACATTTTAATAACCAAAAATGTTTCCATTTTTCCTGTTTTATAATTGCTCTTTTTGCTAGAGCAGTGAGTAATTCTTTTCTCATTATTTAGACTTGGAAGTAGGGTCAAGAAATCTTTTAGGGCTGAAATATATTCCAATCACAAAGAGAATGCAACTGATCAAAAGTTTTGGAGGGGCCTGCACTGTGGTATAGCAGGTAAAGCCCCGCCTGCAGTGCTGGCATCCCATATGGGTGCCGATTTGGATCTTGGCTGCTCCACTCCTGATCCAGCTCTCTGCTATGGCCTGGGAAAGGAGTAGAAGAAGACTCAAGTTTTTGGGTCCTTGCATCCATGTGGTAGACTCCGAAGAAGCTCTTTGCTCCTGGCTTTGGATTGGCTCAGCTCCCACCTTTGTGGCCATTTGGGGAGTGAACTAGCAGATGGAAGACTTGCTCTCTCTCAATCTCTCTCTCTCCCTCTCTCTTTCTGCCTCTCCTTCTCTCTGTGTGTAACTCTGACGTTCAAACAAATAAATAAATCTTTAAAAAAAAGTTTTGGTAAAGTTATTGCCGGACATACGCATAGAGATGTAAGGAATCAAGGAAAACTTCACATCAAGGATGACAGTTGAACACACAGGGTGCAGGGCTAAAGTTATCTTACAGATCAATTGGGGAATTAAATATTGATAAATATTTTTGTGGTGTGAGAGTATACAATAATGGAGGTCAAGTGTGTTTCTCATTTCAGGTCCTTTTATTCTATAATTAGATGGTATATTTTCAAGTGTTTGTTGTTTTTTCTTATTTTAGTTCTCAGAATTATTGCAAGATTTCATTTTGTAACATAGACTTCATCAGGTTAATACTACATTAAATTACAAAGAAATACATCTTTTGCCATGAGTTCATAAATCTATTAAACTGTTTGTCAGAATAGACTGTAGAAAATTTTGATTTTATTAAGGAATAATTTGTAATAACACCATTTAAAATCATACATTAATTTTCAGATGAAAAATTATATCTAACTTTTAGGTATCAGTAACTAGATCTTGATTTATATTTAAAATAAACACAATTCAATTATCTTATTTATATAACATAAACATTTTATACTTGATAGAATTTCTTCTCATTTTACATGTCATTGACTTCTAGAGACATGATAATAACTCATAATAAAGTTATTTTCTTATATTCGTGACAATTACATTACATAGTGTACATATGTGGTGTATAAAATTCAGTTTTGATTTTGATTTTAATTTTCATGTTAATCATTTGTAACATAATAATTTCAATTTAATTTTAAAATCTACTTTGCCTGTGGCTAGTAATTCTTCTTTTTGTCTATTTTTGCTCATTGTGAAACATAAATGTAAATATACTATTGTAAAAATTATATTTTTAGTTTTTTAAGGTTAAAGTATTTACCTATTATTAAGAGCAGGGCAATTCATTTGTAGTCAAAAGTATCTTTTCATGTCTTTACTTTCTCATTGTGAAAAATATGATCCTTTGGCCGGCGCCATGGCTCAACAGGCTATTCCTCCGCCTAGCGGTGCCAGCAACACCAGGTTCTAGTCCCGGTCGGGGCGCCGGATTCTGTCCCAGTTGCCCCTCTTCCAGGCCAGCTCTCTGCTGTGGCCAGGGAGTGCAGTGGAGGATGGCCCAAGTGGTTGGGTCCTGCACTGTGCGCCGGCCGTAGCGTGCCGGCTACAGCGGCCATTGGAGGGTGAACCAACGGCAAAAGGAAGACCTTTCTCTCTGTATCTCTCTCTCACTGTCCACTCTGCCTGTCAAAAAGTAAAAAAAAAAGAAAAAAAATCCTTTTAAAAAAAAGTATTCAAAACTTATTGTTACATCAATTGTTCTTATCTTCATGAGTAGGCAAAAGAAATGCTTAAGAGATTTAATCTGATCTTTCTTTAGGAGTCAGCACCTTATGGAAATTTCCTTGTGATACTGTACCTTAATTTTTTTTTTTTTTTGACAGGCAGAGTGGACAGTGAGAGAGAGAGACAGAGAGAAAGGTCTTCCTTTGCCGTTGGTTCACTCTCCAATGGCTACCATGGCCGGAGCGCTGTGGCCGGCGCACCGCGCTGATCCGATGGCAGGAGTCAGGTGCTTCTCCTGGTCTCCCATGGGGTGCAGGGCCCAAGCACTTGGGCCATCCTCCACTGCACTCCCTGGCCATAGCAGAGAGTTGGCCTGGAAGAAGGGCAACCGGGACAGAATCCGGCGCCCCGACCAGGACTAGAACCCAGTGTGCTTGCGCTGCAAGGCGGAGGATTAGCCTATTCAGCCGCAGCGCAGGCCAAGTACCCTAAATTTTAAGGCATTCCTTATTTCTAGCTCAGAATGTATGTGTTCTTAGTCTCATGCTCAGAAGATTTTGTACTCTAAGGTATAAACTATAAAGTCTGATAAATCATTTTTTTAGAAAAATTCAGTGACAGATGCTAAAAGTTCATATCTTACTCCTTCCCATTAACTTAAATGTCAGTTTAGGTAATGACTTTTCCCCTGTGTAGAATTTATTACTCAACCCAGTAGCTCTCAACAAGTGAACTTTTTTTTAACTCCCTGAGAATAGTTATCACTGTTGGGAGACATTTTTATCATAACTGGTAAATGAGAGCTCCTAGCATCCAGTGAGTTGGGGCCAGAGAAACTCACCAACATTCTACCAGACACAGGACCCAAATACATTTCATAGATTCTACAATAAAGAATTATTTGTTCAAAATGTCAGTCATGCAGAGGTAGAATATTCCTGTCTTAACCTAAAATTAAATCTCTAACATTTACAATATCCTGCAATTACAGAAGATTAAAGGCAGAAATACTAGATGTCTGAAAATGCCCAGTTTGCATCCTTGTTACACAAGAACAGAAACAACAAACACATAACTGCACTGTGAGGTCAGCGCGCAAGAAGCAGCACTGAAACTCAGTATGAGGACACTAGGAAACCTGAGGGGCATGGAGACCTGGGGTGGCAGAAAAGAGGAACGAAGTCAGTGGGCCTGAGACTTGGGGGAATCTCTGTGGTAGCAGGAAGGATAATCAGGAGAACATCACAGGACCTAGCTGCACACATGCACTCTGTGGGCGCTCCTAGCTATGAGAAGAACCTACAGCCACCACAATCTGAGAGCCCAGGAAGGAGAGATACCTAGAGAAATCATGATCACTTCAATTCAGAGAAAAAACTGGCTTTTTATCCCCCAAATTCTCCAGATCACAAGTTGCCACAGTGAGGGACCATCTTGAGAAAGAAGTCATCCTTGGAATCCATATTACCCTAGGAGACTGAAACTATTGCAAATCTCTATCCTGGGTACCCCAGAAACATCCCACCAAACTAGCACAAAGGCCGTAGCTTCAGGAATCCAACTAGTCCCAGTAACGGTGACCTCAGCATTCTTGCCCACATAGTCCTTTGCACTACAAGAAACAGGGTGGGGGGTCAGAAGAGGTGTCCTACCGCCAGAACCTTAGAAGTATGGGTAGGTGAGCATTACATTTTCATGCCCTGATGGCCCTTACCACACTTGGGCCATTACTTGCTATCACTAGGACCTAGGCACACTACAAGTCCTGTTAATAGTTTTCATGCCCAGAGGTTGCTTTGCCTATCCCTGCTTGGAATTGTGCTCAAGCAAGGCTTTTTGTGCATTCCCATTGCCAGTCTGTCTCCTGTGATTCTGCCCCTTCCCAGAGAAAATGACATGGGGTTTGCATGCCTACCCAACCCAGCACCAGTGCCACTTTTGCAGCCCCAGCCACTTCCTCAAGTGACAACTTTGGGTCTACATGCTCTACCAGGACTGCCTCTGAGAGACTTCTTGTTTTGACAGTACCTGGGGGTCTATGAGACTAGCCAAGTTCTAATGCAAGCTAGGTCTGCTCCCACCACCAGTGCAACATCTATAATTCTGATTCCTCCTTCAGAAGGAGATTGGAAGACTACATGTCAGGGAACTAAACTGCCCTATTGAACCCTGTGAGTGTCCTGGGTCCTGCTGTTGCTACCATCAACTATGGAAAAGGAAGATGTAGGGAAACTACAATTTTGGTACCAAGTTGGAATTATGGTCAAAGCAGCCTATCAAACTGACACCCAAATACATATATATCCAAGTAAATTAATAGACATTAAGAAAAGTAACTGTATAATGAGGCAAATAAGATAACTATACAGTGACAAAGGGATTGATTCAACAAGAAGACATGAAGATTGAATATGTATATGAACCTATGCTTTCAATATTATAAAACAAACATTATTAGATGTAAAAAGAGATAATCTCCAATACAATAATAATAGGAGGCTTCAACAGCCTGTTTTTATCAATAAGCAAATCATTTAGAAAAAATTGACAGAAATCAGAGATAAAGTATACTGTAGATCAAGTGGATCTAACAGACATATCCAGAACATTGCATTCAACAATTTCAGAACATACATTGTTTTCATTAGCACACAGGATATTTTCTAGGATAATGACAAATTGCACAATGAGTCATTGAAAAAATCAAAAAGAAAAAAAAATACCTTGAAATTAACAAAATGGAAAGATAATATATCAAAACACAGAATACAGCAAAACAAATACTATGAGGAATGTCTGAAGCAATAAGTGCCTACCTCAAAATAGAAAGTAAATTATCAACTTTACAATGAGTCTTGGGGGCTTAGAAAAACAAGAATAAAACAATGCTAAGTAGAAATAAGTGAAATGGAATCTGAAACAACAATACAAAAGATCACTGAAATGTTCAAAGCTGGTTCTTTGAAAATACAAACAAAATGGATAAACTTTTAGCTAAACCAAGAACAAAGACTCCAGTAAATAAAATCAGAGATGAAACAGGGGATATTATAATTAATGCCACAGAAAAACAAAAGATAATTAGGAGTTGTTTTGAAAGCTATATATCAGCAAACTGGAAAACTTAGAGTAAATGGAGAAATCTTTGTGTATATATATATGTATAACTTATGAAAATTGAACCACAAAGACACAAAAAACCAAAAATATCAGTAATTTGTAATCAAAATAAATCTTGTCTACCAGTAAGTCAAAACCCAGGACCTGGCAACTTCACTGATGAATCCCATAAGTCTTTTAAGGAGGAAGTAATACCGACCCTCTCAAACTATACAAAACATTGAAAGAATGATTCAAAAGTCGTTCTATGAGGTCAACATTACCTTGATTCCAAAACTAGACAAGGACATAATACAATAATAACTATAGGCTAACATCCTTGATGAACACAGATGTAGACATTCTCAACAAAATACTAGAAAATCAACCCAACAATATATCAAAATAGATAATTTACCTAACCAAGTGGGATTCATCACAGCAGTGTATAAATGGTTCAACACATGAAAATTAATAAATGTAATACATCTCATCAACATAGTAATGAATAAAAAACATCTGAAGATCTCAACAGATGCAGAGAAAGCACTTGATAGTACAATATCCAGTCATGATAACAAGCCTTGAACAAACTAGGCAAAGAAGGGATGTATTACAAAATAATATACATAATTACATAGTATGTGACATGTCCACAGACAACATTTTATTGAATGAGAAAAAGCTGAAATTGCCTCTGAGCTCTTGAAAAAGATAAGGAGATCATCTCTCTATGCTATCATTCAATATTGTACTGGATCTTTTAGAACCATTATGGATGAGAGAAAGATAAAAGGCACAGGTGCCAATGCCATGGATTAAGGCCCAGGCCTGCAATGTTGGCATCCCATATGGCCACTAGTTCATGGTTGCTCCACTTCTGATTCAGCTCCCTGCTAATGTGCCTGAGAAGGCAGTGGTGGATGGCCTAAGTGCAAGGGCCCCTGCACCCATGTGGGAGACCTTGAGGAAGCTGCTGGCTTCTGGCTTTCGACTGGTCCAGCCCTGGTCATTGCAGCCATTTAGGGAGTGAACCGAAGATGGAAAACCTCTCTATCTCTCTTTACCTCTATCTGTAACGCTGTACTTCAAATAAATAAAATGAATCTTAGAAAAAAATAAAGATAAAAGGCATAAAAATAGGAAATGAAGAAGACAAATTATCAATTTACAAATTCTATACAGAGAGAAACAGAAAGACTCCAACAGTAGGTAACTAGGATTGATAAATGAATTCTATAAGGTTTAGTACAGAAAATCAACAACAAAAATAAGTAATATTTGTATTTACCAAAGATTAATTCATAGAGAAAGAACTTAAAAGAAAATGACATTAATAATAACTATGATATATAGCTTCTCGGCCTTTTGGCTAAGATCAAGTATGATAATAGTTATGAAAATAAAGTAATTTGGGGGTGAATTCAATCAATAGTATCAAAGGCCTTTATCATGAATATTATAAAGGATTAATGACCAAGAAATATACACATGTACATACACACACAGAAAAGACTTCCTATTATATTCAAGGGTTATAAAAATTAATGTTAAAATATACATACTACTCAAAGTTATATCAAAATACCAATGCCAGGCTTCGTCGAAATAGGACAAACAATCCTAAAATTCCATGGAGACACAAAAGAACCCAGATATACAAAGCAACCTTGAACAACAAGAAAATCAAACAAATAAAAATTGGAAGCACCACAATATTTGATTCCAAGACACACTAGAGAGCTAATGTCATAACCAAAACCACATGGCACCAGCATAAAAACAAGCAGTTCAGTGGCATGAAATAGATATCCCAGTAATAAATCTATCTAACTATAGTCATTGAAAAAGGGACAGCCTTGTCAATAAATGGTCTGGGAATACTACGTATACATATGCAAAAGATTGAAACTTATTTCCTCCCCTCCACCAATCTCTACAAAAACCACTCCAAAATGGATCAAAGATATAACTTGAAGCTACAAAGCTACTGGAAAAAACAGTGTCAACAATTCAAGATATTGGTAAAACAACAATTTTTGGATAAGACTTAAAAAACTCAAGCGATAAGAACAAAAGTAGACAAATAAGATAATATAAATCTAAGACATTTCTGTACAACAAAGGAAACGCGTTTCCCCATGACTGTTTTGTCTAATGGCATATCATCAAACTTAATATGAGAAGACTCTTGAAAAACTCTTGTGTGTGAGGCTTGTCTTTGCTTTCTGCCCTTGGGAACCCAGTGATTATCTTCTTGGAACAACTCTGGGTTAGCATATAAACTCTTATGAGACATTTGTCCCAGCAACATTAATTGTGGCAATGCCAGCCCCATCTTCTTATCCCAAAGTTATCCAAACACAGAGACACTTTGATTAGGTGAATAATTGATTATCTCAGCACAGTTCAAATTGGTCTTGCAGAATCTTGATATTCACAAATGGTTATTTTGTTAAACCAAACTGCTGTGGGTGGTTTGTTGTGTCATCAAAGGCTAATTTCCGGTTAGACAATTGGAAACATGTAGGTGAAGAGTAGATCTCCTTAAGTCTTAAGGTTCTTAGAACAGAAGTTATATCCTTTTTCAAGTACCCTATGAAAAATCTACCTCTTGCTATGATCATCAATGGGTATGGGCACATCATTTTTATTGTTAAACACTTCATTTTTTTTATATTCTACAGGACATAGAAAATGTAGGCCAACTGTGAAAAGCCATTAGACTGTAGATAGTATCAAGGGGAAAATAGGATGCCTCCAGGACTCAGATAAGTGTTAAACTAAAACTCAGAATGCTGATTACAACTTAAGTTTTGGGAATACATTTTAATATCATTTATTATTTTGCACTATTTGACACAGTATAGTATATTGCATCTATAAATCAGTTGTAGCAAATTATTTAATGATGCATTAACTGTAGAATTTCATATATATTACTGTTCCTTATCCAATGTTAAGTGCTTTCTCAATAGCTTAATCCATCCCTGAAGTCCTGAAACAAACACAGTCATCCATCATTGTAGAATGTTCAGTTTGTATTGCAGTTTTCCCATAAACTTTTATTTTATATAAAAATCAACCCATGAATAGTAGGTCAGATAGAAAATAAGGACACCGGTACACACTTATATGCATATGCACAAAGCTGTGTTCTTGAACTTTTAATCTCATGTAGTTTGTTTATTTATTGCATTAATCTTTATTCTTCCCTCCGACTTACCTTTCAGCTAAGCATTTAAGAAATTTAAACTCATGGATACATTTTAGAAAGATAACTTGAAAAACTTCAATATTTATGCACTTATTTATATAGAAAAAATTAAATAACTTGAATACAACAAAACTAATTTGATTCTAAGAATTTTTTGTATCATTAATTTTGTCTTTTGCTTTAATGGAATAAACTGAATACATTCTATACACACCCCTGTTAGGAAGTATGCAAAAAATGCATTACTGGAGCTTTCATTAAGTGGAATGAATTGAGCATGCTTATTTATGCCTACTCCCTCCTGAAATTTGACTGTAATGATGGTAATTAAATCTGAAAGTTACTAATCTACAAGGAATCTCCAAAATTAAATCTGGGATAAGAACTTTAATATTGGAAGATTCAGTGTATATGTAAGAATACTTTCAGAATTTGAAAGCATTATGGAATTAAAATTTATTTTAGCAAAAAAACATTGAAATCCATCAGTTTTTTTTTCATAATTTACATTTTCATGACCTTTTCAAAGGTCTTCATTCATATGGATTTATCAATTGTTTTACCAAAATAAACTTATCTTCCAATCATCTTTTTCCATGAGTTTTTTGACCTACCCTCAAATATTCACCCCCAAAATTTGGAGTTATCTTTGTTCTTTATTCCAAACCCCACATAAAATCTGTAAGTATCGAGCCGGCGCCGTGGCTCAGTAGGCTAATCCTCCGCCTTGCGGCGCCGGCACACTGGGTTCTAGTCCCGGTTGGGGCACCGATCCTGTCCCGGTTGCCCCTCTTCCAGGCCAGCTCTCTGCTGTGGCCAGGGAGTGCAGTGGAGGATGGCCCAAGTGCTTGGGCCCTGCACCCCATGGGAGACCAGGAGAAGCACCTGGCTCCTGCCATTGGAACAGCGCGGTGCGCCGGCCGCAGCGCACCTACCGCGGCGGCCATTGGAGGGTGAACCAACGGCAAAAAAAGGAAGACCTTTCTCTCTGTCTCCCTCTACTGTCTACTCTGCCTGTCCAAAAAAAAAAAAAAAAAAAATCTGTAAGTATCTCTTCAAGTTTTAAATTATATCTGACTTTTTCACTATACCTCTCATGACCGAAATCATTTTTATCTTCTATACAGATCATTACAATAATTTGTAGTTTACTTACTTTTTCATACCTGCACTCCTTCCTATAGATGAACAGTAAATCTGAAATGATATTTGGATTGCTTCAATTATCTTCTCAAAGCTGTCCAAGGGGAAGAAATTATTCTAGGCAAAGGAATGTTAGTCTTAGGTGACTAGTAAGGCCTCTGAGGATGCAGTACTTTTCGCTTTGAGGTTCTGTGCCTCCCCCGTACCTCTGGGTTACTCTACCCCAATTCCCAAAATACATCAAGTAAGATCTGCCTTATGGTCTTTGAACTCACTTTTCATCCTGTCCATGAAGTATATCTCTTAGAATAGTTCATGCTTCCCTCTTTTCAGATTTTTCCCTATCTCTATCCTGCAAAAGTCACTCTCTGTTCCCTCAATGTAAAGTAACTCCGGATACACTGTAATTTCTTTTTTTTTTCAACTTTTATTTAATAAATATAAATTTCCAAAGTACACTTTTGGATTATAGTGGCTTTTTCCCCCATAACCTCCCTCCCACCCGCAAATCATCCCATCTCCCACTCCCTCTCCCATCCCATTCTCAATCAAGATTCATTTTCAATTATCTTTATATATAGAAGATCAACTTAGTATACTAAGTAAAGAATACTAGTATACTAAGTAAAGATTTCAACAGTTTGCACCCAGACACACAAAGTATGGAGTACTGTTTGAGTAGTGGTTTTACCATTAATTTGCATAGTACAACACATTAAGGACAGAGATCCTACATGGGGAGTAGGTGCACAGTGACTCCCGTTGTTGATTAAACAAATGACACTCTTATTTATGACCTCAGTGATCACCCGAGTGTCTTGTCATGAGCTGTCAAGGCTATGGAAACATCTTGAGTTCACAAACTTCAATCTTATGTAGACAAGGCCATAGTCAAAGTGGAAGTTCTCTCATCCCTTCAGAGAAAGATACCTCCTTCTTTGATGGCCTGTTCTTTCCACTGGGATCTCACTCACAGAGATCTTTCATTTAGGTCATTTTTTTTAAAGAGCAATGTGTTTTCTTTTTATTCTTATTTGACAGGCAGAGTTAGACAGTGAGAGAGAGATAGAGAGAAAGGTCTTCCTTCCATTGGTTCACTCCCCAAATGGCCGCCAAGGCTGGCACGCTGCGCCACAGGTGGAGGATTAACAAAGAGAGCCATGGCATCGGCCCCCATTTAGGTCATTTATTTTTGCCACAGTGTCTTGACTTTCCATGCCTGCAAAACTTTCATGGGCTTTTTAGCCAGATCTGAATGCCTTGAGGGTTGATTCTGAGGCATTTGTTATTCTATGAGTCTGCTTACATTATAATTTCTTAATGGTTAGCCAATACTGTATTTCTCCATATACTTGTTATCTGTTGTCTATGCTTAATTATTGTTAATTTATCTTTCAACACTACTATTTACTCTTCATGAATATAGGGGCATTTTCCATTCTGTACACTGCTGAATATCCAGCAAAAATAACAATGCCTGGTATTATACAGTGAATATGACTTTGTTAAACCAATGAATGGGTAATTGACATTGGAATATACCACATGCGAGATGTTATCTATCATCAAGTTCTTGAATTCCATAAACCTCACTTGGACATATTTCCAAATTCATTTTTTTAAAATTCTGAGTTATTGTCTCCCATATTAACATTCTAGAACCATACAAGGATGTCTGCTCTTTCCATTACAGTTCAATATATATCTGAAAGTTTTAACCACAAACAATACAATTTGGAAAGGAGGAAGTTCAATTATCTATGTTTACATTAACAATGCTGTGAGAGAAAGAAATTGTAATACAAGCCTCATTCACATAGTTACAAAGAAATATAAGTACCTTAGGATAAATTCAACCAATTATGTGAAAGCTCCCTACAATGCAAATTACAAAACATTGAAAAAACAATAGAGAACACACAAAAAATACAAAAATCTTCCATGTTCATGGATTAGGAAGAATTAAATATCATCAAAATATCCATATTAGTCAAAACAATTTTTAAAAATATTTATTTACCTACTTGAAAGTTGCAGAGAGAGTTACAGAGAGGGAGGGAGAGACAGAAATAGAGCTTCCACCTCCTGGTTCACTCCCCAAGGGATCCCAATGGCTGACATTCCCCCAGGCTGAAACCTGGAGCCAGAAGTCTCATCCAGGTCTCATGTAGGTACAGGGCCCCCACCACATGGACCACCATCTGGTGTTTTCCCTAGACCATTAGCAAGGAGTTAAATGAGAAGTGGAGCATTTGGGACACCATCTAGCACCTATATGTGATGCAGGTTTCACAGGTGGCAGTTTTATCTGCTATGCCAAACATAGGCCCTTACCCAAAACATTTTATAGATTCAGTGCAATTGCAATCAACATACCAAGGACATTCTTCCCAGATCTGGAAAACCAATCCAAAAATTCAAATGGAAACATAAGAGACTCCAAATCACCAAAGCTATCGTAAACAAACAAAAGGTTAACAACAAAAAGGCAGAGACATGACAATACCAGATTTTAAGAAATACTGCAGGGCTGTTTTAATCAAAACAGAATGATACTGACAAAATTAGACATGTGGACCAATGGATAAGAATAGAAACCCCAGAAATTAATTCACACATCTACAACCAACCAACATTTGACAAAGGAGCTCAACTCACACCCTGGAAAAGGACAGTCTCTTCAACAAAAGTGTTGGGAAAATTAGATCTTTGCATGCAGAAGTATTAAATAAGACCCCTATTTTGCAACTTATACAAAAATCAACTCGTAATGGATGAAGTGCTAAGACCTAGGATCTGGAACCATCAATGACTGGAGGAAAACGTAGAGCAAATTCTGCAAGAAGTTGGCTGAAGGAAAGACATCTTGGACTCTAGAAGCACAGGCAATAAAAGCAAAAATGGGGGAAAACAGATAGTATGTCAAGCTAAGAAGCTTCTACACGGCAAAGCAGCAACAAAGGAAACACTCAACAAAATGAAGGGACAAATGACAAAACTGGAGAAAGTATTTTCAAATTATGCATCTGGTAAAGGATTAGTATGCAGAATACGTAAGTAATTCAAGAAAGTCAGCAACAACAAAACAAACAATCCAGTTAAGGAATGGCCAAAGGAAATGAACAAGCATTTTTCAAAACTTGAAATATAAATGGCTAACAGATACATGAAAAAATGCTCAGGATCTGTAGCCATCAAGAAACTGCAAATAAACACCAAAATGAGGTTTCACCTCACCACAATTAGAATGGCTTATTCTCAAAAATAAAAAGAAAGTACTCCTAAAGATGTGGGAAAAAAGGTACCCTATTGCACTGCTGATGGGAATGTAAACTGGTACAACCATTATTGAAGACAGTATGAAGATTCCTTAAAAAGCTGAAAATTGATATACCACACGACCTAACCACTCCACTCCTAGGAATGGAAATGAAATCAGCATTTGAAATAGTTATCTGTACCCTCATGTTTCTTGCAGCTCAATTCACAATGACTAAGATATGGAACCTGCCCAGATGCCCATCCACTGTCGACTGCATAAAGAAAATGTGGTATATGACAGAGTACCACCCAGCCATAAAAAGGAATGAAATCATCTTTTGCAACAAATTGCATGCATCTGTAGAGCATTATGTTTAGTAAAATAAGTCATATGCAAAAGAGACAAATGCCATAAATTTTCTCAGATTTGTTGTGGCTAATATATAGAGTACAAATAAAACCTCAATGTATATAAGTGAAATCACCATCTTGAGATTTCATTATTGTTTATAGCTATTTCTGTATTCCTTCTGAATAGTGATTTTTCTACTTTTATTGAATTCTTTTTTGATGAAGCATAAAGCCTGTTATTATAAAGTAAATTAAAATATTATCACAAAATTTAAAAAAGAAAGAAAGGAAGAAGGGAGGGCAAGTGGAAGGGAAATATCCCTATATTCTTAGAATTGTGTCTATGAGCTACATGAAATCTGTTCCCTTTATATTAAAAATAAATTAATTGATTAAAATAAACCTTCTACCTACTGAAAACTCAACACTCTGAGTTATTAGTGGATGAACTCTATTATTTCATATGTTTTAATGTCTTTGATGACCACACCAAGAAGGAAGAGTGTGCTTGTTCTCCTCAATGATGTTAGGGTCAATATATTAGTGCTGCATTTCTAAGGTAACCTCTGTTATTTTCCCTGGATGAGCAGTCTTGGGAAATCAGAACTCTGTCCTTTCTCTGTTTCTATTGTCATGTGGCTGGCTATTGCTGCAAAATTTCATGAAACTGTACTCTTTGGATTTTTAAGGAATCACATCTTTCCTGTTCTATGGCATGAAAATCTATTCTCCTGAATTTCACTCATTTGTGCATATAGAAGTACCTTATCATAAACTTCAGTTACAGATTCCACTGTTAACCTGATGGAAAATTCTACTGTCCTGGAGGAGGAACAATCAATGCCTCAGAATAAAAGATGCAGTGTTCATTTGATTTTGAGACCTCCATTCATAGTCCTCCCCACTCTTTTTCACTCTGGACTTAAAAATCGGCCCTATCATCTCCACTAGTGTTTGACTATTGTTTCTGGAGCTACTGGTTTCTTTGGGGCTAAGTTCTTGTCTACCTTCTTTTGCTGTTCCATTGACTAGATAATGTTTTGAAAGTTAGGTTCTGCTTCAAGTCTATGCTTATGTTCTCCTCAGAACATAGCTTGATTAAACACCGTCCTGACTTTGGATGGTCTCCTTGGGTCCTTTGGTATTTTCTAATCTTCGGGATACTTTCATTTTTCAACAGATAAACTGCAACCATTCCTGTTAAATGTCTTCTTAACTTTCTACTTTAAAATCCAACTAAGTCATTTTTCAATTTGTTTTTATTTTGCTGTTTTTCTTTCAGATTATTTTCTCCACATCATAAAGGCAATCTTTTAGCTAATATCAGGCTTCTATTACTTTTCCTTCTCTAGAAAATTTATTTTCCATTTTCTGTCATAGTGGCCTTACTTTATGATTCTGTATAATTAAGCTATAATTTCTTCTCTAAACTAAATTACAAAAAAATAATTTATCCAAATTAAATTACTATAAATGACTTACAAAACTCTTTATGTTTATGTGATGGACAAGCTTCTTGAAAGGACAGTCTATAGTCCTTCTATTTTTTGCTGAAATATTTGCTCATTCCATTCTTTATACGTCACAAGAGGCCATTCTCTACACCCCATTCCATATTTCAATGAATAGGCCTTTTTGTAATTAACATTCTTAATATCTCCATATTATCACTGTCCAATTGGTTAGTTCTTATATATTTTATAGTATTTGAATTATCCTGTATCCTTAGCACTATTTTATTCCATAGCTATATTTGTCCACGTGCTTCTTGTATTTTTTTATTTTTTCAAGCAATATGTGTGTGTGTGAGTGTGTGTATGTTTCTAAAATGTGTGTTTGAGAGGCAGACAGACAATGAGCCAAAGAGAGAAAGAGATAACCTGATAGAGTATTCCAGTTCTGAAGCCAGGAGCAAGGAACATGATCCACTTCTCCCAGGTTTGTGGCAGGAACCCAATTATTTGAGCCATTACTCTTGCCTCCTATGGTCTGTATTGGCAGAAAGCTGGAGCCATATATCAAACCCAAATATATTTATGTGGGATGTGGGTGTCATAACTGGTGTCTCTGTTGCTAAGCTAAATGGCTGCACCCAAGGGGATTTGTTTTAACATATTCTTCTCTTTATACATTTTATCAGATAGTTTATTGTAATATCTATATAAAACTAGCTAAAAATAAAAGGGATTTATAACAATTCTTTCAATTTCTATGAGTAGATATAATTATCTACTTTAGATAAGGAATTGAATACATAATAGTATGTCATATTTACTGTAAACACATTAAAATTCATTACTTTTCTGTAGGCAAGCTTTTATCCTTATAGCACTGCTATAGTTCCTGACTCCTTCCTTATTTTAATCACCCATAATTTATATTAAGAAACCATATTTTGTCACTTCACATATTCCCAATGGTTGCCAAAATATATAAATTAAGATTATTATTAAATTATCATTACCCAGATGTAAATTGTACCTTTTTGTCAGTCATTTCAATTTTTTCTTAATTGGTATTAGAAATCATACAATCATACAAATAAATGCACCCAATAACTGTCCCACCTTTGATGCTTAAGGTATTAAGCTTCCTAATTTTTATAAACTTTAGGCTCTCATTAATCAAGGATTAGTAATTATTGTTATTAGAACCGTGAGTATTTTTCTGTGGTGGAATGAGAAGGCCATGCCAAGATGGCCATTGGCAAGTGTCAGTTATTCAGGAATGGCTTCGGAACCCACCTGGCAACGGAGCCTGCCTGGCAACAGGCTGTGATTGGTTAGGGCATAAACCACCCCTTGACTGGATTGGCTGCCTTGGCTGTATAATCTGCTGTACCAACTGAAATAAATGAGTCTGCAGGCTGCTCACCTCTGGCCAGCTTTCACCTGACTCCTGGTGTCTGTGTGGTGACTCCACACCTCTTGCCACCACTGCGCTCCTCCTCTCAGAATGAATCCACAGCACCATTTTTCCATACAATCTTATATATAAAACTTACTAGTTCTTGGTAAGTATCTCTGCTCTTATCCATGTTGTATTTCTTATCATATTTTAAAAAAAATTATTTATTTTTTTGAAAGGCAGAGTTACAGATGGGGAAAGACAGAGTTTCCATCTACAGGTTCACTTTCCAAATGGCTGCAACAGCCAAGGCTGAACCAGAGTTGGGTCAGGCAGAAGCCAGGGGACAGGAACTCTATCTGGTTGTTGTACCTGGATGGTAGGGGCCCAAGTACTTGGGCCATCTTCACTGCCTTTGATCAGAAGTATAGCAACTAGGACTCCAATCAGCATTCCAACCTGAGGTGCTACAATGCAAGCAGCATCTTAACCTGTTGCAACACAATGCTGTGCCCATTACACTTATTTTAGTGAAAAACTTTCCAGGAGCTAATGTTTTTAGTTTCTCAAAATCTATGCATTCTTCAAAATCTAGCTTACTATCACTTTATAAAATTATTCCCAATTTATCCCTTATCTCCCCACTAAATATCTGTAACATTATTTGTGCTTTTTGGGAAAGTTTATTAAATTGTATTTTCTTAAAGTTCATACATTCTTTGACATATTTGTTGGGCACAATACTTTCTTCTCAATGAGGACTAACCTACCCCAATGTTAAACATTGCAATACTCTCAGGATCCTGATTTTACTCAATTTTCATAGTACTCATTAACTGTTAAAATGCTGCATGTTTTTATATTTAATATGTATATTGTGTATCTTTCTTTGCTCACCATGCTGAAAGCTTTATGAAGACAAGAATTCTTGAATATTTTGCTCGTTAATACTTTCCCAGTAGTTAAAGTTATGCTTGTTACAGAGTGGACATTCAACCAAAACTTTTTGAATGCATGCATGAATAAACCTGCATTGACTGTTCTGGATATAGTGCTCACTGCTTTAAACACATTCAACACAAGTCATGATTGAGTCACCTATTTTATCAGTTTATTTGGAGCAGATGGTAGACTCACTAGCATTTAATATGGAATAAAGTAAAATATACTTTTTAATATACATGAGTTTTGGAAGGAGCATTAGAAATGACTTGAGAGCAAAATCAAAAGTTTTACACTTTGGTTTCTGGTGACATCATCATTTGAGAGAAACAACATTAACTTTGGATTCAAACAACCTGGGTTAGTTAATGGTTACCCCTTTTAAACAGTGTAATTTCATTGGTAACTAAATTCTTTGAGCCTCAGTTTCTCCCTCTTTATATTGAGAATACCAAGATATTACTTATGTAGATATGCTAAAAACTAAAGTATACACATACACACCCTAATAAAAATCCTTATATGTAGTAAGTCTTCAATAAACATGCTCTCTCAATGATAATATCATTTCCATGAGTCTTTCTTTTTTTGCACTCATTTAATAAAATAATTTTAAATATTGGCACAGCTTTGTAAAAACTTTCTTTCTCAGGGTAAATAAAACTTTAAATTATGTTACAAATGATCTTTACCTTTCTTAGACAATTGGAGACATTCAAAACCACAGACAGGGATGGGTACTGAAGTCTAGCAGGTAAGCCACTGCTTAGGATCCTCCATTCCGTATCAGACTGCTGATTCAAATCCAGGCTGCTCTGCTTCTGATCCAGCTTCTTGATAATACATCCTGGGAGGGAAAAAGATGATAGCTCAAGTGCTTGGGTCTCCATCACCTGTGGGAGAACTGGATAGAACTCTTGGCTCCTGGCTCCAGCCTGGCACTGCTCTGTTTGTTGGTCAACTGGGGGAGTGAACCAGTAGGTGAAATATATTCTTTCTCTCCTACTCTGGCCTTCAAGTAATTGAAAATAAATAAATGAATATTTCAAATAAAACTACTGTTAGGAATAATATAATATAAAAAATAAATGACTTGTCCTCCAAACTTTAATTTATATACTTTGAATATTGTGTGATTGAAAATCACACAGCTTCTGCAGTCTATTGAGTTATATCTTCTCTGAATTTTCTTTTGGGCAAAAAAATAAACATAATAACTTAAAAACATAAGAAATTCATTTACCAGGAATAATAACATTGCTAAGTGTTTATTTGCAGTTTTATTTTAAAAAATGTTTATTTATTTATTTGAAAGTCAGAATTACTGAGAGGGAGAGACAGAGAGAGAGAAGTCTTCCATCTCCTGTTCATGTCCCAGAAGGCTGCAATGGCCAGGGCTGTGCCAAGCCAAAACCAGGAGCCAGGAGCTTCTTCTAGGTCCCCCACATGGGTGGCAGGGACCCAAGTACTTGGGCCATCTTCTGCTGTTTTTCCCAGGCAGGGGCTTGGATCAGTGATGGGGCAGCCGAGGTATGAACCGGTGATCATATGGGATGCCAACCTTGCAGGCAGCAGATTTACCAGCTATGCCACCCTGAACATTATGTTTTCTGTTGGAATCTCCTTCATCTATCTTTTAGAAGTGTACATACTTTCACACTTACTTTATAAATGAGAAAACTCAGCACCAGTGTGTTTAATTGTTATATAAAATTAATTACTTGATTAGTCTTTGATTTCCAGGTTAACACATATTTTAATGACACGTTATTTCATTTTAATGCTATTTCATCAATGTTGGTATCTTAGTTTTAATAATTGCACTATGGTTTTCTACTTATGGGAAGCTGAGTGATGAGAATATAGTGGCTCTCTGTACTATTTTCCAACTATTCGGTAAGTCTGATGTTATTTCCAAATAAATGTAATCTGCTCACCATTTCACTGGGATAACAATAGGTGGTGGCAGGACTAAATTCCTTTTGGAGACTCTAACAGAGAACTTATTTCTTTGTCATTCTTAGCTTCTGGTGGCCACCAGAGTTCTTTGCTTATAGCACCATTTCATGGTAGGAAGATATCACCATTTGTTTAACAATTCATTTGTAGAAGAACATCCAGGCTGATTTGAGTTTGACAATGAACATTCATGGGAAAGTCTTGCATGACATACATTTTCATCTCTCTGGGATATATTTACAATAGTGTAATTGCGAAGTCATGTAGTAAATTGCATGTATAGTTTTAAAAGACACTGCCAAACTACCAGTATTTCCCAGAGGGAACGTGCCATTTTATATTCCTACCCGCTATGTGGGGGCAATCTGCTTCCTCCTCATCCTTGAAAACATTTGGTGTTGTCATTTCCAATTTCAATCATCCTGATAGCTGTGTAGAGCTATCTCATCATAGTTTTAATTTGCATTTCCCCAATAGTTAATTAGATTGAGTATATTTTCCTATGTTTGCCATTGTACTTATGTATGTGTGTGTGTATTAATGTGTTTGTGTATATATATAATTTAGTGAAATGTTTTATCATGTCTTTGGTCAATTTTCTTATTAGACTGCTTGCTTGGTCTTGATATTTGGATATTCTTTATGTAATAAATATACCAGACATTTGTGAGATAGGGGCTTGCAAATATCTTTGTACGCTTGGTAGTTTGTCTTGCAGTCTCTTAGCTGATGTTTTGCAGAATATAAGTTTAATTTTGATGAGATACACTTACAGATTTTTCCTTTTATGAATATTGCTTTTAGTGTCACTAATAATTGGCCCTGAAGGTTTTTACCTAAAACTTTTAGCTTTACCTTTTACTTAAGTCTCTGATCCATTCTGAGTTAAATTTCTTATGTAATAATTAATTTTAGGTTCATTGTTTTTCCTACAGATGCTCAATTATGCAAGCAACTATTTGTTGAACAAGCTATCCTCCCTCCACTGAATTGGATTTTTCCTTTGTTAAAAATCATATTTTAACATATTTAAGTATATTTGAGAATAGCTATTTCTGGAATTTCTGTTCTGTTTCATTGATCAGTGTGTCCATTTGCAAATACCACATAGTCTTAATCACCGTACTTGTTGGAATTGGGTAGATTGATTTCTCCATGTTATTCTTTCAAAAATGTTTTAGTTATTCCAGTTAAATTTTTAAATACAGTTTTAAAAAAATCTGTATTTGTGGATAATTTTGAAGGGCTTTAGGTAGAAATTGCATTCAGCTTGTGTATCAATTTGAGGCAGAATGGCCATCTTAACTGCATTGAATCTTCTAAGCTTTGAGCATGGTGTATATCTCTACTTCGTATTTATTTGGTGTATTTCACTGTGAAATTTGTTGTTTCTTCCTTCCTGTTAATATTTGTATGGTTTGTTCTTAGAATTCTAGTTTCTTGAGTAGCATCACTCAGCTGTTTATGTGACATCCTTTTTTACCCTCATTTCAGTCTGACTACTAAGGCCAAAAGGTTCTCTCTTGATATTGTTTTTACTGATTCCCATTGGTTTTGACATATTGTGTTTCCATTTTAATTTGCTTCCGGAAATGTTTAAATTTCCCTTTTGACTTCTTCATGGACTAAGGCATAGTCTAGAGAATGTTCCATGTGCTGATGAGAAGAATGTGTACTTTTCCGCTGTTGGATGAAAATACCTATTATGCCCATTTAGTTTAGTTGAGCTCTGATGTTTATTGGTCATGTTCAGTATTGATCATCTACCCATTGACAAAAGTGGGCACTGAAGTCCCTAAGTAATATACCACAGTCCATATCTTCTTCCAGATCTAATAATGTTTGTTTGATATAATTTAGCAATCTACTGTTTGGTGCATATATATTCACAATTATAATTTCCTCTTGTTGAAGTGATCACTTTATCTTTGATTAGTGACATTCTTCATTGTTTTTATACTTTTTGACATAAAAGTATGAGTGTACTTCAAACATTTTGTGGGAAAATGCAGTTTTCATTTTGGTATGAAATCTATTAAAATCTGTATATAGCATTTTTTTAACATTACATGTTCTCCATGAGAGGTACTTTGCATATATAGATTTAAAAAATATTTGTACAAAAATGTTTTATTCCCATGTTTTATCTGACAATATATAGCTACTCCTGTTCTTTTTTATTTTCCATTTGTGTGAAATTTCTTTTATCTTCCTTTTGTTTTCAAAAGACATGCATCTTTTCTATTTAAGTGGATATGTTATAGGCAACATTTAATGAAATTTATTTTTTATCCATTCAGCCAGTATAAATCATTTTTGGGGGGATTTAATTATTTTCAATTAAAGATTTTTTTAAAAAAAAAAAGATTTATTTGAAGATCCAGGGAGAGGAAGACTGAGAGAGAGAGGGAAGAGTGAGAGAGAGAGAGAAAGAAAGAAAGGGAGAGAGAGAGAAGAGAGAAGAGGGAGAAGAGGGAAGAGAGAAGGGGGGGAGGAGAGATCCTCCATCACCTTGTTCATTCCCAAAATGGCTGCAAGTTCCGAGGCTGGATCAGATCACATGGCTGTCGGGACCCATCCTCTGCTTCTTTCCCAGGTGCATGACCGGCTTTGGAATGGAAATGAAGCAGCTAGGCCTCATGCTGGCACTCTGATACAGGATGCTTGTGTCCCAGGCAGCAGCTTAACCTTTTGTGTCACAATCCTGACACCTGGGTTATTGTTGATATGGGAAGACATACTCAGGTCATTCAGATAATTGCTTTCTGATTGTGTTGTTTATACTTTGTTCCTTTCTTTTTCTTAATCTCGTGGTTTTGTGATTTTCTGTATTAATCAATTTTTATTCTTTTCTCTTGTGAGTATCCACTTAAATACTGTATGTTTAATGTGAATATTTTTGTGATCATGGCTATAATTTATTGAATGACTGATCTGGTAGTGACAAATTACTTCATTTTTTGTCCTAGAAAAAAATTATTTCATCTTCATTTCTAAAGTACAGCTTCTCTGGGTATAATATTCTTGGTTGGTAGTGTTTTTCTTTCAAGATATTAATTATATCAGCCTATTAATTTTTGGCCTGCTAGCTTTCTGCTGATATGTCTGTTCATCTAAGGAAGATTGCTTCAAAAGTAACAATTCTCTCTTGCTGCTTTTAGAATTTTTTTCTATTGTATTTTTGAGAGTTTGACTACAATATATCTTAAAAGGAATCTTTTGTTTTCTTTGTCTATTAATTGTCCTTGGGTTTCCTAGATCTGAATGTTTCTATCTTTTGTAATATACTGAGAATTTAAAGCAATTCTTTCATAGAATCAATTTTCTATGCATTTTCCCCATCTCTGCCACTGGAAAATCCATAATGTGAGTTCACAATGAATTATATACTTACATGTATTATACTACACCAGGCCTGACATATGCTACTTATGTAAAATCCCCAGCGTAACCTGCCCCACAGAAACTGCAAGATCCTCTTCACCTCTATTGGTGACAGTACTATAACTTTAAGTGCTATGAACTCCATCATAACCCAACTCACCCAACAAAACCTGAGGAAGGTCCCATCATGTCACACAACATCTCTGGGGCCACAATTGTTGACAGAAGCCAAACCTCACTTAGGTTTGTTAAGGAGACAGCTTGCTCTTGTTCTCATAGCGTCAGAACACGGCTATTGCTATTACAAGATATCCAACTCCTTGGGGACAAAAGACCCTCATTCCTTTGGAAACCCATGGTCACTTCGATGTCATGTAACTGCCTTCAGGGATGTTGTGGCACGTGTAGCCACTGTTGACACTGATTAAAACTGAAGAAATCAGAGTTTACTCTTTGGGCTCATCTAGAACCAAAGCCTAATCAATGACCAAACTAACATGTATAATTACATCTAAACAAAAGAAAGTTCTAATACAATCAGCTCTATAGTGAAGAAGGAGCTGTTTCACCAAATGTGCAAACATCAGTGTGGGGACACTGGGATCATGAAGAAGCAAGGAAACATGACATCACCTAAAGAACACAATAGTTCTCCAAAAATAAATTCTAATTTGAAGTAACATCTTAATTGTCTGAGAAAGAATTCAAAATAGTGATTCCAAGGAGCCTCAATGAGATAAACATTTCATGCATGGTATGAATGAGAAATTGAGCATGGATAAGAACAATTAAAATGAACCAAACACAAGTGGTAGAAGTGAAAACTCCAACCAATGAAATAGAAAATGCAAATGTGAGCTATAAAACAGAACACACCAAGTGGAAGACAGAATTTCTGACCTTGAGGATATGACTTTTCAAAAAACCCAGTCAATTCTAGTCCCAGTCGGGGCACTGGATTCTGTTCCAGTTGCCCCTCTTCCAGGCCAGCTCTCTGCTATGGCCTGGGAGTGCAGTGGAGGATGGCCCAAGTGCTTGGGCCCTGCACCCCATGGGAGACCACGAGAAGCACCTGGCTCCTGCCTTCGTATCAGCGTGGCGTGCTGGCCGCGGCGACCATTGGAGTATGAACCAACGGCAAAAGGAAGACCTTTCTCTCCGTCTCTCTCTCTCTCTCTCACTGTCCACTCTGCCTGTCAAAAACAAAAACAAAAAACCTAGTCAAACAAAAATAAAGAGAATGAATGCAATAGTCTGAAGAAAGCCAGTGAGGGATGAGAAAAGGAAGCAAATATTAATATTATAGGGGTACTTGAAAATGAAGAGAAGAAAAAAAGGCATGAAAATGATAACTGAAAATTTCCCAAGTCCTAAATGAGATATGGGCATCCATATCCAAAAGGCTCAAAAATTCCAACCAGACTCAATGAAAAAAAGACCTTCTCTAAGGCATATTATATTTATATTGTCAAATGTTAAGTCTGATGTGAGGATTTTAAATACAGTCAATGGGAAAAAGTCATCATTAAATGTAAAGAAAAACCTGTTAAAGAAACAGCTGGCTTTCCAGCAGAAGTTCTATAAGCCTGAACAGAGTGAAATTCAAAGGATCGAAAAGGAATAAAAAACAAAGCAACAAAAAAATCCTTCCAACCAAGAATACTCTGTCATGCTAAACTGTCAGTTAGAAGTGAAGGAGAAATAAAGTATTTCTCAGATGAGCAAAAATTGAAGGAACTCATCATTACACAGACTATCCCTACAAGAAATGCAAAAGGGAGTCATAAATTAGAAGTAAAAGTATCATAACAACCATTATGGAAACATAGAACAATACAGATCATACGCCTGAAAAGGAGAGAAGAGAATGAAGCATCATGATGGAAAGCTACAGAAACTGACTGTTAAGAGAGGGTTGGGAATTGCGGCACCATGCATGAAGATTCCACTTGTGGCACCTGCATCTCATAACGTAATGCCTGATTCAAGAGCCCAGGTATCTGTCACTTCTGATCCAGTCTTCTGCTAACGTATCTGGGAAACATTGGATGATGGCCCAAGTACTTGGGTTTATGACCCTTGTGTGGAAGATCCAGATGGAGTTCCTGGCTCCTGGCTTCAGAATGGTCTACCTTTGGCTGAACCTGGCATTCCAACCAAAGGATGGAATGATCCTTGACACTCTCTGTGTCTCTTTCTGGCATGCTACTTTACAAATAAAAATAAACAAATATTAAAAAAGAAAAAGAAAAAAGGAAAAAGGGAATATATGAAACAAACTGCAATCAACAAGATGTTAGGAGTTAGTGTTTATATATCGATACTAATTTTGAATTCAAATTGTTTAACTTTCAGTTAAAAGATATAGATTGGCTAATTGGGTTAAAAAATGAACTGTGTTCTTCCACATGAAACTCACTTCACATGCAAAGATATATGTAGTCTGAAAGTGAGGATTAGAAAAATATATACCATGAAAATAAAAGCAAAAATGAGTAGAAGTTAATAATCTTATCAGATGAAACAGACTTTAAATCAGAAACTGTAAAAAGAGAAAAGGAATCCCATTATATATTGATAAGAGAATCAATTCAGAAAGATGTAACAATCTTAAATATATGTGCACCCAATAGAAAACCCCACAAATATATAAAGCTAGTATTACTAGACCTAAAGAAAGAGACCAAAAGAAAGAGATAAACTTCAATATATTAATAATGTGGAATACTAATATCCCACTGTCATCAACAGACAGATCTTCCAGACAGATAATCAAGCAAGGTACCTCAGAATTGAATCACAGGATAGCGCAAATGGAACTTACAGACAAGAAACACTTCATCCACCAGCTACATTCTTCTCATTAGCACATGAAATATTTTGCTAGACTCTGTATTAGGCCACAAATCAAGTTTCAGTAAACAAAACAAATTTTAATCATGTCAAGTATCTCCTCGGACCAAACGAAAAATCAACAAAATGACGAAAACTACAAAGTTTACAAATATTTAGAAATCAAATGTGTTCCTCAATGACAAATGGATCACTAAGGAAATAGAAAATGGAATAAAAATGTTTCTTGAAAAAAATGAAAATGAAAACACAGTATACTATAATCTGTGGGACAAAGCAGAAGCAGTATTAAGAAATAGGTTTATAACAAGAACTGCATGCATTAAAAATGGATGCATTTTAAATGAACAATCTAAAGACACACTTCAAGGACTTACAAAGGCAAGAATAAACCAGACGCAAAATTAGCAGGAGGGATGAAATAAAGAGCAGAAAAGGGCCGCAGCTGCGGCTCAATAGGCTAATCCTCCTCCTGCGGTGCCAGCACCCTGGGTTCTAGTCCCGGTCAGGGCACCGGATTTTGTCCCAGTTGCCCCTCTTCCAGGCCGGCTCTCTGCTGTGGCCCGGGAGTGCAGTGGAGGATGGCCCAAGTGTTTGGGCCCTGCACCCCATGGGAGACCAGGAGAAGCACCTGGCTCCTGCCTTTGGATCAGCATGCCTGCCTCGGTGGCCACTGGAGGATGAACCAAGGGCAAAGGAAGATCTTTCTCTCTGTCTCTCTCTCTCACTGTCCACTCTGCCTGTCAAAAAAATAAAAATAAAAATAAATTTAAAAAAGAGCAGAACAGAAATAAATGAAGTTAAAATTAAAGGAACAATATAAAAGACTAGCAAAACAAAAAGCTGGTTTCTCAAAATATACAAAATAGACAAATTTTTGGCCAGATTAAGAAAAAAATTTTAAAAATTAATTCTATAAAGTTAGAGATGAAAAAGGAGACATCAGATCTGATAACCACAGAAATACAAGGTATCAAAAGTATCAAAAGATACTTCTATACTAACAAATTGGAAAACCTTGAAAGAATGGAAATGTTCCTAGATACATACAACCTACCAAGATTAAATAAAGAAGATATGGAAAATCTAAAGAGACTTATAGCAAGCAACACGATTGAGGTGGTAATTAAAAACCTCCAGTTAACAAAAAGACTGGGATCTGGTGGCCTTATAACCAAATTCTACACACATTTAAAGAGGAACTAATTCTAATACTTCTCAAACTATTTCAAAATATTGGAAAGGATAGAACTCTGGCAAACTCGTTATGAATCCAGCATTTATCAGATAACAAAATTTAAAAAAAAAAAAGCACACACACACACACATACAATGGATAGAACAAATCCTAGATGGAGAAAGCTATCAACAAGATATTAGCACTTTGAATTCTGTAGTATATCCAGATACCATATACCATCATCAGTGGAATTTATTATAGGAATGAAAATTTGGTTCCACGTTTACAAGGCAATAAATGTAATAAATCACATAATAAAGAACGAAAACTATATGGTCATCTTAATAGATGCTGAGAAAGAACTTGGTAAGATTCAAAAAAGACTTAACAAAGCAAGTATAGAAGTAACATACCCCTTGTGAAGTCTATATATGAAAAACCCACAGACAATATACTGATAAGAAAAACTGAATTTTTCCGCAGATCTGTTATAAGACAAGGGTGTCTTAATCAATATAATATTGGAATTTCTAGCAAGAGCAATTAGGGAAAGAAAGAAATAAAGGGCATCACAATTGGAAGGGAGGAAGACAAGAGATCCTTGTTTACAGATGACTGGAATCTGTGCAAGGAAAACCTAAACACTCCACCAGGAAGCTTTCAGAATGGATCAACCAATTCAGTAGTCACAGGACACAAAAACAACACAGAAAAGCAGCATTATTTTATACCTCAAATGATCTTGTTGAAAGAAATCACAATAGCTGCAAAAACTAATATTTAGAAATGAATTTAACCCAATAAATGAAATAGCTCTGAGACCGGCACTGTGACACGGGGGTTAATGCCCTGGCCTGAAGTGCTGGCATCCCATATGGGTGTCAGTTCGATACCCGGCTGCTCCACTTCCTGTCCAGCTCTCTGCTATGGCCTGGGAAAGCAGTAGAAGGTGGCCCAACTAGGGCCCCTGCACCCACGTGGGAGACGGGAAGAAGCTCCTGCCTCCTGGCTTTGGATCATCACAGCTCCGGCCATTGTGTCCAATTGGGGAGTGAACCAGTGGATGGAAGACCTCTCTTTCTCTCTCTCTCTCTGCCTCTCCTCTCTCTGTATAACTCTGACTTTCAAGTAAAACAAATAAATCTTTAAAAAAATAAAATAGCTCTACAATGAAAATTATTAAATACTGATTACAGAAATAATCACTAATATGAAAAATGAAATGCATTTCTTGTTCATGGATTGCAAATTAATACTATAAAAATGTTTGTAACTAAAACAATCTACAGAATCAATGAAATTCTTATTATAATACCAGTTGTATTCTTTACAGATTTAGAAAAAACAATCCTAACATTCATATGGAACCACAAAAGATTTAGAATAGTCAAAATACTTCTCAGAAACAAAGAAACAAACAAAAAAAAAACCTGGGAATATAATTTCACAACCTACTGCAAGGTTATGGTAATTAAAATACATAAAAAAATAACACATAAAGTAACAAAATAGAGACCCTGGTAATAAATCCACATACGTACAACCAACTCATTTCTGACAAAGGGGCTAATAACATGCCTTGGAGAAGGGATAATATTTTCAATAAACTGGGCTGGTAAAATTAGAATCACAAATATGGAAGAATATAATGAGATCCCACCCTCCTACCATATACAAAAAAAAAATCTCAAGATGAACTGAAAACTTAAATGTAAGACGTGGGCCGGCGCTGCGGCTCACTAGGCTAATCTTCCGCCTTGCGGCGCCGGCACACCAGGTTCTAGTCCCGGTCGGGGCACCGATCCTGTCCCGGTTGCCCCTCTTCCAGGCCAGCTCTCTGCTGTGGCCAGGGAGTGCAGTGGAGGATGGCCCAAGTGCTTGGGCCCTGCCCCCTATGGGAGACCAGGAGAAGCACCTGGCTCCTGCCATCAGATCAGCGCCACTCTGTCTGTCCAAAAAAAAAAAAAATGTAAGACGTGAAATCGCAAAATCACTAAATCAAAGCTTTCTCATGTATTATGACATTGATGTACAATTTTTTTTGGATTAAACCCCAAAAATACAGGCAACAAAAGTAAAACTAGACAAATGGGATTATATCAAACTCAAAACTTTGCACAACAAAGAGAATAATAGAGTGAAAAGATATCAAAAGAATGGGAAAATATTTTCAAGCCACTTATCTACAAATCATTAATATCCATAATATATCAGAAGCACATACACACACACAAACAAACAAACAAACAAACAAAAAAAACCCTAGTTAAGTAATGGTGCAAATGGCCAAGAAATATATTAAAAAATACTCAGTATTAGGGAAATGTAAATCAAAACCATTACATAAAAGTAACAAATGCTGATGAGGATATGGAGAATGGGGTATTTTTTTTTCTTTTTTGACAGGCAGAGTGGACAGTGAGAGAGAGAGACAGAGAAAGGTCTTCCTTTGCCGTTGGTTCACCATCCAATGGCCGCCATGGCCGGCGCGCTGCGGTCAGCGCACCACGCTGATCCGATGGCAGGAGCCAGGTGCTTCTCCTGGTCTCCCATGCGGGTGCAGGGCCCAAGCACTTGGGCCATCCTCCACTGCACTCCCAGGCTTCAGCAGAGAGCTGGCCTGGAAGAGGGGCAACTGGGACAGGATCCGGCACCCCGACCGGGACTAGAACCCGGTGTGCCAGCGCTGCAAGGCGCAAGGCAGAGGGTTAGCCTGTTGAGCCACGGTGCCGGCAATGGGGTACTTGTTGGTAGGGATGCAAAATAGTATAGCCACTATGGAAAACTGAATGGCAATTTTTATTTGTTTTTAAGATGCATGTATTTGAAAGGCAGAGTGACACACACATACATACACACACACGAGAGAGACTGTAAGAGAGAGAGGGAGAGAGTGTCGTCTATTTGCTGCTCTGCTGGCCAAATAGCCACAACAGCCAGGGCAGGGCCCAAGCTGAATCCAGGAGCCAGGAACTCCATCCAGGTCTCTCAAGTGGGTGACAAGAACTCAGGCACTTGCATCATCATGTGCCATTTCTCAGGAACATTAGCAAGGAGCCGGTTTGGGAACGGAGTAGCCATGGGGGCTAAAGTTTCTGCTGGAAAAGTTTCCAGAGGTTGCTGATGTTGTAGAATGGTGCTGAAATGTCAGATGTCTGGAGCTGATATGGAAATGCTTCCAGGGAAACAAGAGTCAGATTATTGTTGCAACAGAATTGTAACACAAGGTGGATTCAGACAAGTCTAGATCTTAATTCTTTTCTGAAACTTATTGACAGAACAATCTTGAAAAACATGCTTTATTTTTTGAGACTCAAATTCCTAACAGATAAAATGGAGATTATAATTCCCATTTTGCAGCCATGTCAGGATTATAAATAGTGACCACATGCATTAAAATGCATTATTATTATTTGTAGTAGTAGTATTACCATTATTATGAGTTGACTTGTGTCCCTTTAAAATATGTGTTGAAGTCCCAATACCTGGTACCTATGACTGTAATCTTATTTGGAAATAGGGTCTTTGCAGATACATTTTAATTTGTGGGACCTGAATCTGTGTATCATATGTTTTAGACTTGTTGGTAGAAAGAAACTAAAAACATTTTAGATGGTTGTGCTTAAGTTTACTGGCTAAACAAACTACACCATGTTAGATATTTAAGAGGTGTTTTCAAATACATGATTCTTAAAATTTATAGAAGGCATTGGACCTTCTGGTAAATGTTTTCTTAAGTTGTTATCTAATGGTTGAAACGGTTTGCTAAGTATTCATGTGATATTGCTATTGTCAGCAAGCGATCTAGGACTTGCTCCCTCATTTCTCTATTCTAAGCCCAACTTGTTCTTTCATTTCTCTATTCTCTTCAAGGTAGGAAACTAATTCTATTATGAAGGAATCTGTAGGATGCACAATTTAATCTTTAGACCTTATAAAAGAGATGGCTAACATTTTTCTGCAATAGCATAGCCAAAATAAGAACTCAAATAATAATCTCATAGCTAGATTCACTTCGCCATCAGCAAAGTATACAGTAAGTAGAAAAAACCTCCCTTTCAGACCAAAGGGAAAGAAAGTTTTAAAGTGAGAATATAATTTTCCTCATGGGCATTGTCTACCTTAGAAAAACTACTACAGAACATGCCTGTGACTATAGACTTGTAGTTCAGGCCACCGAAGATTAGAGATGGGAAACGGGCACTCCCTTGACTTGCATCCTCTGGTCTGCTTTAACACAAACCAGGAGGAAAAGAAAGCTCGGCATCAGAAGCAATGGGTGGCAGGCCTATTAATGGCTGATCTGTACAGTGATCTGCCCTCAAGGAGACCCAACAGGCCAGTCCACTGCAGTGGCTTTCAATGTGGTAAGCCTGGGCTTCAGCAGAAGTCAGCTTGTGAAGAGCCCTGGCAGCTCTGCCAAGAGTTGGATCACTGGAAATGGACCTGCCCTGGAGTCGAAGGATGCCCAGGTCAGAGCCACAGATCTTATTGGCTCTAAGCTGAAAAGCCCTTCACTCAGCCCAACTTCCAAAGTGACCACTGCAGCTGAGGGGATGGTCAAGTAGGGTCAGCAACATTGCAGGCAGAACTGTAAATTTCTTGTTAGAGATGCCACCTGCCTTTACCTGGCCAGCTCTCCTCCCAGGCCAGCCAAGTAATGAAAGTCAACAGAGTGCCTTCCCCTAGGAGGTTCACACCTCCCTTAGGATATACCCCATGTGAAGAGATAGATAGGTCTGGGCCTCTTAATTTACAAGGCCTAAAGCCCACCAGATTATTATCAAGCCCCTTCTATCAGGTTCTATTTGCCTCTCAATCAGAAAACTTCATTGTAGCTTAGACAGCACCTTTCTTAGCTCCTCTAATAATGACTCTGTCCTTTGTTCTAGACCCTGTCTAGTGCACTTGGGCCTCATTCCTTTGTAATCATAACCTCTACTCTACCACCAATGGCTCTACTGCCAACCTGTGTGTACTGATGGTCCTCTTCCCCACTTAATGCTGTATAATTGTTCAAACCTGGTAAATGCCACTCTTAGGATCATTGGTTACTATCCTCACTCTGTCTTTTATGACCTTGTCTAAATATGATCAGAGTCGGTGAACTTGGAAGGCTTCCATAGCCTTGGCAACTCATGACGACAGCCTAGGATGGTTACTGGCGCCATAAACTAGAGTGTCAATTTGTTGGGTCAACAACAGGAGCCACTGTGCACTTGCTCCTCATGTGGGATCTCTGTCCTTAATGTGCTGTACATTGTGATTTAATGCTATAACTAGTACTCAAACAGTATGTTTCACTTTGTGTTTCTATGTGGGTGCAAACTGTTGAAATCTTTATACTAAATTGATCTTCTGTATATAAAGAGAATTGAAAATGAATCTTGATGCAAATGGAAGGGGAGAGGGAGCGGGAGCGGGGAGGGTTGCGGGTGGGAGGGAAGTTATTGGGGGGGGGAAGCCATTGTAATCCATAAGCTGTACACTGGAAATTTATATTCATTAAATAAAAGTTAAAAAAAAAAGAAATAGGGTCTTTGCAGGTGTAATAATGATGAGCCCTGCATCAATAAAAGCAGATTCCATATTAGATGAGAGGAGAGAGACAGAGGAAGAAAAACCATGTGGAGACAGAGGCAGAGACAGGTTCTGAGGCTGAAGCTGTGGGATGCCATTATTGCTAGCCACCCTGGCCGCCTCCAGCAGCCAGAAAGAGGGTAGGGAGGATTTTCTTTTATCCTTAGAGTTACAGGAGAGAAGCTGGCCCTCCTGACACTTTGACTTTGAACTTCTAGCCTCCATAGCTATGAGACAGTAAGTTTCTGTCCCATGAAGCCACTCAGTTTGGGGCACTTTGTTACAGCTGCCCTAGGGAACCAACATAGTCATTATCATCATCACTGCTGCTGAGGACTCCTGCTGAGGGCCTATGCTGTAAATTGATGCTATTTGAACTGCTTCCCAGGGCTCCTATGGGGACAAACTCACAGCATGTCAGATTTGAGAAATTCTAGTTGTTCCAATACAGTTTAGTCTATTACAATAGAATACAAAGAAAAAAAAATACTTAGAAAACATGTAGATTTGGAGGCATCTAAACCCAAACATTACAGCAAAGCTGAGCTATGGATGCATCTATACATTTCCAATTAAAGCATCTTTCTTTGGAAAAGAAGAAATTCCCTATTAATTACCAAGGTGAAGAAATACTATCTCAGTGATAAGCATGCCATGCCAAGATAAAAACTATTCATTAAAATATTAAATTACTCATTAACTATTAAATCATTAACTGTTATTTTTCAATATGTGCAGTCATTCATCATTTAGTCTTTCTCGTTATTGTAAGATTTAGGATCAAACATATTAAGGGATCTTAGGACCTTAATTCAGAACATGTGAATAAGCCATATAAACCTAAAATATTGCAGAGTCTTCTTTGGCTAGCTACATGGAAACCTTCAATTCTTATTTAACCTCATTTGATTGTAGTGTGGCCCATAAAAATATGGAGCAAGCTGTTAAATGGCACCTATTTAAAATGGCATGCCAATGAAACATGGCAAAATGAATCTCAGGGGAAGACAACTTAATAAGACTATAAATTTCTCAATATAAATTTAAATGAAATGCCTTGTGAGATGGCAAAGGATTGCTGGTTAGCCCCTGGCTATCAGGGAAATGGTTGGAAAGTCCCATGAGAACAAGAGCTTCAGAGACAAAAAAAGATTTTCTTTATAGGGGGAATGTTACATTGAGAAATTAATCTCAGCTGGAAAACCTAAAAGGGTGAGTTTAATAGGTTTTTGATAACCCTTATGTATATATGTGGTATTACCTAGCTTTGAAGGACATTTGCTTTGTGTAATGGGCTTTAATATAATTTACCACCTCCACTCATTTCTGTGAGTAATAAGTGGGATATTTTTCTGAACCATCCTGGAACTGACATGCTGTGTGTCAAACCAGAGAATGCTTCATTTCATATAAAAGAAAATGCTTTCATCAAAAAATATTTCCAGAGACACAACTGCAACATAACTTTTTGGCATATATTTGGGGGAAAAATTCGAGTTTTATTATCACAAAAAGTCACTTCGGGCTCTGCTGAAGTACTGATGAATGTTTGTCTAAGTTACACTGAAGGCATTCATGTTTCACTGTGCTCTCCAGACAGTCATCAATTGTTTCCAACACTCCATGTTAGGTCAATTCTTCTCCCAGTTTGGAAGCATATAAAAAACAGCTTTAAACATGGGAGTGAAAAGTGTTATATGAAAACAAACAAACAAAAAATGGCAAGTTGACATTGAGGGGAGCATCATCCTTGTTACCTTGTTCCTATTACCTAATTTATTTGAATTATTGGTAAATTGTGAGCTGTGCTAAGAAAACAGACAGAAAATAAAACTACTTTCAATCTTTCATCTTCAAATATTCTTAATAGAGGTAAAATAAAAATTGAAGTGAGCAATAATGTAATTTTGTTAGAATTTATGGGAAAAATAACATGTACTATTAAATTTGTGTCTGGTTATGATTTGTAGAGAAGATTATCATGTATGTATTATATGTAATATAAATATATTACCTATTGTGTGTTAGTTATATATCTTTTGTGTACTTTTATGTGTAAGGCATAAATATGATTCCCATGTATCATATGCAATATATGATATATACATGTACATAATATATGAAGTGATTAAAATAGTTGGAAATTAGACTTAAATTATAAACATTTTTGGTGCAAAGAAAGTTGAAATCCATGCATAATTTTTTCATAATATACATTTTCCATGAACATTATGAAAATTTCTAGTCTATATAACCAAATATGAGGATTTCAAAAGTTTTGTGGAAAATTTAATTAAAAGATATTTTTTAAAAATGAACTTTATTTTTCCACATCATGTTCAAGATAACTTGTAAGAAACTAATAGCCCTTCATCCATCCATAAAGTATTGAGGGTCTCCAGAATGCAACCATGTCACTGATTTTTTTTTTCTTCTTTACATTTTAACTGAAGAAAACTGATACCCTTTAGAGAATTTTTAAAAACTGGGGAGAGCAGCAAGATGGCAGTATAGGAAGGGAGCACACTGATAGTCCGGGAAGAGACAGTTAAATAAAAGTGGAGATACTGCAGGTTCAAGGAAGCGTAGGGGAAGAAACAGCAGAGGAAACTCTTCCGGAACTAGTGATTCACAGTGGACCTGCATGGGGAGCGTGGGAGCACAAGTTTGGGTCACCAGTGGCAGAATCAACACACCAGCGCTGGAACGCGAGGTGAGCCGAACCTCAATAGCCCGGGACACCAGAGGGCAAGCGGAAAGAGGAGGCTAGAGGGAACGAGGCTTGAAACTCCATGGGGAAAAGTTCACCAGGCTAACTAGAAGAGAGAGAGAGAGAGAGAGAGAAAAAAAAGTGACCGATACGGACACGAGTTTCTCTCTCTCTGCTCACCTCTCAAAGGCAAGCAAGACAAAGAGCAGGCGCCATTTTGGACATAGTCATAAGCAGGGTGACCTCAGGTCTGCACCGGCACTGAGCCTAGCAGAAAAACCTGACTCTGGAGGGGTGAAATAACCAGAGATTAGGATTTAACTTGGCAACCCAGTGGAAGACTGCAGGAGAATTGGAGCCCATGCTGAGGGCAGCACAGATTCCCTATGTGTTCCTTGGGAAAGAGCTTCTGATCTCTGGCTCCTGTGGGTATATCATTCACCTGCTAACTACCTCCAATTCCGTTCAGCTGTGCGGAATTACTTCCCTTTTGAATCCAAAAAAAAAAAAAAAAAGAAAAAAGAAAAAGAAAGAAAGAAAGAAAGGAAGGAAGGAAGGAAGGAAGGAAGGAAGGAAGGAAGGAAGGAAGGAGAGATTTACCATGCCTAACCTGGGAGCGTCATCTTTGACACACCCTCAACACTGCGGAACCAAACAGAGCTCTCAGGCCACACTCATTTCAAGCCTCTAAGGCTCCATCGAAAGCAGACAGTCCACTTAATCTAGAGGCATAGTATAACAAGAAAAAACACTACAGTGAAGAAACCAAATATCTCCAATATGCCAAACAACAAATGCAAAAACCGAGGTAACAAGAACAAGGAAGACACTATGACACCCCCAAATGAAAAAGACACCCCAATTCAAGATTACGAAGATGATGAGATAGAAGAAATGCAATAAGTGGATCTCAAAAAATTGATAAGAACATTAAGAAGTTCTCAAAAACAAATTCTTGAACTACAGAATTTCTGAATGGACAAGATAGAAAATCTCTCTCATGAAAATGAAATATTAAGGAGAATCAAAATAAAATGAAACAGCCAGTAGAACAAGAAACTGTGATAGTGATGAGAAATCATAATGAAATGAAGAATTCAAGAGATCAAATGACAAACACATTAGAGAGCCTTAAAAACAGAATGGGTGAAGCAGAAGAGAGAATATTGGACTTAGAAGACAGAGAACGGGAAAGGAAACAGGCAAACCAAAGAAAAGAAGGGGAAATTAGAAATCTAAAAAAATATGGTTGGGAATCTACAGGATACTATTAAAAAAACCAACATTCGAGTTCTAGGAGTTCCTGAAGGCATGGAGAGGGAGAAAGGATTAAAAGGCCTTTTTAGTGAGATACTAGCAGAAAATTTCCCAGGTTTGGAGAAGGACAGAGACATCTTAGTACAGGAAGCTTATAGAACCCCTAATAAACATGACCAAAAGAGATCCTCACCATGACATGTTGTAATCAAACTCATCACAGTGAAACATAAAGAAAAGATTCTAAAATGCGCAAGAGAGAAACGTCAGACCACTCTCAGAGGATATCCAATTAGACTCACAGCAGACTTCTCATCAGAAACACTACAAGCTAGAAGGGAATGGCGAGACATAGCCCAGGTACTAAGAGAGAAAAACTGCCAGCCCAGAATATTATATCCTGCAAAGCTCTCATTTGTGAATGAAGGTGAAATAAAGACTTTCCATAGCAAACAGAAATTGAAAGAATTTGTCGCCACTCGTCCTGCCCTGCAAAAGATGCTTAAAGATGTGTTATACACAGAAACACAGAAACATGGTCATCAATATGAAAGAAGGTAAAGGAAGGAAACCTCACAGCAAAAGCTCACAGGAAGCTCAATTTCTCTTTGACATAGAATTAAACTCTGATGCTCTGTTAAAGCAATGTGTTAAAGTAATCTATTATATTCTCTTGATGTCTGTTAAATTGTAATTGTTCAAAAACAGCTGATTTTTTTAAGAGCTATGGGTTATTTAAATATGTGCTTATTTTCAAAGACTTGAATAATCACCTTGTACCAATGATCAAATTTGGTCTATGTTATGTCATTGTTTTAAGGAATCTTATTTCAACCAGATATTTTGGATTTTGAGCCTTCTTGGCATTCTTGACAGGCATTCAAAAAATCAAAGTTTCAAACAATCTGGACTCTAAAATCTTGGACTTTGGTTTTTCCAGTTTGGGCCTAACAAGAAAACTTGAAGGACCTATGTCTCTCATCTTATAGAGACACCAACTAGTCAGACTATTTGGATTATATTAGAAGGACTGTCAAGATGTGATGTGGCACTAAATTTTAAGTTTCTATAATGGAAAATGCTATTAATACAAATGTTTGAGAATTAAAAAGTCTAATGATCTTGTGTTACTAGACATGATAGTTATCTTAATGAGAAAGCCCCAGAGGCTTAAAGGGTTAAATACTTGTAAAATCCTACAGGTGCTTTCAAAAATACTGTGAAGTAAGCAAGTGCCTCTTGTTGGTTGATGAGTTTATAATTTTAAACATGGCAATTTAAAGTCTTTTGTCATCCACAGTTACATATGATTTGCTGCTCATAAAACTAAAGCGTTGTTGGTTCTGTGTTTAGCTGTCCTCCTATAGGTTCCTATGGACTTTTTCCAGCCACTTTTATTGTATTCAGTACTTTGGGATGGCTCTGTAAACAGATGAAGGCAATAATGTATTAACAGTACCAACTGAGAGAAAGTATGGTTAACTGAGGTTACTAAAAACAAAAAGCAATTCAAATCAATTGGCAATCTACAAAAAGAGTTAAAGATTTTAAAAGCTATTATTAAAATTGCTATATTGGTCTATTATGTTATGTTATATATGTGTACATATTGTATGTCCACATGGGAAAATTTTATTAAGTAAGAATTTTATTTTAAATGGCTTATGGATAAGATTGTCCATAAATTTAAGCTGCTAAAATTAATTAAAGATACGTTTTATTTCGTATGACCTGAATCTCTGTATCATATGTTTTAGACTTGTTGGTAGAAAGAAACTAAAAACATTTTATATGTTTGTGCTTAAGTTTACTGGTTAAACAAACTACACCATGTTAGATATTTAAGAGGTGTTTCCAAATACATGATTCTTAAAATTTATAGAAGGCAGTGGCCCTTCTGATAAATGTTTTCTTAAGTTGTTATCTAATGGTTGAAACTGTTTCCTAAGTATTCATGTAATATTGCTATTGTCAGCAAGCGATCTAGGACTTGCTCCCTCATTTCTCTATTCTAAGCCCAACTTGTTCTTTCATTTCTCTATTCTCCTCAAGGTAGGAAACTAATTCTACTATGAAGGAATCTGTAGGACGCACAATTTAATCTTTAGACCTTATAAAACAGATAGCTAACATTTTTTATGTAATAGCATAGCCAAACTAAGAGCTTAAATGGTAATCTCATAGCTAGATTTACTTCACCATCAGCGAAGTAAACAGTAAGTACAAAAAAACCTCGCTTTCAGATGAAAGGGAAAGAAAGTTTTTAAGTGAGAATATAATTTTGCTCCTGGGCATTGTCTACCTTAGAAAAACTACTACAGAACATGCCTGTGACTATAGACTTGTAGTTCAGGCCACCGAAGATTAGAGATGGGAAACGGGCACTCCCTTGACTTGCATCCTCTGGTCTGCTTTAACACAAACCAGGAAGAAAAGAAAGCTAGGCATCAGAAGCAATGGGTGGCAGGCTTATTAATGGCTGATCTGTACAGTGATCTGCCCTCAAGGAGACCCAACAGGCCAGTCCACTGCAGTGGCTTTCAATGTGGTAAGCCTGGGCTTCAGCAGAAGTCAGCTTGTGAAGAGCCCTGGCAGCTCTGCCAAGAGTTGGATCACTGGAAATGGACCTGCCCTGGAGTCGAAGGATGCCCAGGTCAGAGCCACAGATCTTATTGGCTCTAAGCTGAAAAGCCCTTCACTCAGCCCAACTTCCAAAGTGACCACTGCAGCTGAGGGGACGGCCAAGTAGGGTCCGCAACATTGCAGGCAGAACTGTCAATTTCTTGTTAGAGATGCCCCCTGCCTTTACCTGGCCAGCTCTCCTCCCAGGCCAGCCAAGTAATGAAAGTCAACAGAGTGCCTTCCCCTAGGATGTTCACACCTAACTTAGGATGTACCCCATGTGAAGAGATAGATAGGTCTGGGCCTCTGAACTTACAAGGCCTAAAGCCCACCAGATTATTATCAAGCCCCTTCTGTCAGGTTCTATTTGCCTCTCAATCAGAAAACTTCATTGTAGCTTAGACAGCACCTTTCTTAGCTCCTCTAATAATGACTCTGTCCTTTGTTCTAGACCCTGTCTAGTGCACTTGGGCCTCATTCCTTTGTAATCATAACTTCTACTCTACCACCAATGACTCTACTCCCAACCTGTGTGTACTGATGGTCCTCTTCCCCACTTAATGCTGTATAATTGTTCAGACCTGGTTAATGCCACTCTTAGGATCATTGCTTAGTATCCTCACCCTGTCTTTTATGATCTTGTCTAAATATGATCAGTGTTGGCGAACTTGGAAGGCTTCCATAGCCTTAGCAACTCATGACGACAGCCTAGGGTGGTTACTGGCACCATAAACTAGAGTGTCAATTTGTTGGGTCAACAACAGGAGTCACTGTGCACTTGCTCCTCATGTGGGATCCCTGTCCTTAATGTGCTGTACATTGTGATTTAATGCTATAACTAGTACTCCAACAGTATTTTTCACTTGGTGTTGCTATATGGGTGCAAACTGTTGAAATCTCTACTTAATATATACTAAATTGATCTTCTGTATATAAAGAGAATTGAAAATGAATCTTGATGTGAGTGAAAGGGGAGAGGGAGCGGGAGAGGGGAGGGTTGCGGGTGGGAGGGAAGTTATGGGAGGGGGAAGCCATTGTAATCCATAAGCTTTACATTGGAAATTTATATTCATTAAATAAAAGTTAAAAAAAAAAACTGGGGAACAAAGATAGTCAGAGGGAGCTAAATCAAGACTGTGAAATGAATGGCTGATGAAACTCACAAAACCTTCTTGTCTGAACACAGGAATGAACAGGAAATCGCATTTTCATTGGTAGAGAAAAGACTCTGGTGAGAACTTCCCAGACACGTCTATTAAAGTGTTCACTGACTTTTTAAAAACACTTACCTAGTATGTGGAGTTCCTTGTCCCTACAGAAAGTCGACAAACAGAATGTCTGGGCATCCTCTGAAACTGTTGTCATGACCTTTCTCTTGCTGGTTTTGCTCTGACAGACAACTTCCACCTCCAGGAGCCTTGGCTTTCTCTCTCCTGTCTTGAGAGTCAATAGTAAAGCCACATTTCATCTCTGGTTCTAATTCTTTGAAGAAGTGCTTCAGGATCTCGATCTCATAATTTAGAATTTCCATTGACTGTTCTGCTTTTGTCTGAAGCTGATCAAAGCACAACAGTTTTGGCACACATCAAATAGAAATTAATTTTCCGTCAGAATTGTGTAGCTGAATCATTTTAGATGTCTATGGTGTTGGCTATTTTTTTTTTCTGCTGTTAGTCCTTCCTCTACAATTAGGGCAAGAGCAAGATTAACTGTTTCCTCTCACATTGAGGTGGATGATCTGCCTAGCTTGCTTCATTTCTGATGCAGCGCCCTAAAAATGATCTAGGAAAAGCACCAGAATATGCCTCATGCTTTGCTCATGCCATGCACATGAGAGACGTGGGTGAAACTCTTGGCTTTAATCTGGTCCAGCCTTGCCCATTGCAGACATTTTGGGAGTGAACTAGTTGCAAGAGCGCTCTCTCTCTCTCTCTCATCTCTAGTTCTGAATTTCAAACAAATAAATAAATATTTAAGAGAAAAAGAGAGAAATTTGTGGATAGCTTAAAATTTCTCAAATGTTTGAAATGAAGTCCATGTAAATTGTACACATTTATTATATACAGTTTTCTTTAAAGATGACTTGCATTTAAAAAAGAAATCAAGAGAGAGGCAGAGAGAGAGAGAAGGAAGAGAAAGAGGGATAGGTGAAGTAAGAGAGGAAGTATAGGAGGAAGAGGGGAGGGAGTGAGGAAGAGAGGGAGAGAAAGAAAAAAATGAAAGGAGAGGAAGTTGGAAGAATGAGTAACTTTTGACAGTGGTTCATGTGGTCCTCAGGCCTGCTCCCCGAGACAAAGATGAGGCAGGCGTGAGAGTCTATGAGTTTGCCATCCTAGCAATCTCCTAGGTGCTGGTTCAGCTGGACTGGCAGTTTTGCCCTGACTTTTGGCGGTGCCCTCATTAGAACAGCAACATTAGCATCCCAGGGGGGATTCTTAGAAACACAGATTCTCAGCCCAACCCAGCCTGATGAAACCACTTGTAACCAGATCCTCAGGGACTCAGAGAGACCTTGGAGCATAAGAATATGCACATTTCTTTCATGAAAGCAATATATATGAAATATGAAACCATTTAAATCTAATGCTTTAACATATCCCTATAAACCATAAACTCCTGTGCACATAAACATGAAACAGGAGGGAAAAGCAAGTTGGAATAATTTGTTTTATGTAATACTGTATAAAATGTAATCATATAAATACAAAGGGCATGGGAGTTAGTAAAAGCATTAAAGATGGGTAAGATTATTTTGTATACAGCTGAGTAATATTTGATTATTGAATTTCAGTCTTAGTTGAAAAATGATTAAGAATTTATATTATTTTTACTGGTAAAAAATTAGTGTTTTAGGGAAATGCTCATATAGTTGCTCCAACTCTGCTGAAAAACAGGTGCCTTTGTCAACTACATCTCTCATTAAAATCCAATATAATTTCTGACACTGTCATTCAATTTAAGTGCAGAGTTTTCTGTTTCCTTTCTCATGATTCTTCATTCTATAGTGGGGTCATTTCCGACTTGATAATTCAGGAGCCTCATCTCTGCTAATTGTATTTTCTAATGTGTCACTGAAATAATAATTTATCTCTCCTTGTCCTGTATCCTTGCCTTTGAAATATTTAATAATTGACACTTGACACAGTCTGTATTAAATCATTTTGTCAGTAATCTTTCATTTATTGGTTTCCACACAATCTTTGATCTTGCTCTTCATGTTTTGAAAAGAAGGAAATCTATATTGTTATGAGGGACATTGCCTTCTAAAATGGAAGAAGTATGAAACACTCATCATGCTTGCTCTCTAGTGAGTTCCAAATAACTTGAGAAAGGAACAACAGTTGCAAGAATTCTGCATTTCAGGAATTAGCAATCAGTATAGAAAAAGCAGCTACTGCAAATGGAGGGGAAATGGCTCTTTACCTAAAGTTGGATGAGTCAAACCACTATCCAATCCTATGACCTGGAGCAAGGCTTGACCTCTGTATCAATTTCTTGTCTGTAAAATGACCAGTTAGCTCCCAATTAGCATTAGGCTCATTCTATTTTTATTAGTACACAGTGACTCTCATTGCCACTTGCAGAATGAAGAGTGGTCAAATCTGTTTTATAAATTCCCTATAGAAACCTGAAACTTATTGCTGTTAATGATTGGCTCTTTATTCACCCTGAAGTGATGAATCCAGGGAAGGAACTGAAACACTATGTGCCTCGATGGCATAAGCTATCTGATCCAATGGAATTTTCAATAATATGAATACAATAGCAAGCACACAGTTTCTGCCATGGTTTCCTGGTGGCCAAGAGCATATTACACTGGTCAAGTGGCTAGAATCTGGAAACTTCACTAATGAGCTATGTGAAGGAAGAAGAGACATGAAAGACACTTTTGGAAACAAAAAAGAAATTGGATGGAGACTGACGCCTTCTACCTAGACACGCATAATCATAAATTGAAAGGAGGTCATAAAACCAGGGATTGTAAATGCCATTTTAGAAATATTCTATGGGTTGAAATTATAGCACAGAAGATCAAGCTGTAACTTGTGATACCAGAACCCATGTCAAAGTGCTGGTTTGAGTCCCAGGTGCCCTTCTTTCAATCCAGCTCTCTGATAGTGTGCCTGGGAAAGCAGAAGAAGATGGTCCATGTACTTGCGCCCCTGCAACCCATGTGGGAAACAAAGATGGAATTCCCGGTTCTTGGTTCAGCTTGGTCCAGACGTGGCTACTGTGGCCATTTGGTGAGAGTGTCCACAGATGGAAGACAGTTTCTCTCTTTATCTCTCTGACTTTCAAACAATGTCTTAAAAATTTCAGATCCAGGCTGGCACCATGGCATAGTGGACTAAACTTCCACCTGAGGCACCAGCATCCCACATGGGCACCAGTTCATGTCCCGGTTGCTCCACTTCCAATCCAGCTCTCTGGTATGGACTCAGAAAGAAGTAGAAGATGGCCCAAGTCCTCAGGCCCCTGCACCAGCTCGGGAGTCCCGGAAGAAACTTCTGGCTCCTGGCTTCCGATCCTCACAGCTCCAGCCCTTGTAGCCATATGGGGAGTGAACCAGTAGAGGGAAGACCTTCCTCTCTCTTTCTCTCTCTCTCTCTCTCTCTCTCTCTCTCTCTCTCTCTCTCTGTGTGTGTGTGTGTCTGTAACTCTACCTCTCAAATAAATAAATAAATAAAATATTCTAAGAAAAGTTCAGATCTAACTTCACATTTCTAAATAAACATATAAGATTTGGTGCCCATTATCCAAATCCCCCCTAATCCTCTTCTCTTCCTCCCAAGGCTCCAGTTATCATTACTACATGCTCAGATTGATTTTCTTTTTTGCTCCCACATATGAAGAGATAGTATCTTCCATCTGCTGGTTTACTCCCCAAACTGTTACAATGACAGGAACTTGGCCAGTGTAGAGCCAGGAGAATGAAACTTCATCTGGATCTCTCACATGGATGCAGGTGATCAAGGACTTGAACCATCTTCCACTACTTTCCCAGGCACACCAGGAGGGAGCTGGGTGGGAAGCAGAGCAGTAAGGAATCAAACCTGCACTCTGACATGGGATACCAGCATCGCAGGCAGCTGCTTAACCCTACCTTATGAACGTTTCTCTGGGGCTGTTTTACATCCTACATACATGACCCTTGCTTCCCTTAAGAGGAGTGACCAAAGAGAGAGCAAGTTATAGGCTCTCACATCTTTATATCCTAGCCTCTGTGGTTAAACACCATTTTCTCAATTGCCTAAAATAATTAAGGTCATTGCTGTCAAATTTGTTAAGGGCCTACACAAGGGCATCACAAATAAGATACGAGGCTTTTGCAGGGCTATATATGATTAAGTGTATTTCTAGATTATTCTATTCCATTAGTCCTCTAATCTTGAAAAAAACAGTGCTACTTTAATTAACATAAATGAAAAAGGTACATTCCTATTTTATGGGATTAAGCCGCCGCCTGCAGTGCCAGCATCATAAGAGCACTGGTTCGACTCCCAGCTGCTCAACTTCCGATCCAGCTCTCTGCTATGGCCTGGGAAAGCAGTAGAAGATGGCCCAAGTCCTTGGGCCCCAGCACCCAAAAATGTGGGAGACCTGGAAGAAGCTCTTGGCTCCTGGTTTCGGTTCAGTGCAGCTCCTACAGTTGTGGCCAACTGGGGAGTGAACTAGCAGATGGAAGATCTCTCTCTCTCTCTTCCTCTCCTCTCTGCCTCTCCTTTTCTCTCTGTTTAACACTTTCAAATAAATAAATTAATTAATTAAAAAAATTCCATCTCCCATTTTTTAACATGGAACAACAAATGCTATGTATATTGTTCAGAAAGCATTGCCAAACATATACAACATAATCAGAAATGATAACATATCATTAGTGTGCTTTTCAAAAAAAAAAAACTATTTGAATGGGAGAGAGACAGAGAATCTTCTAATTGTTCACTTAATCTCAAAGGCCTACAGCAGCCAGGGGTGAACCAGGCTAAAGCCAGAATATTGGGATTCCATCTGGCTTTCCCATGTGGGTCACAGGGAGACAACCAGTTGAGCCATTATCTTCTATCAATAGGGTACTTATTATCAGGAGTCTGGAATAGGAAGTGGAGCTGGAACTGAAACCATGACACTGCAATATGGTATGCAAGCATTCTAAGCGGTGTTTAACTTATTATCCAAATATATTCTCCTTCTTTATTCTTCTCTTTTGAAGATCTTATTTTAAAATAAGTATTTAGTTCAGGATTGAGTTTTAGTGTTTCATCTTTGGAAAGCTGTATAACTGGTCAATAAATCAATACCATCAAGAATCTATTACATAGCATATTTTTAAATTTTAAAATATATCATTTAAAATAAAAGTAATTCATGCTTTGATTACATTTCCTTTTTAAACCTTATTTGTTTTAATTTTTCTATTTAAGATATAATGATTGAACATAATATGATCAAACCTTAAACATAAAGTTAATTTGTATTTGGGAAAAATACACTTTTTCCATTTGGAAAAATCCACTATACATTTGAAAATCATAATTCATAATTCATAAGCTCCAATATTTATATCTACAACCCCCACAGAAATCTGCTTTAAGAACTTTTATCTCAATGTTTCCCAACTTTTGGATTTAGGCTAAAATAATCAATTGAATAAGTCTAGCATAAGATCATAAGAAATTAATTCTGATCAACTACCTTAGTGGGTTTTTTCATGGAGACAAGGTTCATTCTATATAGCCAGACTTTTTCTCCCTTCCGCTCCCATGACATACAAGGACTTTATTTCAGAGAGACACATGGTGCACAGCTGCATGGTCTGCTTTGAAATCTGGTATACCTTGTCTTTCATTCTCTCTCTTTGACTCACTCCTAGAACTTTTAATGTGAATGCTCAGGTTAAAAATAATAAAGAAGAAAAGTTATGTTATACAGACATTTATTTTCTACATTATGCACACACATACAACACACACAGACATGTATATGGAAATATATACATATATACATAAATTAAATTTTGTGATCAAATTTTCCAAAAATTAAATTTTAAATCAGAAATACTGAATTTTCTCAAGCCAGGATAATGAGACATAATGTTTACACATGATGAATAGTGAAGGGTCAAGGACTGGATCGTCAGGGACTTGGAAAGAAAGCAATCAGATTCACAAAGGGAGGCAGCATTCCACGTTATGGATAAATGACTAGCTAGAGAAACCATTGCAATTTTTCCCCTTTGCTAATCTAGCCTGATTTCAGTGTTGATACTTGAAACATTAAGTCATTCTACTTTGTGGCTTTCTCTAACACATTCTTAATTAGGGCTTGTCATTTAGAAGGGACCACAAGACCAGACTTAAAATCCTCTAGAGTAAAATAAATTATTCCAGAGGAAAATTAATGAAACTTAGACTTATGAACTTTTTTTTTTATTTTACAGATAGAGTTAGACAGTGAGAAAGAGACAGAGAAAAAGGTCTTCCTTCTATTGGTTCACTCCCCAAATGGCTGCCAAGGCCAGAGCTATGCTGATCCAAAACCAGGAGCCAGGTGCTTCCTCCTGGTCTCCCATGTGGGTGCAGGGGCCCAAGCACTCAGGCCATCCTCCACTGCCTTGCCGGGACACAGCAGAGAGCTGGACTAGAAGAGGAGCCACCGGGACTAGAACCCATCACCCATATGGGATGCCAGTGCCACAGGTGGAGGATTAACCACGTGAGCCACAGTGCCAGCCCCTAGACTTATGAACTTTAAAACTCAAATTTTCTATCATTTCAGAGCCTGGGAGGGTGCTCCTAATGTCTTTAATTTTAATACCTACTATAGAAAGTGATAATTCGTTTATATTAGAAAGTTCTTCCTGGACAAGGTGTGTGGTCCAGGGGCATTTACTCTGCTGATAAGACAATGATACAAGCTAATAATTAGATTATCATGAATTTTTTCTCCCAACAAAACTAATCATTTTCGAAGCAGGCCATACACATATTACCCTTTCTCTCTCTCCTTCCATATTTCTCGTTACTGCCAAACTTACCTGTGTAATTCAACACTGTATTCCCATACCTCCAAATAGAAATACTTCAGAATAAATGCAAAACTGCAAAAATAGAGCTATATTTTGACATTTTCATCACAAATCCTTGAGATTTGTAGAATAAAACATACAATAACAACTTTTAAACATGTATTATTTTCATACTTGTGAGTTTAATTTTTTTAACTTTTATTTAATAAATTTCCAAAGTACAGCTTTTGGATTATAATGGCTTTTCCCCCCTCCCATAACCCCCGTTCCACCCACAACCCTCCCATCTCCTGCCTACTCTCCTATTCCATCACATTAAGATTGATTTTCAATTATCTTTATATACAGAAGATCAATTCAGTATATACTAAGTAAAGATTTCAACAGTTTGCACCCACACAGAAACACAAGTGTAAAGTACTGTTTGAGTACTAGTTATAGCATTAATTCACATTGAAAAACACGTTAAGGACAGAGATCCTACATGGGGAGTAAGTTCACAGTGACTCCTGTTGTTGACTGAACAATTGACACTCTTGTTTATGGCATCAGTAATCATCTGAGGCTCTTGTCATGAGTTGCTAAGGCTATGGAAGACTTTTGAGTTCGCCAGCTCTGATCTTATTTAGACAAGGTCATGGTCAAAGTGGAAGTTCTCTCCTCCCTTCAGAAAAAGGTACCGCCTTCTTTGATGGCCTGTTCTTTCTGCTGGGATCTCACTCACAGAGATCTTTCATTTAGTTTATTTATTTATTTTTTGCCAGAGTATCTCGGTGTCCCATGCTTGAAATGCTCTCATGGGCTTTTTAGCTGGATCCAAATGCCTTAAGGGCTGATTCTGAGGCCAGAGTGCTATTTAGGACATTTGCCATTCTATGAGTCTGCTGTGTATCCTGCTTCCCATGTTGGATCATTCTCTCCTTTTAAATTCTACCAGTTAGTATTAGCAGACACTAGTCTTGTTTACGTGATCCCTTTGAATCTTAATCCTATCATTATGATCAATTGTGAACTGAAATTGGTCACTCGGACTAGTGAGATGGCATTGGTAGGTACATGCCACCTTGATGAGATTGAATTGGAATCCCCTGGCATGTTTCTAAATCTACTGTTTTGGGCAAGTCTGACTGAGCATGTCTTAAACTGTACATTTGCTCCCTCTCTTATTCCCATTCTTATATTTAATAGAGATAACTTTTCAGTTAAATTTGAACACCTAAGAACAATTGTTTGTTAATTAAAGAGTTCAACAAATAGTATTAAGTAGAACAAAAAAAAAATGCAAACGTGATAAAGTATTAGGTTGTTCCCAGACAGTGAGGACAAGAGGTGATCAAGTCATTGTTTCTCATAGTGTCCATTTCACTTCAACAGGTTTTCTTTTTGGTGCTTGATTAGTTGTCACATATCAGGGAGAATATATGATATTTGTCCATTTGGGGCTGGCTTATTTCACTTAGCATGATGTTTTCCAGATTCCTTCATTTTGTTGCAAATGACCAGATTTCATTTTTACTGTTGTATAGTATTCTATAGAGTACATATGCCATAATTTCTTTATCCAGTCCACTGTTGATGGGCATTTAGGTTGATTCCAGGTCTTAGCTATTGTGAATTGAGCTGCAATAAACATTGGTGTGCAGACAGCTCTTTCATTTGCCAACTTAATTTTAAAAGAGCTGAGTTAAATTTTCTTCTCTTACCATATAGAGACTGCTAAATAGTGCTCCGATCAATGTCTAACACAAATTCCCTGGATTCATGGAAGTAGGAAACAGAGGGAGATGAAACATTTCTTCAACTGCATTTTTCCGCATTAGAACACCATAGAGATCTGTGGGTCTCAGAACAATGAAAGATATGTCCTTACTAGGGCTGTGCCTGATAGACCAGAGAATCCCTGCAGTTCCTCTACAGATAGAATAAAGATACACTAAAGGAGTATCTTTCAGGGGAACAAATGAAGAGATCACATTTACCACCAAAACTCATGTATGATAAAGCAGTAAGAAAGTATATTAGATGTTTCACATATGACCAAAGTTTCCCTTCAGCCTCAGTTGTGGTTGGCAGCATCTCAAAGAGTCAGTCCTGGAGAGAACTGGTGAAGAGGACACAGAGATATGCAGCTGACATCTCATGTGTTGACATCCAAAAGCCATCTGGGTGAAAGGACAGCAGCAGACAGTATGGAATTCTGCTCAGAGATTGCCAGCATGAACTGGTGAACAGAAAGCTTCAATCAAGCACAAGAGCACTATATAAACATTCTGGCAGTAACTTATCAATTCTGACTTTAGAGGAAGAAACAAAAAGCTTAAATATTTTGAGATTTATTTTTTCTCATAGGCATAATTGGATTTTAAAGTCAAAACTATGTTTGGTAAGAGAGAAAGTGAAATGTGAAGTGGATGGTTGCCATCACAATAAAGACACTGCTTGGGAAATCCATATCTCATATCACGGTTGCCTGGATTTAATTCCAGGCTCCATTGTTAATTCCAGTTTCCTGCCTCTATGCACCCTGGAAGGCAGAATATGACGACCCAAGTGGTTAGGTCTTTGCCATCCATGTGGGAGACCCAGATTGCATTCCCAGTATTTAGGGAGTAAAACAGTAGGTTGCTTCTCTCTCTCTCTCTCTCTCTCTCTCTCTCTCTCTCTCTCTCTCTCTCCTTTCCCTGAAATAAAGCAAATAATAATTTTAAAAATATATCTGATGTATAGAATTAGATACATCATTCAGATTATATTTAAAATACTAAGGGGGTGGGCACTGTGGTTCACTTGGCTAATCCTCCGTCTGTGGCGCCAGCATCCCATATGGGCACCAGTTCTAGTTCTGGTTGCTATGGCCCTGGAGGGCAGTGGAGGATGGCCCAAGTGCTTGGGCCCTGCACCCACACGGGAGACCAGGAGGAAGCACCTGACTCCTGGCTTTGGATCAGCATAGCTCCGGCCGTGGTGGCCATTTGGGAGTGAACAAACGGAAGGAAGACTTTTCTCTCTGTCTCTCTCTCTCTCACTGTCTGTAACTCTACCTTTCAAATAAATAATAAAAAAAAACACTAAGTAGAATGAAGACAGACATGTTTTGTTCTCATAATATTGCTAACATCATTATAGTGTGTAGTGGAATGAGAAGGCCATGCCAAGGTGGCCACTGGCAAGTGAGCGTCAGTTAGTCAGGAATGGCTTTGAAACTGCCTGGCGACAGGCTGTGATTGGATGGCTGTGGAAACTGCCTGGCAACAGGCTGTGATTGGTTGGGGTATAGACCGCCCCTTGACCAGATTGGCTGGTCTTGGCTATATAAGTGTTGTATCAACTGTAATAAACGAGTCTGCAGGCTGCTCGCCTCAAGCCTGCTCTCACCGGACTCCCGGGGTCTGTGTGTTGACTCCGCGCCTCTTGCCCCCACCACGCTGCTCTTCTCAGAAACGAACCCACTGCTACATTGTAGAGAATTCAACGGCTACATCTGGCGCCCAACGTGGGGCTCGAACCCACGACCCTGAGATTAAGAGTCTCATGCTCTACCGACTGAGCTAGCCGGGCGAACCGAAAGTAAAAGGAGGAGCCGAGAAGCGACGTACGCTTCAGGGCGGTGTGTGCTAACCTGGGGTCACTTAGACCGAGGACAAGGACAAGGAAAGGGGCGTAGGAGGGGGTTCTGTGCTCACCCTCACAGAACCGAACAGCACACCAAACACCGAGGGGCCTACTTGCCGAAATCCAGGGGGGACCTCGCCGAGTCCGACACGCTGTTTCTTTCTCAGTCACGTTGGCACGCCAGATGTAGCCGTTGATTTCTCCACAATGTAGCAGTGGGTTCGTTTCTGAGAAGAGCAGCGTGGTGGGGGCAAGAGGCGCGGAGTCAACACACAGACCCCGGGAGTCCGGTGAGAGCAGGCTTGAGGCGAGCAGCCTGCAGACTCGTTTATTACAGTTGATACAACACTTATATAGCCAAGACCAGCCAATCTGGTCAAGGGGCGGTCTATACCCCAACCAATCACAGCCTGTTGCCAGGCAGTTTCCACAGCCATCCAATCACAGCCTGTCGCCAGGCAGTTTCAAAGCCATTCCTGACTAACTGACGCTCACTTGCCAGTGGCCACCTTGGCATGGCCTTCTCATTCCACTACACACTATAATGATGTTAGCAATATTATGAGAACAAAACATGTCTAAATATATTTTCGGACAGCAAATACTCAGTACAGGTAGCAAAGACGATCCCTTTTGCAATCTTTAACCCGACCAGTAAACCAACTGACCAGATGTTCGCAACACTTAAAGAGCTAACTGAGAACAGAAAATACCCATGGTATATCTCACACGTAAGATCACATACTGGGTTACCTGGCTTTATTTTCCAAGGCAACAGAAAGGTTGATCGTCTTATCTCCTGCAACACGGCTTCCATTGGACACTTAGAACAAGCCCGTATTTTACACCAAAAATTTCATATGTCAGCAAGCAACATAAAATTGCTTTTCCCAGAGCTAACAATGAGCCAATGCAAACACCTAGTGCACTCTTGCAAGAATTGTGCACCCCTCGCCCCATTAGGCCCACTGCAACAAGCAGGAGTGAACCCACGAGGCCTTGCTCCTAATAAACTATGGCAAGTGGACATCACCCACATTAATTCCTTTGGTAAGCTTAAGTTTGTTCATGTGGTGGTAGATACTTATTCAAAGGCTGTATTTGCAACAGCCCAATCCGGAGAAAAGGCTAGTAATGTGATAAAGGCAGTTAAATCAGCCATGCTGGTCCTTGGTGTCCCCTGGACCATAAAGACTGATAACGGGCCAGCGTATACATCACAGGAATTTACTTCCTTCCTGAAATCTTGGAACATACAGTCTGCTACAGGTATCCCATACAACCCACAGGGACAGGCAATTATTGAAAGAACTCATAGGACGATTAAAGATCTCTTACAAAGGCAAAAAAATAATCATATACCCTCAGACCCACAGCTTGCTTTGACTGAGGTCCTTTTCACTATCAATTTTCTTACTTTTGATTCCCAAGGGATCAGCCCAGCTTATAAACACTGGGGATCCTTTCCATCCCAGACCCCAGCCCCTATGGTTAGATGGAAAGACCCCCTGACAGGAGAATGGAAAGGACCACACCCCCTGCTAACCAAAGGTCGAGGATATGCTTGTGTCTTTCCAGAGAATGCGGAACAGCCCATTTGGGTACCAGCCAGAAACATCAAGCCTGCAACTGACAGCCAACCAGAACCAGCTGAACAAGACCGAGACTCCGCCTTGTTAGCAGACGCACCTGCCCTATCATCCTACCCTAAGAAACTGCCCAAAGCCACATCTGTTACCATTGTGTACCCCACTAGCTCTGGTCAGCCACTCCAATAGCCCACAGCCTGTGTGCGGTCATGCCATTCCTGATAACCATTATTCCTCATTCCTACCCCTATCTGAGCAAGCAATCCTGTGGTCTCTCGATTTGAGCGCTGGTTAGTCAACGACGGGTAAGATCCCCTGGGGGACAACCTAAGACAGGCACAGCTGCGTACGGAGACCACATGGAAACGGGGTCAACAATGGTATGGCCAAGAATCATGCCTCCCGTTGCTCAAAAATAAACGAAAAGGGGGAAATGTAGTGGAATGAGAAGGCCATGCCAAGGTGGCCACTGGCAAGTGAGCGTCAGTTAGTCAGGAATGGCTTTGAAACTGCCTGGCGACAGGCTGTGATTGGATGGCTGTGGAAACTGCCTGGCAACAGGCTGTGATTGGTTGGGGTATAGACCGCCCCTTGACCAGATTGGCTGGTCTTGGCTATATAAGTGTTGTATCAACTGTAATAAACGAGTCTGCAGGCTGCTCGCCTCAAGCCTGCTCTCACCGGACTCCCGGGGTCTGTGTGTTGACTCCGCGCCTCTTGCCCCCACCACGCTGCTCTTCTCAGAAACGAACCCACTGCTACATTGTAGAGAATTCAACGGCTACAATAGTGGTCTTCATATAATCTATAATTTGTACAGACAACTGTGTATTGGCAAAGGCTTCTAAACAAATTACAGTGTTAGATATTTAAGAGATGCTTACAAATACATGTATACTTGACTTAAAAACTACAGAAGGCATTGGACCTTCTGCAGGTGTTTTCATAAGTTGTTATTTAACAGTTAAAATTGCTTGCTAAATTTTCATTTGATACTAAGTTATTGACAGTAAGTGATCTAAGAATCCTGACTTATTCCCTCATTTCTCTATTCTCTTCCAGATAGGTCTGTGACTCAATACTGAAGGACTCTCCAGGATGTAGAGGTTGATTTTTAGACCTTATAAAATGGACGGCTAACACTTTTCTGTAATAATAGCGTAGTCAAAATAAGAGCTTAAATTTGGACTTCATAGCTAGATTTATTTTTCATGGGCACAGTGAATAGACAAAACCTCCCTATCAGACCAAAGGAAGGGAGAGTTTTACTAATGACATCAAACATTATAGATAAGTGGTCATCATGTTTGTTAAAGTGAGGACATAGCTTTCCTTATGGGCATTGTCTACCTCACAGAAAAAACACTATCAGAACATGCCTGTAGCTACAGATCTCCAGTTTAGGCCACCAAAGATTAGGGATGGAGCACCCCCTTGGCTTGCATCCTCTTAAAGCTTTCCTTTGGTCTTTTTTTTTTCTAAGCAAAACCAGAAAGAAGAGGAAACTAGGCAACAGAATCAATGTAAAGATAAGTGGCAAACCAATTAATGGCTGCTTTACACAGTTATCTGCTATCAAGGAGACTCAACAGTCCAGTCCATTGCATTGATTTTCATGTGGAAAGCCAGGGCTTTAGCAGAAAGCAGCTGATGAAGAGCCCTGGAAACTCTGCCAGCCAAGAGTTGGGTCACTAGAAGCAGAACTGCCATGGAGTTGAAGGGTTCCAGGTCAGAGCTGCAGGCTTGATGGCTCTAAGCTGAAAATCCTTTCACTTGGCCCAGCTTCCAAAGTAACCACTTCTGTTGAGGGGATGGCCAAGAAGGGTCAACAACATTGCAGACAGACTGTAATTAATTAAAATGTTTTCCTTTTAAGATACTATCTACCTTCTATTCAAGCCAGATCTCCTCCCATGCCAGCTAGGTAATGGAAGTCATAGGGTACCTTCCCCAATGAGATTCACACATCCCTTTTGATGTACCCCATGTGAAGAAATAGATAGGTCTGGGTTTCATAACTGGCAAGGCCTTAAAGCCCACTTGATTACTATCAGGCCCCTTCTGTCAGTTTAAATTTGCCTCTCAATGAGAAAACTTCCTCATGGTTTAGACTGCACCTTTCTTAGGTCTTCCCTTTCCTTTGTTTTATATATTGTGAGTTTAAACTGTTTGTTATATTCATTTTCTCCAGACTCTAAACAATGAAATTATAGGTGGCCATGCACATGAGATCCCAGATGGAAGTAGTTTCTGCAAGCTGGCACTGTGTCTCTTTCAAGAAGTCAGGTCCTGCTGATAAGCCACCTCCCACTGAGAAGCCACTTCCTGCTGGAATCCTGTCTTGACTGCCCTTTCCAACAACACCCCTTAGCAGCCTGAAGCAGCAAGAGAAATCATCACTCATGTCCCCTAACAAATGTTAGGGTCAATTCTTCTTGAGGGGGGAATGTGAGGAATCAGATGGGTTAATAGGCTGTCAGAGTGTTCCCAATGGAATTTGGGATATAGAGTGTTTGCTTCTCCTCAAAAGGTTATCTTTAGGAAGAATGACATGTACACCCTCCTTCCTTAGGGATCTCCAAATTTACCGTGAGAATAGCAAGAGAGTGATGATTTAATCCTCCTGAGCTCACAATTTATTGTGAAAAGATGTTACCTCTCTCACCCTTCTGGGTGGTTTTTTGTTTTATCATGAGCAAGCCAGACAGGATAAATGATTGTAAATCAGGTCTTTTGTTGGGTTTGTCCCTACCTTATTGATTGACAGTTTCTTCCCCAAAACTGTACTTAAAAACCTCACTACGACCAGCCCCTTTGGGTTTTTTCCTCTCTTGGAAGCCCCCTTCGATGACACTCTGGCTGGAGTTCTTTGACTTTATTAAATCTTGCTATTTCAAATATCAAAAAAGGGTTTCTATACTTGGGCAGTATATGAAACACACTTGGTAAAGATTAATAGATCTAATGGTTTTTCATAGATTTTGTGGTTCCTTTGAAGCCTTCAATGCTTATTGTTTGAATGTGTGTTTTTGCAAAGTGTATGTTGCAATGCATAGTAAATATATGTTAGTAAGGTCTTCTTGAAATTCCTGAATCCATAATTCAGGGAAATTTTCAATTTACTCCTTTGTTTCAAATAAATGAACAATAGGTAGATAACAGTACAGGGAGCATTCACATTTTTTAAATTAATTAATTAATTAATTTTTTAATTTAATTTTATTTTTTTGACAGGCAGAGTGGACAGTGAGAGAGAGATAGAGAGAAAGGTCTTCCTTTTGCCATTGGTTCACCTTCCAATGGCCGCCGCGGCCGGCGCATCGTGCTGATCCGAAGCCAGGAGCCAGGTGCTTCTCCTGGTCTCCTTGCGGGTGCAGGGCCATCCTCCACTGCACTCCTGGGCCATAGCAGAGAGCTGGACTGGAAGAGGGGCAACCGGGACAGAATCCAGTGCCGGACTAGGAGCCGGTGTGCTGGCGCCGCAAGGCTGAGAATTAGCCTATTGAGCCACGGTGCTGGCCCCATTCACATTTTATCACATGCCAAAGGCATGGGAGTGTGACTTACAGGGATTATATGGCTGATCCTTAGATGCAATTTAAAGGGACAGAGGTTTGGGCTTCTGGAGGAAATGGAGGTAGATGGCACAGTCTGATAAAGGTAGAGGGTAGGAGGTGCATAATGCACAAAAGCAAATGTTGTCACATTACTACCATCTTTCTCCATCAAAGTTAAAGATCTTCCTTTTTTTATACCTATCTCCTATCTTCCCATGAACTTACCATTCTGGGCAACACCAATGGATCTGTTTCACTGGGATTCTTTTCCATAATCCCATCACATTCATGATATAAGTTATAGGGTAGACATTTTCTTCTTTGTCTATGTTCAGTGTTCTGTGTTCAGTCCTAATGTTCAAGTTCTAAAAACATTTCAGTGTAATCTAAAATTCATTCTCTGATGTTCTCTGAAAGTGGGTGGATATCAACTTGTATCCTAAAAGTTACTGAGAAGGATTGTTCAATTTTTTGTAATTTCAGAAATATTTTAAGCCATAAATGATCTACTCTCATTGTAACATATTGTAAACAGTGAAGGAAAACAACCAAAGCTAGAAGTTAATGTAATTTATTCACAATTTTTCTTAATGAAACAAAACAGTGTGTTCCACAGACTCATACATTAGCAACACCTAGGAGTGAATCTTAGAATTTCTATGAGTACTGATCAGAACAATTGGAGATTGGTCTATGAATCTGCATTTTAGCAGTTTTTTTTTTCTTTTTCAAATGTATTATCAAATTAAAGTTTGAAAATCATTGCTGTGGTATAACTAGAGGTCTTGTTAAAATGCAAAATTTAGTTCAGTGTATCTGAAGCTGGGTGCAGCTTCTTCTCTTGTCATTAGCTTATGAGTAAACGGTTTGTGTGCCTCCCTTTAAATTGTAAGATCCAATAGATGAATCTCCAAATAATTCCGAGGGAAAGAAGGCATTAAGAGGTACATATGGCATGATCCCTTTTTACTTAATTCTAGGAAATGCAAGTTAATCTACAGTGATAAAAGTTATTATTAGAAACTAATCTGGTCCTCAAAGCTCCCTGGAATGTCCTCATTTGCAATGTGTCTATTTGGATGTTACAAGCAAGAAAATGCAACTCAGTATATATTTTAATATGACAGGTAACTCTATGAAATATTGTTGGTAAATTATCAAAAACCTATAGGTGCTAGAGTATGCTTAAAAACTAAAATCTTACGTGTTGATTGAGGAAGAATTTGATCCATATATTTATCAATGAGAACACGCAGAGTGCTGTCAAAGGAATGAAGCTAAAATGTATATTTTACAAAGTACAGTGAATGACAACCCTATTTCAACAGCAAAATCCCCATTTTGATGCATATGCACTGGGCTACTATTGCCACCTGCCACATCAAATTGCCTATAGCCATGTTAGCATGCAATTGTTGATTTCACGCCACTGTCAATAGCACATCATGTTCAATCTCCACTGAGGTAGCATTATCCTAACCTTTGCTGTTGCTGATTGAGACTTTCGCTTTTTCTTTCTGTTTTGTTAATTCAAACCATGCCTGGATGGGTTGTCATAGCATGCATTTGCCCTCCACTGTCACATAATAGTTCTAGCTCATCTAGGTAGCTTACATCTCTTTCAGGATTCTCAGCTCCCACTTGCATGATGTACTGGTGACCTTACTTCATTGGTATTCTGTGAATGTCAGAGATACGCTTGCCTCAGCTGCCTGGGCCCTGGTGAGCAGGTGGAAAAATGACCATTTGAAAATGAGTTGTTAAGACCACTACAGTGAAAAGATTGATGCAATTAATTTTTCATTATGCACAGTGTCTGCGGATTCTAATCAGTTTGGATTGTTCCTCCTTTGAGGCACAAATAAAATGCAAATGGATTTGGAATGAAAGGGAGCATTCTTTATGGTATAGACTTTCTGGAGCTGTAAAATGGCTCAGAACTAATCTGTGGTGTTAGAAATATTTTATGAATTAGATCCTGGCAGACTAATGTAAGTTCTCTCTGAAAATCTAATGTGTAGCAACTACAGGAGGCAATTTGAGAGGTAGATTTCAAGGTCATAGACAATAAACAAGAATGAACTCTGTGGTAAACCTCACTGAATTGAAAGGGGAATAGAGATGAGATGAAATTTTTGCTTGCTAAACTAATTGTGTAAATTAATATGGCATAAATAAATTAGAATCAAACATCTTCCATGTAGGTATACTTTTTGTAATCCATTTAAACAATTAGGGGAAACAGAAATATAGATTTCAAACTTCTATTTGTTCATGATAAGTTTCCCCTTTAATACCATCTACTACTAAGACTCACTGTAGCAAATATGGTAATCATGCACCATGAAAAATCACAGACCAATTTTAAAATTACATTGTACTTATAATAATCCCATAGATCCCACATTTTGTTAAAAGAAAATCACTGTAGTTAAGAAACAAATGACTGACAATATTATTTCTGGAGTGACTTGTCAATGTATTTTTACTTTTTTCTAGAAAAATTACTTCTTTAATTATGTATTTATTTTGCTCATATGAGATTTTCCTTATGTGAAATAAAATTAAGGCCATGTGGAGATACAAGTTAACAATTAATCTCAAAAAATATCACTTCCATGAAGAACAAAGAGAGTGTTCTGTGTTAATTTGTTGTGCAACACATGCTCAGGAACAAAAGTGTTGATCCTTTTTAATCAAGGACATTGTCTAGTTCATACAGCAAAACTGTTATTTTGATATCCTTTCCCAAAGAAACATAATGAAGAATCAAAACATGCCTATGGAGAAATTACCTTTGGAAATGTGATCTAGATTTGAGATCATATTTTTACATGAGTTCTAAAAAATCCTCCGAGATTTATGCTGCACTATGACTTCAGAATTCATAGCTGGAACTGCTGCTTCCCACTGCTGAAACGAGCAACTTAGAGCTTTAGTTAGATATTTCTTTAACTCAAAAGGCAATTTTTATAACAGTGCTTCACAATACTTTTGAAAAAAGTTGATTTGCCTTGGGAGATAGTAAATGTGCTGATAATTTTAAAGGTTCAATTCATGATGGTATACATTTGTTTAAAAAGCGTTTCTAGGTTGAACATTTTAAACCTTTTTCAACCCTTGCTTTACCATTAAATTAATATAAAACAAGTCTTTATTGGGTGCATGCAAGGTTTGTGAGATACAAAGAAAAGAAATCTGGCATCTCAATTTTCCTCAATAAAACTTATTCTAGGTCTGAGCAATTCTGCCTAAACTCTCCCATAAAATCCACAAGTAGATAATAACTTTTTTTTTCTTTTCTTCCTTTATTTTTCTGTTTCTATTCAATGTTTTACTCCTTTTATTTGCTCTACTGAGTAAAGCAAAGTAACCTAAAGATCCAATTACAGGATAAGTAAGAAAGGGAGGCCATGAGATTAGAATGGTTATTGTAGTCAGATTGTAAAGTATTTAATTTGACATGCTTATAATGCCTTTATATATTTTCTTGAGCAACGAGCCTTAAGTAAAGATTCAAATACCCCCCAAATCAGACCAGTGGCCCCAAACAGAATGCTGTTTCCTTGGGATGTTCTCAAACTACAGAGTGCATAGCTCAATCCAGGGGACCTGAAGCCACTCATCTTTGGAAGACAATCACTATAAGGTTTTATTTTTATTTGAAAAGGAGGAGGGGGGAGAAGGAGAGGGAGAGGAAGAAGGAGGGGAAAGGGGAGAGGGAGAGGGAGAAGGGAGAAGGGAAAGGGAGAGGGGAGAGGGAGGGGGAAAGGGAGAGGGAGAGGGAGAGGGAGAGGGAGATGAAGGAGACAGAAAGACAGAGAAGAGAGATTCTCCATCTGCTGGTGCACTTCCAAATGCCTGCAATGACACAGGGACAGGCCAGGGCAAACATGGATCCTGGAACGCAACCTGGATTTCCTGCATGAATGGCAGAGACCCAAGTACTTTGCTATCCTGTGCTGCCTCCCAGGGAGCCCATTAGGACAAGAATCGGAAGCAGAGCCATGGCTTGAACCTAGGCACCCTGATATTGGATAAAGGTGCCCTAGGCAGTGTCTCAGTCAAGGCACCAAATACTTGATCATACAAAAGATTTGAGTGTGAGTTCACATTTTCCTGATTCCCATATTCATTGGAAATTTGATATCCAAAGATTTCTTATTCAAGGCTGACATAAATCTCTTAAGTTAAAATTGGCAGTTATGAATGCCTTATAAAAATAAGCCTGATTCCTTTAGTTAAAATATTGTAAAGGGATATATTATGATCTCATTTGTGTTTCAGGAAAAAGGAATGGATGAATGGAGGAATGACTAAATGATAGCATCGAATTATCATATGAAGAATAGCTTGGAATTTAGTGAACAGTGATGTCACCTTTTGGAATGCCCGCATCCCATATTAGATTGCCTGACTTGAATGTGCTCCCCCCTTGTGATCCGGCTTCCTATTAATGTAGTTCAGAATCAGAGGTGATTGCTTAAGTACTTGAATCGCAGATACTCACATGAGAGACCCAGATAGTGTTCCTACCTCTGGTTTTGGACTGTTCCCATCCTCAGCTGGTGTAGCCATTTGGAAAGTGAATCGGCAGGTGGGCGAGCTCTCTCTCTCTGTCTTTTGACCTGGTGATCTCTGATTTTCTTTCTCTCAAGTAAAACCAAAAATATATAAGAAACCTTTAACAAAGAATAATATGAAGATAGGAATTCTGCAGGAAAATTTTAGAAATAGTAGGATTATCAGGAGATGGAGAATTGTTGGGATCAATATTAATGAGAATGAAGTGAACATTTTCAGAAACTTTATTTTTTAACTGTTGCCAACTTTGATAAATTTGATTTTTGAGGGTGATATAGAGTTAATATTTGGCACTTTAGGAAACCAAAAATTTGGTTCCTATTTTCAATTTGGAAAACTGAGTTAAAGGGAGGATGGATTTTTTTTTTCATGATTAACACATAGTAATAAGGAAAACAAGATTGAACCTAGAAATTCTGGCTTCAAAGCCTTAGCCCCAAACACTGATTCTGAGTAAATTTCAGGCACAAACATGATTAGGTTTACAAAGAGTAAAGAAGTTCTATTTTAGCTATGCTAAGTATGAGATAATGATTGAACATCCAGGTGAAAGTTGTACAGTTAGTACTTGAAGCAATGAATCTAGTGGTATAGTGTTAAGAATTTTGAAATCTATCTACTGCTTGGAAATGAATGCAATAGATGAGAGAGGGAGAGAAAGGGCCAGAAGAAGAGTAATGGATTAGGGAGGATGGAGAGGGAATGGTTTAACATACTAGGAAAGGCAGAGGGAATGGTTTAACATATTAGGAAATTCCAATCCTTGTAGAGCAGATGGTTATAGAATAAAATCCACTGAAAAAGAATGGCTGAAACTGCAAGAAAAACTAGAAGAATCACTACAAGGGGTTATTGTACACATTAGGATCAGAAGGAGACTCCAAAATGATGTTAAATTTGTTAAATGGAAGTAATTCCAAGAAATAGAACTTCAAATCTGGACATAGTAAGATCTTTGATGAGATCAGAAACTCTGAGTGAAAGAAGTAAAACTGGATAAATGAGATATCCTGTGTAGCCATGTTTTTCATTCTCATCATAACTCATCCTCAGGTTCTCTGAACTAGTGGTTCTTGGCAGGGAGGGAACACATCCACAGAATGTTTTAGAAAACTGTAAGGGATTGTTTGCTTCGCTGTCACCAACAAATGTCAGGGGAAGTTGCTTACATTATTTGGTAGATGCAAGGGGTGCTAAATGTCTCATAATGAGAAAAAGGAATAGATATTTTCAAATGTCCCTCAAATATCAAGTAGGTAAATACACTTGTTCATAATATATGAGCCAAGATCACAAGAGTGTTTTGCACTTAACTAAAATATATAATTATAGTTAAAATATTATATAACTATTATATGATATTTTACAGTTTATGACATCATTTTTTCCATAACTGTAACTCTCATGCAGATTTAGGTAAAGACTATACCATGATTTCTAAGAATCAAAAATTATGCATATGGTAGGAAATCTCATTACTGGTAACAATAATGCTTATCAATGTTATTTGATCTGATGATGCAAAGAAGTCCATCAGTGTACACTTAACTGTTCTATTATTAGCAAGGATCATAGCTTTCTATATCATTATACTTTCCAGTATTGACATGCTCAAGAATTTTCAATCACATAAATATATAGTATATTTCCATTGGCTTTTTTAAAAAGATTTGTTTATTTCAAGGTCAGAGTTACAGAGAGAGAAGTAGAGACAGGGAGAGGGAGAGAGTAATCTATACAGTAAATTATTTTATTATATTTTAAACTTTATTTACAGTATGATATTCTACTGATTATATTAGTTATGCCTGATGGTTAGATTTATTATCTATGTTTTCAAATTTCTACATACAAAGGGAACATAAAAATATATTTGTTATAAAATTACGTGCACAACATCCTGATGGAGTTGAGAATTACATTTTCTGGCAATGAAAATTAACTTCATAATATTATCTAGTTTGCAGGAATCATAAGAATATCAATTACATAAGAAAATGGATTTGATATGAAGATCAAAGAGAACCCACAGTTAGATATCTGCCTGGGTGAAAAAGTGGAATAAACAGATCTTTTTTTTTTTAATTTTAATTTCTCACTAAATGCCAGATTAAAATCTGCCGTATTGGCCGGCGCCGTGGCTCAATAGGCTAATCCTCCGCCTTGCGGCGCTGGCACACCGGGTTCTAGCCCCGGTTGGGGCACTGGATTCTATCCCGGTTGCCCCTCTTCCAGTCCAGCTCTCTGCTATGGCCCAGGAAGGAAGTGGAGGATGGCCCAAGTCCTTGGGCCCTGTACCCACATGGGAGACCAGGAGAAGCACCTGGCTCCTGGCTTCGGATCAGCGCGATGCGCCGGCCGCAGCGGCCATTGGAGGGTGAACCAGCGGCAAAAAAGAAGACCTTTCTCTCTGTCTCTCTCTCTCACTGTCCACTCTGCCTGTCAAAAAAAAAAAAAAAAAATCTGCCGTATTGGCTCTGCAAGTACTGTATAGCAGAATGTCAAAAAATTGTGTAACAGGACTATTTGTTTCACAATGAACAGACTTATCATATGCATGGACTCAGACTCCTTGGCAGAGCACTACATATATTTACTTACTCCTGTTTTATATGTATTTATACTGATGTTCTTATGTATTTATACATTTATCCCAAGTCAAAAGGTTATAGTGTGTCTTGTTACTCAGAGTATTGTCAGCCTGTGGGCCTGTAGCACATCGGTAGCACATACTTATTATAACTAAAGAACCTCAGCTCCCTGACATGCTTGTGGAATCAGAATTGAAATTTAAAAAGACATCCATGTAATTCGCATGCACATTAAACCTGGAAATTATTAGTTGAAATTTATTTTGTACAATTGGCTATTTATTTACATATCTTTTTACTATAACTGAAAGTGATACTAAACTTATGATTTTTTTAAAAGATTTATTTTATTTATTTGAAAGACAGAGTTATAGAGAGAGGTAGAGACAGAGAGAAATGTCTTCCATCTGCTGGTTCACTCCCCAGATGGCTACAATGGTCGGAGCTGCGTTGATCCAAAGCCAGGAGCCAGCTGCTTCTCCTGGTCTCCCATGCGGGTGCAGGGGCCCAAGGGCTTGGCCATCTTCCACTGCCCTTCCTGGCCATAGCAGAGAGCTGGACTGGAAGAGAAGCAACCAGGACTAGAACCAGCGACCAAATGGGATGCCGGCACTTCAGGCCAGGGTGTTAACCTTCTGCGCCACAGCACTGGCCACTAAACTTATGATTGATGATAGTTCCTCAGTTATGATAAACTACAATAGTAAAACTCACACACACACACATAAACACACACACATATATAAACACACACACACACACACACACACACATATATATATATATATAAAGATAAATTAGTTGTGTGGGTTTGATGATTTGGGAGAGAGATTACTGAGAGCTCTGCTTGTTTTGCTTCACATACAACCCAAACAAGGGCTGCAGAGGCCAGCATACATACGCATTCTAAGTGTGTGAGAAGGAAACTCCAAGAGAAGAATGGATATAGCTGTTACCTCCATCTGAGATTTGAGGTATATGAGATCATTAAATTGTTCTACTTGAGACTATGCTGCAAATGTGTTCATACTGAAAGAGATGACGATGGGAGGAGTTAGGCTAATAGGCAGGCCAGTTGGAAGGCAGTTAGGTCAGTTAACTGTACTTAGTTTTCATCAAAACTAGACAGGATTGCAATCCCTGCCTTCTGATTAGCTGCTATTCTGATCCTCCCCAACTGGTTAGATCCAGGTTCAATTTTCAGAAACGGGCCACTCAGAGAAAGTCACTACATATTTCTAAAGGGCAGACACTGGCAAGCTTCCTTGGGAACTACTCCCTTGGAAACTCTTTCTGACTGCTGCAGCAGGGGGTTTCTCACTTTCAGTACATCCTGTTTCAAGCACTGTCCCTGTCACCGTGGAAATTCTTTGACAAGAGAAAAAGAACAAGATCAGCTCTGGCCTCACCCTCGAGCAACAATACCCGTTCTGCTCCCCACCTGATTTTTTACAATGTGAGATTCATCTTTTTATTTTATTAAGAATTGCTAATTATTTTATTTTTACTTATTTGAAAGGCAGAAAGTCAAATAGAGAGTGACATAGAATGAGAGAGAGATCTCCTATCTGCTGGTTCATCCTCAAATGCCTGCAGCAACCAGGGCTGGGACAGTCCAAAGCCAGAAGCCTGGAACTCAATCCAAGTTTCCCACATGGGTAGTAGGGACCTGAGTCCCACAACCGCTGCTTCTCAAAGTGTGTAGGAAGCTGGATAGGAAATGGAGCTGAATCTTGACCCCGGAACTCTGATGCCATATATGGACATCACAAGAAACATCTTATCCACTGTGCCACAACATGTCTTTTGAAACAAAAGGTAAACACACATCTCGACCATCCAGACCTTATACCTGTTTTACAAGATGTGTACTTCAGGATTTCAAACAGCACATATAAAATCTGAAGTATTAGAAGTCCTCTTTAGTGAAAGTATGTTAAACTAGGAGTGAAGTAACATGTATTTTTCATTCATAAATACATTTTTTGTAAAGGGAAAAGAGCAGTTGAAATGGGATAAATTTGAGAGATAGAACTCAGAGATGTTATGGAGTGAGGTCATAAGGGTTATGACAGATTTTTTTTTAGTTCACCTGATGTTTTTGATATATTTATCCTTATATTATTGTAAAAGCATCATAAAACTTCTGAAATAGGCCATTTACAATTTTTGGGACACTGTGTTGATAGTTTTTAGCCCTATAAAATGCTACACTTAAGTAAATAAAATGATACAATTAATAAATAAAAATCACTCCAAAGTCTGAAAGAAACTTGCTTTTTGGATTTTCTAGCTGGGAGCTGAAACTGAAAAACTACTTGAGTTGAATAGATGCTTCTGGAGAAACTGAGGTAGAACCTAATTGAGTTGAAACAGAGTCACACAGCATGCAATGATGCTTCCATCAATGGTGGGTCAGATTCATGGAGGTGGACCCATAAGATTATAGCAGCTAATGATGCCATAGGTGTCTTGGTTTGCGTAAGCGCACTCTATGAAGTTTGCATCATGATGAGCTTATGTAAGGAAGACTCCCTGAAAATATGCTCCTGTTGTTGGGGGGTATTCGACATCATAAAAGGACATTGGATGATAGATGACCATGTGATGTGTAGCACATAGCTCAGGAAAAAATGTTTGACAGTCATCATCACTAACTCCTTCTATTCTCATCTTAGTTTCCTCATGAAGATTTCAGTCTTACACCTGTGAATTGGAAAAGGAGGGGAAGGTTGGAGCTCAAATTTGCCTGCTTTTGGTAAGGAAGTTAGTGATTCCTGAAAACAAACTCTCCTTAAACATTGCATTTTTGGGGCTGGGATTGTGGCATAGTAGGTAAAGCCAACACCTGTGATGCTGGCATCCCATATGGGCATTGGTTCATGTCCCAGCTGCTCCACTTCTAATCCACTTCCCTGCTAACAGTCTTGGAAAGGCAGCAGAACATGGTCCAAGTGCTTGGGCTCCTGCTACCCAATTGAGAAACATTAACAAAGGTCTTAGCTCCTGGCTTTGGCTTCAGCTTGACCTACCCTTGGCCCTTGCAGCCATCTAGGGAGTGAACCAGTAGATCAAAGATGTCTCTCGCTCTGTGTCTCACTCTCTCTCTGTAACTCTTTCAAATAAAAAATAAATCTTTGAATTCTAAAAAAAAAAACCACGCCATAATAAAGTGTAAAATTGACCAACATGTCATATTTGAATTGTTTTTGTAAATCTACAAATAACATTTGTAGTAATTTTTCACTGAGAAAAATCTAGCATTTACCATAGTCACACCTTCCATTTGAACTGATCCCTTAATCAAAAGCCCTTCTTTTTCTCTCTTAACAGTTTTTGTCTTGCAGCCTATTTTGTCTGAGATTAGGATGGTTACTCCTGCTCGTTTTTGATTTTTGTTTGCATAGGATATCTTTTTTCCATCAGGGGCCAGCACCATTGCACAGCAGGTTATAGTCCTGGCCTGAAGTGCTGGCATCCCATATGGGCACCAGCTCTAGTCTAGGCTGCTGCACTTCTGCTCCAGCTCTCTGCTATGGCCTGGGATAGCAGTAGAAGATGCTTTTGAATTCTTTCATTATCTTTCCCTGTTTCTGTGTGTAGCACATCCTTAAATATCATTTTTAAGGCTGACCAGGTGGTGACAATTTCTTTTTGTTTTCAAAGGTCTTTATGCCACCTATATTTGTAAGTGAGATCACCCAACGTTAGGGTACCAAGGTACTTAAATTTTAATGGATCTAAAGGGAGACATATGACTTAGCACAACACACCACTTTCATCAATGGACAGATCGACTAGACAAAAAAAAAAATCCATAGTTAATCCACACTATTGAATAAATGGATCTAACTGATATATATAGAACATTTTATCCCACAGCTGCAAAATGTACATTCTTTTTATCAGTGCATTTAATATGGAACACTACTTAGGTTAGAGCATATGCTATTACATACAACAAGTTTCAATAGATGAAAAGAAACGAAATAATACCATGTATCTTTTCTGACCACAGTGGAATGAAGCTGGAAATTAACAAAATAAGAATCTCTATTAATATCCAAACACATGGAGACTGAACAATATGTTCAGTGGTCATAGCAGAAATAAAAAAATATAAAAACTCCTAGAAAAAAAATGAAGATGACATACTCAAATAGAACATACTCAAAGATACTCATATAGCAAAGGCAGTGTTAAGAGGAAAGTTTATAGAAATTAGTGTGCACATTAAGAAATTGGAAAGGTACCAAGTGATCTAATGATGGATCTCAGGGATCTAAAAAATGAAAATAAACCACATCTAAAGTTAATAGGAGCAAAGGAATAATAAATAATAAGAGAGGAGATAAACAAAATTGAAATCAAGAAAACCATACAAATGATCAGTGATATAAAGAGCTGTTTTTTTTTTTTGAAAAAGTAAACAAAACTGATAGACCATTGGCCCAACTAAACAAAAAAGGGGAGGGTGGGAAGACTCAAATTCATAAAATCGGAAATGAAAAAGAAAGTCATACAATGGATACTGAAGAAATAAAAAGAAGCATCAGGAATTATTACTAACAGCTATATACCAACAAAATGGAAAATCTAGAAGAAATGCACAGATTTCTGGACACATACAATTTACCAAGATTGAGGCACAGAGACACAGAAATCCTAAATAGACAAATAACCAAGCGAGAGATTAAATCAATAATAAAATGTCTACTGACAAAGAAAATCCCAGAACCAGATGGCTTTATTGCTAAATTCTAGCAAAAATTTAAGAAACAATCAATCCCAATTCTTCTTAAATTGTTCAAAACATTCAAAAGGAAGGGGATTATGCCAAACTCCTTCTATGAGGTCAGCATCACCTTAATTCCAAAACCAGAAAAACATACAATACAAGAGATTTATTGACCAAAATTCCTGATAAATATAGTTTAAAAATCCTCAACAAAATATTAGCTAATTGAATCAAAAACATGTTAAGTATATCATCCGCATGGGTCAAGTAGGATTTGTCCTAGGGATCCATGGATAGATCAACCTACTAAAATCCATTTTATTGTGATATATCACATTAATAAGTTGAAGAATAAACATCATATGTTTATCTCAAGACATGCAGAGAATGCATTTGTTAAAATACAACATATTTTATGAAAAAAAAAAAAACCTTAACCAAATTGAGCATAAAAGGAACATGCCTAACACAATCACGGCAAGATATGACAACCCCACAGCCAGCATCATCTTAAATGAATAAAACTTGCATGCATTTCCTTTAAGATCTTGAACCTGATATAGATACCCACTTTTGCCATTAGTATCAATATTGTTCTGGAAGTTTTAGTGAGATATTAGGCAAGAAAAAGCATGGAATACCAGTGGAAAGATAGGAAGTCAATTGAGCCCTGCTTGCAGAAATATGAGCATACACATAGGAAAACCAAAAGACTCCATTAAGAGACTATTGGAACTCATACAAGAGTTTGGCAACATTTCAGAATGTAAAATCAACCAAAATCGATAGTGTTTTTATACAAAAATAATGTAATGACTGAGAAAGAACTTCTAAAATCAATCCCATTCAGAATAGCTAAAAAATATGTAAATACTTTGGGATAAATTTAATCAGGAACATGAAAGATTTCTACAATGAAAATTAAAAACATTAATAAGAGAATCAGAAGTGGGGCTGGCATTGTGGAGTAGTAGTAAAGACAGTGAAGACATTGCCTGCCACCACTGCATCCTTTATGGGGACTAGTTTGTATCCAATCTGCTCCACTTCCAATCCAGTTCTGTGCTTATCCCATGGAAAAAGCAGCAAAGGATGCCACAAGTGCTTGGGGAGCTGTCACCCATGTAGAAGACTGGAAGAAGCTCCCAGTTCCCGGCTTTTCTTGGTCCAACGGTGGCTGTTTTAACCATATGGGGAGTGAATAAACAGAGAATCTCTCTTTCCTTGTCATTCTGTAGCTTTAGCTCTTTCTAAATAAATAAATAAGTCTTTAAAAAATAAATAGAAGAAGATGCAAAAGTGGAGCAAATATTCCGTGTTCATGTACTGGAAGAATTAATATCAATAAAATGTTTATAAATCCTACCCAATGCAATTTACAGTTTCAAGATGATTCCAATCAAAATATCAATAACAAGAAATATCCAGAAAAAATATCTTAAAATTCATATGGAAATGTAGGACACCTTGAATAGCTAAAACAACCTTAAATAGTAAAAATATTCCTTGATGCATTAAAATACAAGATTAAAAAACATATTACAGGAAAGTTATAAACAAAAGACCCTGGCACTGGCACAAAAATAGGTATGTGGGCCAATGGAACAGATTAGAAACCCCAGAAAATAATCCCTGTATCAACAACTAACTAATCTTTGACAAACAAGCTAAAGTCACCACCTGGAGAAAGGACCATCTCTTCAATAAATGCTTTTGGGGAAATTGGATTTCTGCATGTAATAAATATGAAACAAGACTAGTACCTTACACCTTATATAAAAATCAACTCACATCAAGGATCTAGACCAAAGACCTGTTACCATGAAACTGCTAGAGGAAAACATAAAGGAAATACTGCAATCATTGGCATAGGCAAGGACATCTTGGATGAAACCTCAGAAGCACAGGCAATTAAAGCAAAAATAGACAAATGAGAATACATCAAGCTAAAAAGCTTCTACACAAGAAACAACAAAGTGAAGAGGTTACAGGCAGAATGGAAGGCAATATTTTCAAATTATGCATTTGATAAAGGATTAATATCCAGAAAATATCAGGAACTCAAAAAACTCAACAGTGAAACAAACCACCCAGTTAAGAAATGGGCTAAGGATATGAACAAGTATTTTTTAAATGATGAAATACAAATGGCCAATAGACTCATCAAAAAATGCTCAGGATCACTAGCCATCAAGGAAATGCAAAGAAAAACCACACTGAGGTTTCACATCCTCCCTGTTAGGATGCCTTTCATTCAAAAAATCAAAAAAGAACAAATACTGGTGAGGATTTGGAGAAAAGGTACCTAATTCACTTTTGTTGGGGATGTAAACAAGTACAAAGATGGAAGACAGCACAGAGATATCTCAGGAAGCTACATAGAGATTTATCATATGTCCCAGACTTCTCACGAAAGTTTACCCAGAGGAAAGGAAATCAGTATATGATGGAGTTATCTGTACTCCCATATTTATAGCTAGTATATTGAGTCAACTCAGATGGCCATTAACTGAGGATTGGGTAAAGAAGCGCTGTGGCATAGCAGATAAAGACACTACTTGCTGTGCTGGCATTCCATATGGGCACCAGTCTGAGTCCTGACCGCTCCACTTCTGATCCAGCTCTCTGCTATGACCTAGGAAACCAATAAAAGATGGCCCAAGTCCTTGGGCCCCTGCATCTGTGTGGGAGACCCGGAAGAAACTCCTGGACCTTTGTTTCAGATTGGCGCAGCTCCTGCAGTTGTGTCCAGTAGGGGGGTAAACCAGCAGATGGAAGACCTCTCTCTCTCTCTCTCTGCCTCTCCTTCTCTTTCTGTGTAACTCTGACTTTCAAATAAATAAATAAATTATTAAAAATAGAAAAAAAATATGGTATATACACATGTTGGAATTCCACTTAGCCATAAAAAGAATGAAATCCTGTCTTTCACAACAAAATCAATGCAGTTGTAAAAGATAATGCTTAATGAAATAAGCCAGACCCCAAAAGACAGATATCATGTTTTCTTTGATTTGTGGTAATTAAGCTACAGAGTACTAAAAAATGCAATGTAAATGCATAAAATCAACTTCTTATGATTTGATTATTGTTTAGAGCCATTTTTTAAGCCTCCAGGAATTATTATTTTCTACTTTCTACTTGCTGAATTCTGTAGTTAGCAGAGGATTAAGTTGTGATTCTAGTAAATTGAAAGTATGTCATCACAAAACTTAAAAAAAAATAAGGCCGGAGGCTGGGGTGTGGGAGTAGGAAGTATCATTATGTTCTTAAAACTGCATATATGAAATATATGAACTCTGTTCTCTTCATATAAATAATTTTTAAATATTAAAAAATTAAAAAAGCATTCAATGTTTTTAATTTGTATTGTTATAAAGCAAATAAAAGGCAACATGACTCACAGAGAGCTACAGAGATCCTCCATCTGCTTTTTCACTCACATTTTAATCCCACATCAGATGGTACTGGAACGGGCTGAAACCAGGAGCCTGGAGCTCCATCCAGGCCATTCATGTGTGTGTGGCAAAGTTCTAAGTACTTGAGTCACTACCTGCTGTCTACCAGAGTGCTCATTAGCAAGAAGCAGGAAGAGGAAAGAGATCATGGTTGAAGCCCAGGCACTCCAATATGTGATGTGGACATCTCAAATGAGACCTATAACCACTAAGCCAACCCATTATAACATTTTCAAAAATAGGAACTTATGGAAACATAAATTTGGAAAAAACAACATTTAAAACACATTTATATTTTCGCACATACCATTTTTATTTTCTGTGAGAAATATTAGAAAGTACTTGATAAAAATAGTAAAATTTAAATACTTTTCTTTGGGATAAAATTCTCTTGGAAAAAAGAAAAAATAATAGTTCAAAATCAAACAATATAAATGTTGTCTCTTAAACATTTTTGTTCATGCATTTTAAAGGAAATTATGATGTCAAATCACAACATTTATATTCCTTTGGATACATTTAAAATGATAATGATGAATTTCTACTAAAATGTCAGAACCTTAAAAGCCATAATATTGGTAACTGAAGGTGGAATTTGTTGTGGAGTTAACAAAGTAGACATTCCAGGCCCTTTATTTACACGGATTCTTTTTTCAAGGAAGACTTGTGAGTGGCCCTACTCTTGAGTTTATAAGGGCATATGTATTGAGTTTCCAAAAAGAAGTGACCGTAAGTAAGTATAGTTGGCTAAGATCCCTATCACACTTTAATTCTACCTGCTCTCCATTACAAAACCACTACAGCAGTGTTGGCATGGCCTTGGAATGTTGTCCAAACCGAGACCGAGTTGTCCTTTTGCTTTGGAATTAGTGAGGTGCATCTGCACAGTACACACCCACTTGGTGGAAAGCTATTACTCACGTCTACCCAGTGTAATAACGGCTTCCACATGAATCTGACCTCTGCTATGAAAACTCACCCACTAGCATGACAAAGCCAGGGGCCATCCTGTGATATGAGCATGTGTCAAGGCACCCAGACCTTTGAGATATGTGTGTCGTGTAGGGCAATGAGTTCTGCAGTGTTAGAGCCTGAAGCTGCGTAAGGACGACTCTTCCAATCATTAGAAAAACAGATGTAAGCAGAGGATACTTCTTGATGCCTGGTTTAAGTAAAAACTGTCTATTGTCATAAATACAGTTAAAATTCAATTCTGATAGTTAGAAATATGACACACTATTCATATTTTTCTATGAGAGTTGCACAATGTAGAACTTTTAGAATTCCTGGATAAATCTTTATAATACTGAAGACTGAAAGCATGTGTCTGTAAAGCCACATGCATTATGTAAACCAATCACAAATAATAACAAATTTCAAACAACTATGCTAAAAACGAGGCTATTAAGCTTCTTCTCTCTGTTGAAAATCACATTTAAAAATCATTGTCATGTGAAGGCAAGTCAAAAAGTACTCCATCAACAAAATTGATACTTAAGACAATATTTCCGATGAGTGGCAGTTTATAAATTCATAAAATACATTTTTTCTGGATATTTGCTTTACTTCTCAGCTTTTTAAATTTGTAATTTGTTGTGATTTGTCTTTACCATATAAATATCCTTTAATATCTTATTTTGTGCTCACAATTTTATTTTCTTTGTCTTGAAGAGAATTATCACCATTGTACAAGCTCTATGGCCCAGAAAATGGGATCCTCTTTTGTTTGCAGAATAATGTAAACTCAAAGAAAACAGTATTTATAAATGCGTAACGCATATGTTAAACTGTACAAGAAAATATTTTGAAAGTTATTTCCAAACATACAGAGTATGTATTTCTATTTAGGCCATTGATATAGGAGGTAAACATACCTGTGCAGGAGAGTGAGTGGTAGCAATATCCCAATGCCTCTACCATTTTATTAATGAGCCCAGGTAGAGCAAAGGTGAGCAAGACTGGAAAGGTCACAGCCTTAAATAGCTTCACCTGGCAAGTCATTAGTTTGGGTGGGAACCACATGTTCCACATCTGAGTGACTCTCTCTGTTACTCTGCTCCCTGTCTACTAGCATAGCGCTCACATCGTGGTTGATGTTTTACACAAAATAAGAAACTGAATATTGACTATTTTTCATTATTATCATTAAAGATAATCTATTGATATCATCCATGACCATTTTACTCTCTGGAAATCTAATTAAATTTTATGATATGATAAACTACAGACACAATCATATTTTATTCAGATGTCGCTTTGAAAGAACATTTACACTAATTAAAGTATATCATCAGTTAAGAAAATTCAGATGAATATGGAAATTAAGCAGTTTTTAAAATCAATGAAATTGCTGTAGTTATATTAAGATGAAACAGATACTTGAAATTAGGATAAAATTATCTCATCTTAAACTGCAAGTAAAAATGATACTTAGTAGAAAGGGGCCTTTCACAAGAAGAAAAACTGAGAGGGGCAACAGTACCCATAGTAGAAGTCAGGAACCATATGATGCAAAATGGTGTGCAGCTGGGGAAGCAGGGAGCCAGGCATCCTGGGAACACCGAGCTGCACAACCTGCGTCTCCTGCCCAAACCTCAAAGTGGCATCAGTCTGACATCATTGCATGTACTCCAACTGCAGGCTGGTCACAAAATCTTTATTTGGGAGCAGTCGGCTTTGTCTCCTCTGTCATCCTTTCCTCCCTCCTCATTTTCTGACACATCTTAACCTCCAGAGCCTTACTGCTTCAACCGCAGATTTTTAATTTGGGAATTTAATGTCAATATTTTTAAATGGGCATTTAATGTAAAGGATTTTTTAGAGGTCGAGTAGAAAGAGGCTTGCACTGTCTGAAATGTGCCTTTCAAACAAATTGAATAAACAAAACATCAAACAAAAATGTACTCCAACCAACTCTTGTGATTTCAAAATAGACTTTTCTGTCCAACTAATAAATCCTTCCAGAACTACTCATTTATTTACTAGCAATCACAACAAAATTATTTTTAATGATTATTGACCATAGTAACAATGAAAATTCTGCTGCAACGAATATTAATAGCATTTCCACTGAACACTGAGCATTGATACAACTGGAGGAATACTAGCCAGATTGACTTTTTTTGTGCTATTTTTGATAAAGAACCAGAAAGGAGATGTCAGTGACAATCTCACACTAGCCCTCGGGGGCTGACAAGATGATCCAGTAGGTGCTATGGAACCCATTATTCCATGACTGATTGATTAATTTTCTTCATGTAAGTGTTATTACTATACTATTTGCCTTGATTTATTTGTCTTATCTCTTTAGAGAAATAACAGAGTATGTTAGAAGAGCAAGCAATCAGACACCAAAATTACATTCTTTGTTATTCATTATGACTAAGCCATCTAGGATGATATGAATCCATCAAAATATCCCAATAGTGAAAAGAATTAAAGCCTTGCATGATAAATATATGTAGCATATGAATGCATATACCAGGCTTGATTTAAGTGGTGAATTGTAATATTCCTGTTTGCATTAGATACCTAAGGTAGCATCTAAAAATAGAGTGGTAAAAAAAAACATATTTTGATCAATAAGATCGGCATTAGGGTTTTGAAGTTTATTTAAAAAGAAATATTTTCAAAATCAATTATTTCAGACATAAACTATGCACAATATTTAAGGCTTGGGCTCTGGATTTTGAGAATACCAACTTGGCTGTCTGTCCTGAGGAAATCAACCAGCACACGACCAGGCTGTCTACTTTCCGTCCTAATGAGAGTCTTATCTCGCTAGACACATTCCTTCAACAAGGACAAGCAACTACTACGTGAAGAATTAGGTAATGTGAATTAGGTAAGCAGTCCTAAGATATTTAGTTACTCCTACTTAGTTTGCATGGAAAGCATGTATATATTCTACTTTTTACATTGTTATACTAAAAACTCAGATATTATAGTTATTGGTATAGAAGTTACATATATGATACAATAGGTAGATGTTCCTAGGGATATTGTCATTAAAATTTATCCCCCAAATTCATCTGCTTATTTGTAGAAATGAAACTTAGAGCAAAGGAATCATTTTCCAAGTCAGAAGAAACACAAATTTGCAAGAGCCATCAGCATTGTATTCATTTATTTATATTTTTCTATCATGTGTAACAGAATAAAACATAATTTCCAACTATCAACATTATACTCATGTTTTTTCCCACTTATAGAACAATATCTTAATCAGAAAGAAGTCTACAGTTAGTTGACAATGTTTGCATAGTGTATTAGCTCCAGCATTCTTCAGATATCCACTATCAGTTTCTACCACTGCTCACCTACAATTAATTTTTTTAATTCTCATTAAAAATAACCAACAAATGGGACAATACAAATTCTCAAGATTTTGCAGAAGAAAGAGAAATGATCAATAGAGTGAAGAGAAATACAACAGAATTGGAGAAAATATTTGCAAAACATCTGACAGACAAAGGGTTAATATCTCAAATTTATCAACAAATTGAAAAACACTATAAGAACAACAAAAACCCAACCACTCTAGTTGAAAAATGAGCAAAGTACTTCAATAGCTCTCAAAGGGAAAAAAAAAGTCTAACAAATATATGAAAAAAATGTTCAACATCACTAATCTTCAGGGCAATGTAAATCAAAATCACAATGAGAAACACTGGCACTGTGAAATATCAGGTAAAGCCTCCACCTGCAATGCCTGCATTCCATTGGGTGCTAGTTCAAGTCTCAGCTGCTCCACTTCTGATCCAGCTCCCTGCTAATGACCTGGGATAGCAGCAGAAGATGACCCAAGTCCTTGGGCACTTGCACCCACGTGGGAGACCCTGAAGAAGCTCATGGCTCTTGGTTTGTACCAGCACAGCTACAGCTGCTGTGGCCTTTGGGGACTGAACCAGTGATAAAAGATAATTTCTCTCTCTCTCTCTCTATCTCTCTCTCTCTCTCTCTCTCTCTCTCCTTACTCTCTCTCTTTGTGAACTATGCCTTTCAAATAAACAAATAAATCCTTTAAAAAACATAATATGATATCATTTCAACCCTGTCAGAAAAGCTTAAATCCAGAACACAGAGAGAAACAAATGCCAGCATGGATGGACAAGGGGGGATATTTATACACTGTTGGTGGTAATGTAAATTAGTGCAGTCACTGTGGAAAATTGTGGAGACTTCTTAAAAAAAAAACTAGAAATAGACTTGCCATGTGATCCAGCAATCCTACTGCTGAATAAATATCCAAAAGACTTGAAGACACTGTATCAAAGAGATCCGTGTACCACCATGTTAAAGCAGCTCTGTTCACAAAAACAAAATTTGGAAACAACCAGGTTTCCATCAGATGAATGAGTAAAGAAAATGTGGTATATATGCACAATGGAATGTTATTCAGCTATAAAAATAATGAAATTCTGCCATTTGCAGTAAAATGGACACAACTGGAGAACACCGTGTTGAGTGAGATAAGCCAGACTCAGAAAGACCCTTTATATGTGGGAGCCAAAATTAAAACCAAACAAGCAAACAAACAAACAAAAACAAAAACAAAAAAGAAAGAGAGAAAATAGAAACTATAGTAGTATAACATTCTTAACCATTGGCCTGACAAAGTAGAAAAACAAAGCTTTACAAAAGTACATTTGCAGCACTATTGATACACATGTAAAAAGGGTAAATACAATTGCACGTTACATTTATAGATTCATGAATAAACCCACAGATGACACACATGCACAAAATCACAAATCAGACTCAGATTCATGCCACCTACACATGCTTAATAGTATATATGCAAGAGACCTTCAAAAAGATCTGCCGTCTACCTACTTTACAGAAAATGAGGATTTGTTTCTTCGCTCACTAAAAAATCTCTACCAACTCAAGTAGAACCTCAGGCCTTTATATTGTTAAGCATCAAATTTGTGTGTGTGTGTGTGTGTTCATGAATCTATATGTGCTTCAGTGATGCTTTGTAATATAATGGATATATTGTGCAATGTTAAGTGAAAGTTCAAATTTAAACCAACCTATTTCTAGAGGTTGAGGCAACTTTATTGTTGAATATAAAGGGACCTCATTCCAAATTTTGGGGAAAAAGCTCCTTTGGAGAAATACTGAAAAGAATAAAGATGATGTTTAACTCCCTTACTGCTTAAAGCATATTTGAAAACAGTATTTTCTATGTGCATTATATCTATAATATATTTTGATTTTCATTAAAAGTAGTAAAGTTTAGGCTGGTGCTGTGGCAATGCGAGTTAAGCCACTGCCTACACTGTCAGCATCCCCTATGGCTGCTGGAGCCTGCACCACTTCCAATCCATCTCCCCACTAATGCAAGCAGTGGAAGACGGCCCAAGTCCTTGGGCCTCTGTATGCATGTTGAAGAACTGAAACAAGCTCCCGGCTCCTGGTTTAGGCTTGGCCCAGCCCTGGATGCTGCAGCCATTTGGGGGCTGAACCAGTGGACGGTAGATTTCCCTCTCTCTCTCTCTCACTCCCCTTCTGTCTGTCTCTCTCTCTATGTTTTTTAAATAAACATAAATTGTTAAAAAAAAAAGTAGTGAATGGTTTAAGAAAATTTATACATTCCATTTTCATAAAATGTAAATGTTCTTTTTTCAAAAATGCACGAATGAAATGCAAATTGTTGCAGTGTGAAGAGGCCTGGGTCCACTGTTTATCTGCATTTTTTCTGATATGTGCCCAGGTAGCCCTTCCATTCAAACTAATGAAGGGCTTCATTTCTTTGTTCTTGTTATTCCCACGTTCTATTGCTTTGAGTGGGGGATTATTATCAAAGGGAGTTGCAAAATAATGATTGCTGATCCTATGTCCCAAACTTAATTATTATAGTACGGATTTTTGATGACTATGAATTTTTAGATAATCTTTGTAACCAGTGTTTTTTCTTGAAATGCAGTGTACATATTTGAGAATTGAGTCCAAGGCCAGTAGGCACTCTGAACGTGATTCAGTGCATGACACACCTTGAAATTCAACTTCACCATTGTTATCTGCAGATCACAGTGAGTCCTCATTTTCATTCCACATTGCAATGTAGGAGAGAGATAGTAGCTATCAGCACACCTCTCTGAATCTTTGTGGATCAGTTGTTTTTTTTGTTTGTTTGTTTTTTTTTTTTTGCTTTACCTGTCAAGAAAAACAAGGAAGTTATCATTGAGAAAAAGGCTTTCATGGAAACTGAGTTGTGCTGACTAAGGTGTAATCTTCTCTGACAAAGACTTTGCTCTTGTCTTCCATAACAAAAATGCCCTGGGAAACTTCTAGACAAAATGGAAACAGTGTGGGCCAGAGAAGGGACCAGTGCAGTCTGGTTACTTCTTTATATTTGAGAAGCAACATGGGTTTTTTAAAAAGCTATTTTTTAATTTTTTTTTTTACTTTTATTTAATGAATATAAATTTCCAAAGTACAGCTTATGGATTACAATGGCTTCCCCCCCCCCCCAATAACTTCCCTCCCACCCGCATTAAAAGCTATTTTACACAGTTGACCTTTGACTGGCATATCTTTGGGTTGAAACGTGTACAGCAGCATTTGAGACCACTGATCTTTGATAAAGTATTCAATGGTTCCAAGTCCTGGTTTCCTTGAGTAAGCCATGGTGACAGTGGCGTCAATCTTTCAGGATTGTCTTAAAGTTTGACAGAGCACATGGCTTAGAGTTAGGGGTAAATCAGCGTCAACTTCTGGTCATGGGCATCTATCCTTTCTTCTGTCAATCCACAGAGCATCTTGGAACTGCATTAGCCACCTTCATCTGTACTGCATCTGTGTCTCCCTGTTCACTTTTCTCCAGCTCAGCCTTATCCACTAAGTGGGATAGGAAACACAAGAAGTTAAGTTTCTCTCTTGTAAAGCAGAGTGCATCCCAGACGTTTTTACATCCAGATTCACCCTTCTCTCCTCTCACAGCAAGTGAGAGATTGGGGATTCTGTTCAGTTTTTCAGCGTGGGGATCTTTAAAGGACAGCAATTGTCTAAGGAATGAAGCAAGGCCGTATCCTCAAAAGATAGCAAATTCTTCTTCCACAGAAGGTAGTTAACATTTTGGAAGCAATTTATTTGGCAGCACTACTGCACATAATCATAAAGCAAGTCAAACAAGATGAACATATGCACATTGTTGAGAAGACTGGTGGAATGGCTTCTACAGCAGCAACACACCTGCGTAACACGACCATTGCCAGATGAACAGCTCTTTTAGAGCTAATTAAAAGTGGGTTTGAAACACTGCTTTGAAACTCCAGTCAAGAGCACTATTTGCACATCCTTGACTGAAGAATTGAGTCTCTTAGAGCAGCAAGGTCATTCTCACATTGTGTGCTGCTGCTGTCACACCCATTCAGGAAAAGAACAGTCAGAGAAACTGTCACCTTGCCACTCAGAAACTGTGGAGTATTCAACCCACAACAAGGCTGCCCACTCCCACCCCCGTGCAATTTCTTATTCAACTTTCATATTCTGAAATGCATTGCTTAGTGTGCTAACCATGTTCTTTAAGTCTTGGGACTGGTATTATAGATTCTGACATAATGTGCTTCTCTCTTCTTCCCACAGACAATACTTGGTATGGTTTCTGATACAAAAAGAAAGCGGGTATTAAGCGTTTATTTTACCTTTGATCTAGGTTCTTGCTTCTTCTGTTCATTTATGGATTAAGAGAGAAGTTTGAGGAGTAGTGATAAAAAGTAAGATAAGCCAAGATGCTTTTAACACTATTGGTTTGAAATCAGTTGACATTTCAATCTGCTCCACAGAGAAACAATACCCTTACCAAAGCACTGCTAGAATAGAGCTGAATCAGGTGCAGTGTGAAATAATTCTCCCTGTTGTTGTTTTCCTTACAGTGGGAGGAAGAACAATGTTAGAGAAAAATCTTGGGTGGGGGGAGGGCGAAACATACAAGGAAACATCTCCAAATACATGAGGGTATTAAAAAAGTTAGTGAAATTAAAGAATGTTCAAGGACCGGCGCTGTGCTGTTAGCAGATAAAGCTGCCGCCTGCAGTGCCAGCATCCCATATGGGTGCTGGTTCCTGTCCCAGTTGCTCCACTCCCAATCCAGCTCTCTGCTTTGGCCTGGGAAAGCAATAGAAGATGGCCCAAGTGGTTGGGCCCCTGAACCCACATGGGGGACCTGGAAAAGGATCTGGGCTCCTGGCTTCGGATCAGCTCAGCTCCAGAACTTAGCTCCGGTCGTTGAGGCCATTTGAGGGAGTGAATCAGCAGAATGAAAACCTCACTCGCTGTCTCTCTCTGCCTCTGCCTCTCTGTAACTCTCCCTTTCAAGTAAATAAATGAATCTTTTAAAAATGTTCATTTTGATGGAAAACATCTTGAAATTCATACAAATGGGATATCAATCTTTATACTACAATTGAAATAACTGTAAGAATCAGTGAGAATACATTAGTTTTCATTAATTGTATGCTGGATTAATTCATAATAGCTCTTGGGTGAGAAGTCATGTTGTTTACATTTAATTGCCAAAGGAAAAAAAAATAATAAAACCTAACAATAGCAACTTTGTACACATTGGACTGCCCACATTTTAAAGAAAACAGAGGAATATAAATTTTAACCTGATTTGTCTTGGTGAATATTCTCAGTCAAACACTCTGGTAGAATAAAGGGCAAACTCATTTCATTTGTCAGTTAGTAGAAGAATGAAAGAGAAATTGGTGATTTATTCTAAAAAGGAAAAATTAAAGAATATGTGACTAGAGAAACCACCTTCTATTCAGAAGCTCCACAGGTATACCATTCTTTGTAAAATGGCTATATCTGAAAAATATTACATACTCAGACAAAACCCTAATTGTTCAAATACAGAGTATGTTATGCTTACTAATGTATTGTAGTTGATCCCCACGCATTTCCTTTTTCTGTATTAGTCCTTGACAAAGCAACTTTAAATGTTTGTGTTGTACAAATTATAGATCACATATTCTAACTTCAATTGACAAATCTCTAAAATTTGAATTTTAAGACTATTAAATACACTTTTTCCTATGGGAAGACTACCCTCTTGTGGCTACTATTGGTATTACAATTGTCTACCTTTTTCAAGTCAGGATACAAAGGGACCTGGAATAAGAATTAAAAATTATCTTGACAATGGTCTTATAAAGTATCTACTAATATAGCCTCATTTTAAAATTATTTACCCTGAATCCTGTGTGAGGAGTAACATTGAATAACAAACAACTCTGCCGAAATCCCATACTCCTAAATCAGAAATTTAGCCCACCACCGTTTGCTAGATAATCATATATGGGACACTTTGTGACAGTCCTCATAAAAGGGCATGGATGAAGACAGAAAGAGTTCTGTTTCTAATATTTTATATATATTCATATATCAATGAATATTTATTAAACAAACGGGTTTAGAGAAACACAAGTTCCACATTTTATCCTCAAAAACATGCAATCCTGGAAGAGATAAGTACTATCTACCCTAAAGAAGGGACATTTTGGAGGAGAGCTAAGGTGATGATTTTGAAGAACAGTATAGGACAAGTGCTGTAATTTCTGTCCAGTCTTCTCCGGTAGCTGGCAGGAAACTAGGACTTAAAACTACATTGCTGGAAGGGTACATGAACTTCAGCTTCATTGGAATCTCCACAACAAAGCAACACAATAACGAAATTTAAAGTAACTTGTTCCGTGATGATCACTGGTTTGTGGAAAAGAATTCAAATGAACGCCACTGCTCCTGATGAGGTGATTCTATGTCCTCTGAAGACAAAATTATGATTGAGAGATTTTCAGTGCTGTTATCAACATCAGAATAGCAAGTGTTCTGAGTGGCATTTTTCAGAAAAATATACAGCTGCCCCATACTTTTCATGGCAACTGATAACAGACAGGGCTTTGAAAACATGTGACCTCCGTATGTCTGAGCCTATAGCCTGTGAGGACACCACCAGCAGACAATGCCCATCTAGAGAGCGGCTGGTGCTGTGGTCTAGTGTGGTCTAGTGGGTCAAGCTTCCACCTTTGATGCGGGGGTCCCATATGGGCACTGGTTCCCATTCTGGCTGCTCCACTTCCCATCCCGCACCCTGCTAATGCACCTGGGAAAGCAGCAGGAGATGGTCCAAGTACTTGGGGCTCTGCACCCACACAGGAGACCTGGAGAAGCTCCTAGCTCCTTACTTTGGATTAGCCTAGCTCCCGCTCTTGTGGCCACTGGGAGATTGAACCAGTGGATGGAGGCGCTCTCTCTCTCTCTCTCTCTCTCTCTCTCTCTCTAACTCTGCCTTTCAAATAATTAAATAAACCTTTTTAAAAAAGTCAATAAGAGGACAATAACACAATAAGTCCTTGCTCCTGGACCTCCAGCCTTCAGAACTGTGAAGAAACAGATCTGCTTTGGTGCCTCCAGAATTCATTACAAAGTTCAATAGTCAATTTGTTTCCACAGTTTGATTTGTTTTTTTAAAAATAGCTAAGCAACAAATAATACTTTCTTGGAACATTTACTATACTAGTATTCATTGTGAATTTCTGAGAGATCAAATACTGTTTTTCAGTACTGAGATTTAGGGAACCATGCCACTTGGTTGTTGTTCTGGACTCACTACTCACTATTCACTATTCACTACTCACATGACTTCCACTTACGGGAATTGAGCAAATTTTCCTCCATATTTCTCCATTTTGAATGGTTTCCAAATATCTTTCATGCATCATAAACCAGCAAATCTGTAGCAAAGGCTGTGATACAGACCTCAAAATCAACAACTGGACATGCCATGGCTTTATTCAGATCTCTACTTGGATGTGCCACAGACAAGTTTGTCCTTTCACTTCTTTGCGATATCTAGTTAGAGTTTTCAAGAAATATATTCACAGTTAGCAAAGCGTGAGGGTGAGCACACAGCCATACAGACTGCCAAGTGTCCCAAGCTGCCTCCTTTCTATGCCCCTGATTTCCTTCGGGTGTGTGTGCATGCAGCAGGCTGGGCGGGGGGTGCTTTTCTGGTGGTTCTTTTCATAAGGACATGCTTCTGTCTTCTGCATCATTAATATTTTCCTAATCACCATTCCCAGTTCAGGAGCATGTCTTGATGTTTCCAACTTAAAACAATAATCAAATAGAATGCTTTGAGTTTTTCCTCTGCCACTGACCTTCAGCTGAGATTATCTTTTCTCCATAGAAGAAATATCAATGGAATTGTCTATACGTAATCTTTCTATGTCTTATTTTTCATTAAATTCCAGCATGATCTACTGAATGACTTAGTCACATCAGAAATAATTGTATCTTGCCAGACTGAATTCTCATTTTTAAATTTTAGCATTCTTCTCTGTTCAGCCGTTTAGTATTTTTCACAGCTTACACTTGAAATACACTCCTGTCTAAACCTTGGTTATATTCTAAACTTATTTCTATTTTTCTTCTCCTTCTTTTCTGTTCTTTTTCATTGTTTTTCTTTCTTTCTTTATTGCTTGAGTTTTAAATTTCAGAGTACAGATGTATTTGACCCTAAAACATTGGCATAACTTAAACTTTCTCATAACACACAATCTCAGTTGTTTCCTTGCATTTAGTTTTAGAATTTTCATTTATTTATTTGAGTGGCAGAAATTCAGAGATGGAGAGAGAGAGCTCAACTCTCCAAAATATCCCCAGTATCCCAGGACTGAGCCAAGCTGCAGATAGGAGAAAGGAACCCATTCTAGGTCTTATATGAAGGTGGCAGGGACCCAGTTGGTTGAGTCATCACTGGTGCTACTGAGGGTCTGTTTTAATAGGAGGCTGGAGTCAGGAGCCAGGGATGAGTATTGAACCTAGGTGCTACAATGTGGGATGCGGGTCGTGTTAATCAGTATTTTAATCACAAAGCCAAATGTCTGCCCACTGTCCCCTTGCTTTTAAATGCAATCTATGTGCCAACAAATGGTAATTTAAACATTCTGGTGGATACTGTCCCCTAATTTATAATCTCACAGTCATCTCTAAGTAGATACCTAAATGACATAAAATACTCAAAGTGGTCAAAATGGAGCTACAGCTGTGCCTCCCCGAATTTCCTTACCCACAAGGTCCCTGTCACTTAGATGGCATCAACATGTCCCCAAAGCTCTACAGTCACCCCAGATTCCTCACAGCCTGCAACCAATCCATCTATACGTTGTGTGGGTTCTGTTGCTGACCAGGGTCCTGATAGCCACCATCATCTGTCTTCTGAATTACAGAAGCACACATTTAACTGTTTTCCCTGCTCTATCCCTCATCCACTTCCACTTTCCCATTCCCCAACTGCATTACTCTGCAGCCAGCGTGGGGTTTTGTTTGCAATATCACAGAGAAGATCACACATTGCCACAAATGTGTCTCTGATGACTCTCCATGGACTGGCCTTTATGGTTTTTCTGCACTTTGTCTTATTCCCAGTTCATGCAAGGACATGTTAGCATAACCAGAGTGACCTTTCCTCCTCTTTTTGAAAGTACCCAATGCCATTTCTATTTGTCTCTATCACGGCCAATTGACTAGATCTACACTAGTATTTTGTATTTGTGACTTTTTCTCCTGGATTTTTAAAAATGGGAATGTATGTAAATTTATGTATATGCACATATCAGAATATAAACATACACATGTTTTATATGTAAGCAAATAGAGAAATAATTTAGTAATATTAGGAGTGTAAAGACAACAGTTAAAATAGAAAACCAATCTTCTGCTTATAAAATTTTTTATAAACTAATTCTAGTCCAACTAGTCTAATTCTAGTCTAGATTAATTCTAGTCTCTGTATTTTTAATCAGCAATACTAGTGATAATTAATACTCAGGCAACAAATTTGTGCATATGTATGTGTGCCATCCCACATTCTTTAATAACCCCACCAAAAGTGTCCATCACTCTACCCCATATACACCTGTCAAAGTTTTAGGTTCCCTCTGAAGACAGTCTTCCTCTGGGTTCTGTAGTCCTAACAGGATATTTCTCATGCATTTGACTTGTATGACTCTTAGAGTCAACACAGACTATGCCTCTGTTCTGTCATTTTAAATGAGAAGAACCATGATCAGAAGAAGCAAAAGCAACAGCAACACTGGAGTCCAATTAGATGGAGCAGCAGCTTTGATTTCTCTCTTTCTTTTAAGTAACTATGGGCAGTTTGTTCCCTAAGACATTCTGTATCTGGACAGAATTACTGCTGCCTAGAAAACAAAGAATCCACTCAGCAACTGATCATTAGAAAAGAGATACAGAGTGGCAAAATGAAGAATACACTTAAAAACTCTTTGGCATACTGGGCAAATTTCCTTTAATAATTGTTTTTTATATTGGAATTTTATCCATACTGAGAGTATACTAAATTCAATTTTTTGACAGCATTTCTTGTTTGAATTACCTACATGCTTTAATTATTCAGAGCCCATGCCTACAAAATTATCTTTACTTTCTCCCATAAAATCTAGTTTTGTTTGTGAATATGTTTGTTAGGCCTTCTGTTGAAATTGCCAACAGAAAGTAAAATATATATGAAATAAAAAGGAACACCAGTGAGATTTGTCAAGTTAATAGTATTTCAATAACTGACATTGTCTGAGCTTAAATCTCTTTTTCCCTTCTTTCCTTTTCTGCTTCCCTCTCCCCCTCCCTTCTTTTCCTCATTCTTCCCTTCATTCTTTCTATAAATACATTCATCTTTGTAAGAATATTCACAGATATCTCTCTCTATATATATATATACCTATATATCTCTATATATATCTATATATATCTATATATCTATCTATATTTATCTATCTATCTATATATCTATATCTATATATCTATCTACCTAAATATATCTATATATATAGACGTATATATCTATATATATAGATATATCTATATATAGAAATCTCTCTCTCTCTCTCTATATATATATATATATATATAGAGAGAGAGAGAGAGAGAGAAACTTTTGTGCGTGATGCTCTTTACGAGTAAACAGAAACTAAGCTAAAGCATTATACATCTACCTATGTCCTTTTACCATCAATCACCTCTTTTTTTTCTTGGCAGAGTAAAAGAATGACCTGCTGAAGTGTTCCACATCCTGGTTCCCTGAGACAAAATTTACAAGAGTAAGAACACGATGCAGTCTCTCATTTCTGCCCAATCAGTCTGCTCATTGTCTGAGAGTGCACCCAGTGCCTGAAGATGGCTGTTGTTTCTCTTCTAGGCTTTTCCAGTAGCCTGTGCTTTAATGCAGCTGCTGTTTTGCATTTGAAAACTGAATCATCCTCAATATCTCATAGTCTTTTTAATCTTGGGTTTTATTATAATGAAATTTTGGCTACAGAAATCTCCATTCAGAGAATTCAAACAGATTTTTAGCACCTGGGAGCAGGTGTAAAAATATAAGTGCCTCATTTAATTTTTTCCATTTTTCTGATTTTACTCGTCTGTAATTAAAACCATTTAGTCATGAAGAGTGGTCTAGATAATGAAGGAAATCCTGGTACACTTTTAAGTCTATGTCTCTGTGATGTCTTCCTTGAATTCTCAGCTTCTTGTTTGAAAATCTCAAGTTGATCTTCCATAAAATGGGGAGAGGGGATGGGAGTCATTCCAGTTTTGCTGAGTCATCAAATGAATGTTTCTACAGAAATAAAAATGGTCAGAAGTGTGCTCAGCACATTTTTGCCACAAATGTAGTGCGAGCAGGGGAGGTGTTCAAGGAGTAACACCCAAGGCTAGCTGAAGGCTCAGCTGCTACAGGTAAGAGTTTTGTTTCCATCTCCGGAAGGTGAAGGGTTGGCTTAGTGCTCTTTGGGTTTTATATAAAATAGTTTTATATAAACTATTTGCTCAGGCAAGATACTTATTTTTAAAGGTGGGTCAGCTGAAAAATGCATGACAGATTATTATTATTAAAAATGAATGAACTTCCAAAATATACTTTGGATAAGACTATGAAATCTCTGTAAATCAAGGATTTTATTTTCCCACTTTTTAAAATACTTGAATAGCCCCTCACTGACATAGCAATAGCAAAAGAAGATGTATATTACAGTTAAAAATTATAAACATTTAAATATATCCAGGATGATTGCTACAAAAGTAGTAAAACTTTTCTTGCTCAAGATTTCATGTGCTACTCTTTTTTTTTTTTTTTGCTTTTTAATAAATCGTTGATGCTCATGGCACAGGAAGCACTAGAGAAATATATATGTTATATTTCTATTTTATAAAAGGAAAATAAAATTCCTTCTGTTAAAAAGTTTTTACTGGAGTAAAAGGACAAGATTTTGTCAGAAAGTAAATATTTGCATAATTTGTAGATATACTCTGGGTCTGGGGTAGACAAAGGAATACATGTGTCTGAAATAGAAAGAAATGGGCACAGATTATCTTTCTTAGCTCACTGTCTCTCTCTGTCTCCCCTTTCTCCCTCCTTCCCTCCTCCCTCCCTCCCTCCCTTCCTTCCTTCCTTCCTTCCTTCCTTCCTTCCTTCCTTCCTTCCTTCCTTCCTTCTTTCCTTACATTTGACTTCATTATTGGCAAATCAAAATCAAATTCCACCTTTCAAAGTTCATCTAAAAATGCCTAACTTTGATTTTTATGTTTTTATTTGTTATAATTTGAAAGGCAGACACATACACACACACACACACACAAAGAGAGAGAGAGAGAGAGAGAGATCTCAATGGATGCTTCACTCCGCAATGCTTGCAACGGTTGAGGGCTGGGCCAGGCCAAAGTCAGAAGCAAGGAACTGAATCAGGAACATCCACAGAGGTGGCAGGGGCACAGCTACTTAAGCCATCGATGGCTTCCTCCCAAGGTGTGCATCAGCAGGAGCCTGCAATGAGAAGTACTTCTAGGACTTGACCCCAGACATTCCAATAGGGGATGTAGATATATCAAGAACTGCACCTAACACACACTCCTGAAAAATGTTTTGAAGTAAGAAATCATTTTCCTAATGAAAGTTTATTTGAGTCTATAGCAAAGCATTAAAGTGACTGAACACATCTCCTTTTTCTACCCCGTATATTCTGCAAGAGATTCTATTCATCCACTTAGCTTTATTATTATCTATAAAACAACTAGATTTGACAAATTACTCAGGCTTCTGAATAGTGGCAGAATAGCACCACTCAAAATATGCCATTTTGGAGTAAGGGAAACTTTGACTTAAAGGTACTGGGAAAGCATAAGTTACATGAAAAGTATTGTAATTTTCTTACTGAAAATGATGGACAAATTCCCATATGAAAGACTCCCAGCCCTCCACCATGTACCATGAGGAAAGCATCTTTCTTCTGCAAGGTCTCAGATAGTAAGGAATTGTTTAAAATAAGTATTATTTCTCCTTAGTTACTGTTCTACAATTGCCTCTCTTTCTTCAGCTTGGCATGAAAGCATGTGGATTTTGTGTGTTGTGTCCTCATTGCCTTATGTGGGCTCCTGTATCGCAGAAAATTCACATTAAATATGTTTGATGTTATCTTGGACTCTCTTGCGCCAATATATTCTCAGATGTAATCTGGGACTACATGGGAGCAGAGTTTTGCTTCCTCTTCACATTTAATATTTGTTTGGATTGAATCTTTATAACTTGCTTTCCGAGTAAATTTAAATATCAACTGTATTTCAGACTTTTTTTGGTCACAAGACATAGAAAAGAACTTAAAGGGTGAATATATGTAAATATTATGATAGAAATGGTACTTATGAAACATAGTTGATGTTATTTAAAAAGAGCATAATCTGTAGAACCAGTACAAATGAGTTGATTTTGTCCTCACTGTTCATAATTCAATGTTTGAGCAAAACAAACAATAGGAAGAAATGCTGTAGAGGAGATTCTAGTATTGTAATTATAAGCCATCTTGTGACACAGGGAAAATATGATCACACGTCTAGAGATTTGGTATGATATCATTAAAATCCCACTAAGATTATCTTTGTAACTTTACCATTAAATGTTACTTGAGTTCTTATTTAGAGCTAACTTTTTTAATCTGGGATTTAGACAGCAAAAGAGAAATAATCTCAGCACTTTCTCTACCAAGAAACTACATTGAAGGTAAAATGAGTAAAATCCCATCACGAGAGGCCTGCACTGTGGCACCACCTGCACCACCACTGTCCCATATGGGAGTTAATTCGAGTCCTTGATGCTCTACTTCTGATCCACCTCCCTGCTAATGTGCCTGAGAAAGCAGTAAAAGATGTTCCATGTTGGTCCCCTGCACCCACATGGGAAACCTGGATGAAGTTCCTGGTTCCTGGGGTTGGCATGGCCCAGTCCCAGCCATTGTAGCCATTTGGAGTATGAACCAGTGAATGGAACACCACTCTCTGTCTCTCCCTCTCTCTCTCTGTAACTCTGCCTTTCAAATAAATAAAATTAATATTAACTTTCTATAAAAATTACATCATGCAAATGAAGTTTTACAACTTTAATTGTATCTGAATGTAGCAAGAACTGCAAAGGTTGTTTCCCATAGGTGAATACAAGTGTGTATATGTATAAGAGTGTGTGTGTGTGTGTGTATCTATAGGAAAGATCACACTGCACATACACTTAGACCCTTGACATGAATGTGTATACAGTTTGAATTTTACAGTAGCTATAATATTATTTCTCATAGGACCATAAAAATTCCTTGTTTCTAATGGCAAATCACTTAGATGACAGATGAACTCTGTAACCCTGCTTAGCCTGAGATTTATTTTTAATTTCCTGTAACCTTATGGACCAAATAAAACAATATTATAAACCTCTAAAACATAGCAATATTCATTTTCAGAAATTTGGTGCTATATTAACAACAGGATTAAAAATAACTGGAAAATGAATTATTCTGTGATGTTGAATTTTAGAAGTTTATGTTGAAGGATGGCATTAAATTCTATAATGCTTTTTATTGCAGTAGTTGCCTATACTTTGATGCTTAAAAATTTCAAAATAATCAGTCATTTTGGATATGGAATTTACAGTATAATATAATGTACATGATTTTAAAATTGTGTTTAAATGTTACAAACCTGTTTTTCAAATTATAATAACTTGAGAAATTGCTACAAATAGTTATGTTTTTTACAAAAAGTCCCCCTATATATAGTGCTATGTTCTTTTGAATTTGACAAATAACCAACAAATACCTAAATAAATAAAACATTTAACTTTTCTCTCATAGATAGCATACGTAGAAGCTTTGTTAAGGGCCAATTAAAAAATCAAAATGAAGAAACATCTTTGATAAATGCACCTAGGCAAAATTGACAGAAAACCTGTGGGAGGGATTCTAAGAATGCAATACTAGAGAGTCATGATTACGACTTTACTGGTTCAGGCTCCATTGATGAGTTTGTGTGAACCTCTGAACATCCTGGATACAATCTATTAGTTCAAAGTACTGACTACATGTTCAGCCCTACTAAGGATGACACAAAGCTGGGTTTCAATTTTAGAAAACATTGAGAAAATGTAGAATAAGGAATCTGAAACCTCGTATACACAGAGACTGCGTTTATCACTTTCTTTTCTTTTCTTAACCATCCTCTAAATACTTTTCCTAGGGGGCTTGAAGACACTCCCTTCATCAATGTATTAATAATTTCATCAATGAAAAGATGATTGTATTCTTCAAAAGTCACATGGCTATTCTCTGTCCTCCAGGCAAGAGGGTAGAAAGCACTAAATGGAATGATAGTAGTGCAGAGAACAGAGGGGCTAACTGTGAGGGAATTGGCTGGTTTACCATAATAGGCACCACTTTACCTAAATGACAGTGGCTCATAGAATTAAATGGATTTGTGTGTGTGTGTGCATGCAAACCTGCCCTGAGATTATAGGGGCTCTAGGACCGATGTGGAAAAAGCACATAGCAGAACAGAGGGAAAATAATTGTTTTAAAAGATTTATTTGAGAGGTAGAATACAAAGAGGGAGATCTTCCATCCACTGGTTCACTCCCCAAATGGTCGGAGCAGCTGGAGTTGGACCAATTCAAAGCCAGGAGTCAGCAGCTTCCTCTGGGTTTCCCACATGGGTACAGGGGCCCAAGCACTTGGACCATCTTCTACTGCTTTCCTAGGTCATAAGCAGAAAGCTGGATTGGAATTGGGGCAGCCGTAACACCAACCGGTGCCCATATGGGATACCAGCACTGCAGGTGGAGGCTTAGCCTGCTATGCCACAGAGCCACCCCTGAAAAATCAATTTTATTTTACCTGATCAAACAGATAAAATTAATTTGCAAATTAGGGGCCAGTGCTGTGGTGCAGTGGGTTAAAGCCCTGGCCTGAAGTGCTGGCATCCCATATGGTCGCTGGTTCTAATCCCAGCTTTTCTTCTGATCCCGCTTTCTGCTATGGCCTGGGAAAGCAGTAGAAGATGCTTGGGCCCCTGCACTCACATGGGAAACTTGGAAGAAGCTCCTGGCTCCTGGCATTGGATCGAAAAAGCTCTAGCCATTGCGACCATCTGGGGAGTGAACCAGCGGATGAAAGACCTCTCTGTCTCTACCTCTCTCTGTAACTCTGTCTTTCAAATAAATAAAATAAATTAAAAAAATATTTTGCAAGTTAGAGTCTTAGAATAGTGTCATCAGCAAGGTTGTATACCAGTAATCTCCAGGCCTTTGAGAAACTATTTGTGATAACTTTATATGACTTCTGTGAAGTAATCAAAGGCACACAGCAGGCAAAAAATACCCAAATAAACAAATTTTAGGAAATTTTGCTGCTTCTTGACTCATGCATTCACTCCCCTAGTCCACACCCTAGGGTAGCACAATTTGGGAAAAACAGGGGCCCAGTGCTTCCCTTCTGCAAATCTGGGAGAACAAAGCAAAGGGAATTTGGAACTTTAACCTGCCTGGTATCTGTATTAGTGATGGGTCTTGTTATCCCTAACTGAGCTCAGAAAGGCAAAGCTGGGACACCCCAGATTTCAGCAAGGGCAGCTGTTGGAAGCACAGCTGGCTCTAAAAGGGAACATGAAGGGGCAGGAGTCTCAGGCAGGAAGTTGCTAAGTGAAGAAAGCAACAGATTAAACCCTAAGAAAATGACACGGTGAGGCTCTCAGAGAAATAATGAGACTAAATGGCAGTCTTATCTTTTGGGGGTATCAGGAAAACTACTGTGAAGGCACAAACCAGGCCCTGGTAGATTCATGCTCTGAAAAGGCAGAGCCTGAGGAATTCAAGTCTTCACTTCCACGAGGCGCCTGGAGCAGAGAGACTCTCAGAGACCAGAAGGAGAGTGCAGACTGAGGGCTGGGGCAGGAGGAACTGGAGCAGCTGGGTCAAGGGCTTCAGGTGTCAGCCGGTAAAGATAAAAAAATTCTAGGAACGAGTGAGGATGATGACAACACCACTGAACTGTCCATAGAAAAGTGTCTAACATTTTATGTCGTGTATATTCTACTACCATAAAAGCCATTGTCAAAGACACTGTAGTTGTCTGTTGCAGGATCTGAGACTATTTTCAGACTCAGAGTTTCTGAATGAGTACTTTGGAGTTTGAAAAACAGTGTAATCACAACATAAACATGTGCCACAACTGCTCTTTTCAAGAGAGTCAATAGTCAGGTAGTCCATGGATCTCTGCATGGCAGCCTGTCTCTGCATGCTAAAACACATACTGATGCTTTCAATCCAGATGACCAATGAGATCCACCTTCTGGCCCAAATGGCTACATGGAGCATTTAAGCAAGTGTGTTTGTACCCCAGTACAGCAGAACATGCAGCTCCTTAGACACACTCTGTTGTTACCAAGCCAGACTCACCTTCTCACTGATATTTGGGGTGATATTATCATGGCAGGAATCAATATTGAAAGGTTTTAAAGCACTCTTCCTCATCAAAACTATACACTGACTGCAAAACTACTTTGCCTGGGGTGTTATGGAGATTATCACCATTTGCAAAACAATTGAGTATGCAGGGGTAGAGATTCTCATTACACTGTCATTTCACTTTCTGTTTCAGCATCTGCAAAAGACAGATGGTTCTTGGAAGAAGAGAGTGGGTTAATGTACATTACACCAGGTGGTGTCTTCCCAGACAGCTGCTGTTCCAGATGTGGTCTCTTTATTGGAGTAAGTCAATACAGTCCTTGATGTTGTTATTCTGCTTTTGTAATTACTGAGAAATGTTGTGTGGTAGACCATTTCAGTAATGGCCCCAATAAATCATTCCTCTCTCTATTCTTTCTTAAATATCTTCATTCATTAGCTCTGGATGTAGTCATGTGACTTCCTTAGTTCAATGTGACAGTAGCAAAAATGACTAAAAGATTTGGAGAATGCTTGTGAATTATAGCTTGCCCTCTCTCCATTGTTGTTTTGGAAATTAGAAACAATGAAGAGAAGTTTGGCCGGGCTGTCAGAGACATGTGGTCTACACAAAAGCCAGCATCAATTCTCAGGCATTTGAGTGATGCCTTTTCCACTATCCAACTCCAGTCAAACTGGCAGATGACTTAAGTTGCATTAAGATTTCCAGTGGGGCCAACAGAAAACTTCAAGTTTGAGACAATCTACAATTATTAACTCAAAATTTTAAGCTTCCATTTAATTGCAGTCTTGGGATATTTTGTAATACAGCAATACACTGACACAGATATTTATTTATTACATATGGCATTTGCTTTGGTATAATCAGCTGACAGGGATGGAAAAGTTTATACACACAATTCATTTTATCAGAAAGTTTATTCATGTATACATAAGATATGATACACTTTATTTATTTATTTATTTTTTTGACAGGCAGAGTGGATAGTGAGAGAGAGAGACAGAGAGAAAGGTCTTCCTTTTTGCCTTTGGTTCACCCTCCAATGGCTGCCGCTGCCAGTGCGCTGTGGCAGGCGCATCGCGCTGATCCGAAGGCAGGAGCCAGGTGCCTCTCCTGGTCTGCCATGCGGGTGCAGGGCCCAAGCACTTGGGCCATCCTCCACTGCACTCCGGGCCATAGCAGAGAGCTGGCCTGGAAGAGGGGCAACCGGGATAGAATCCTGTGTCCCAACCAGGACTAGAACCAGGTGTGCTGGTGCCTCAAGGCGGAGGATTAGCCTGTTGAGCCGCGGCGCCAGCCACACCTTTCTTTCTGCTTAAAATTCCTTTAACATTTCTTACAGTGCCTTTTTACTGGTGATTAACTTTTCCAGGGAGAATCAGAACACTAAGTATGCGCTTTCCTTAGTTACTAGGAAAAACAAACTAACTCTAGACAAAATGCATATGTAAGTCCACTTAGCAAAGACTAAAGCAAGATCCTAGAAGATGAAACTGTTTCTAAGTAAATACCTGCATCCTACAACACATATGACAGTTTACAGGAAGATAAAAATGTCCATCATCCAACAAGTAAAACAATGTGTGACATCCAATGAAAAAATCAGGAGTTGGAGAGAGCTTTTGGCAGAGCAGTTTTGACACTGTTTGGCACAGCCACATCCTGCATCATAGAGCTTTGGTTTGAGTTCTGGCTCCATTCCCAACTCCAGGTTCCTGCTAATGAGCAAACTGAGAAATAGTGATGATGGCTCAAGTAACTGAGTTCCTGCCACCCACCAGGGAGATCTGCATTGAGTTCCCAGCTCCCGCCTTTGGCCTGGTACAGTTTCTGTGATTGCAGTGTTTGGGGAATGAAAGAGTAGATAAGAATCTCTCTCTCTCTCTCTCCTTCTCTTTCCTTTTCCTCTCCCTTTCTCCTTCTCTTCCCCCCCCTCCCTGTATGTTCTTTTGTTTTTCTGGTCTTCTGCCATTGAATATCACAGCAAGATGATATTTGCATATCATCATTCCCCTTCCATCTTAGATATCCTAGTTTCCATGTCCAAATTAATTTATATTCATTTTTAACTACCTGGTGTGTTGAATTTGGTTATATCCACAGAAAATGGGCTAAGACATTATGGAAATATCCCTGTGCCAACATCTTGATTGATATGTTTTAGAGATCCTGAAGTAGAGAATCTAGCTCCCTAATAATGTAACTGAAAAAGTAGTGAAAAATGATCCAAGTACCTGGGTAACTGTTATCCATATGGAAGGCCAGCTGGAGTTCTAGGCTTCTGGCTTCAGTAGGGCCTAGCCCTGGCCATTGCAGACATTTGTGGAGCAAACCATCAAAAAGAAGATTCTGTCTCTCTCCTCAACTCCAGTCTGCTTCCTTCTTTGTTACTCTGCCTTCCAACTAAATAACTAACATATAAATAATTTTATAAATTGCCAGTAAGCATATAAAAAATTATTGTTAATCATCAAAGAAATATGCATTGAAGCCTAACAAAGTAAATATAAATAATTAGAATTTCTAAAATTAAAAAATATAAAAATATAAAATATTGACAAGTGAAGAAGTACGAAATTTCATATACAATGACTGGGAATATCAAATGGAAAATCTATTTGGATGAGTAGTTTGGAAGTTTATTTTTAATTTGCACACACCTACCATGTGACCTGCCAATTCCACAACTAGTTAATTCTCCAATGACTAATGCAAACAAATGTCCAAGCAAATATTTGTATACCAATCTTCATAGAGCTTTATTACTAATAATATTAAATTTAGAGCAGCCCAATATTGACCAATATGTGACTGGATGAACAAGTCGTATTATATAATCCTACCTAGAACACTTTGGTAAATTGCAGGTATACACCAAGTACATGAAAATCTCAGCAATATTTTAATGCTTTTAAAAAAAAGTTAACGCTGTAAAATTTATTTGCTTAATTATACATGGAAGGGATAGAACATAGACTATCTTAGGGCTTCTAAATGCTTAAACTAAAGAGATCATGGTTTCTATATGATATGGTTTTGGGGGTTATCATGTTATTTTGTTCCAACTTGACCCAATGACTGTGTGATGACAAGATAAACATGTCATATTTTTGTTGAGCCTTTATGCTAACTTCATGAGTTGTAAACAACAAATTTATCACAGTGGTGGGTACTCTCGATAACTTCAAGTTAGCAGCAGATTAGGGTTGGAGAGCATCCTCAATCAGAAGCCACTTAAAGTACCAACACTTATTTATTAGAACACTACAGTTTATCTAAAAGGCAATATAAGTTGTCACTCTCATTAATATTTATAGATTCAGTCATTCCTTGAAAATACTTGTCAAAGTACAATGGACCTATCTGATCTATGAAAAAAAAAAAAAAAACTAATGGGGTCTGGAGTTTAACCACTGACTGTTGTGCCTTCTAAGAAGTAAAGACCCTGTGACAAGCAGTGCTGGACATCACCTCTGTGACTACAAGTGCAATACTGTGCATTGTAACCTGCTATTCCTCTTAGAATTAGCACTGCGTTATGTGTGATTTCCCAACACATACAGACCAACTTCAAGCCACTGTTTGTTACAAAGCATATAGTACACTTTTATGTTTTAAGGATATTTGGCTGACATTTGCTATCTGTCACTAACTGAAGGAGTGTATCCTGGGATGATTAAAACTGTGTCTGGTGTGGAGTATTCCCATTCATATTTGATATCCTTGGGCAAGCCTAGTGGCCAGTCAATTCTTACCACAATGTGGGTGATGCCTTAATGAAGATTAGTTCAAATGAGTAAAAAACCAAGTATTTTACTGGGGTCATTTCGAGAGGGAAGTAACCCACAAGTTTAATTATAAACTGATACAGCTGAAGAGAACAATGACCAAGAAAGAAGCCCAACACACAATCAGATACTTTATATTTTGTAATGATACATTTCCTTCTTACAATCTTACCAACTCTCCACTACCAAAATATTTCATCAGACATCTTGAAAAATATTCCCACATAAAGTTTGGAAATCATACATGAAGTCCTGAAATTGCCAATGGTATTGTAATTTTGTATGCATCATACATATCACATATTTATAGTTATTCAACACAGAGGAAACAGAGGACAAGGTATTGACAAAATAAACCAACTTCAACTTATATTTTTGATTCATGTCCATTCTGGACTTAAGTATTTCCAGGAACCTGCAAATATGTAATCCATTTGAATAGTCCCAGGTCTGGAGTTGATTAAAAATCAGATTAACTTCTTCCTAAATGCCTGTAGTGTAAATGGGTGCTGATATAACCGAATGTTCACAATTTAAGATAAGCAAAAAAAAATCCTACACTGGGTAACACAAATAGAAAAGCATTTGGCAAGTCACCTCAACAGGCCCAAGTTTAGAACTTCTGATTGTCTTCCACTGTACTTGGCCACATTGGACTCCTAATTCTAAGTTCTGCTACCAGAGAAGATGAATGATTTAGAGGTGCAAATTCAACATTAGGAAATTGTTAAGCCATATGGCGTATAACTGTGATCCAATTAATAGGGGTGAATATACTATTAATGTAATTGTGATGGCACCAAACACACTTAAGAAGTGATCCTGTTGACCAAAAGAGTGTGTCATTGAATAAAGCAATTCTTTGTGTTGATGAACTTTTGGGAAACCTATAATGAGTTGGTCCGCAGTTGATGCAATGATCTCAAAGCAATTGTAGGACAAAAAGAACTCCCCACTTAAGGGAGCACATCCTTGAGTCTCGATGGCTAGGGCTTCTGTACAAATACAAAACCATCACTGAGGCACAGAAGAAGAGAAATCATGCTGGAGACAAGGCTGATGAGGACTCCTCTGTACTGATCATCACACGATCCTGTAGTGGACATTATGGATGATTGGATTACAGAAATGATTTATTCACTACATGTGGAGAGGTGCATGCAGCCTTAAATGAAATTCTAACTGCCTTATATGGACGAGTGATTATACTTGGAAATATAGCACAAATTCCAGAACCCAAGTGGCCTGAATTTAGTAGTTGTTGCTTTCTATTTCTATTTTACTGGATTGGGGAATGGTAAAGCATGAAAGGGCAAATACTGAGTAATTGGGGAGGGACTTGAGAAGGCTAAACCTGTAGAAAGCATATTCAAAGAGTTAATAACAGAAAACTTCCCAGACTTAGAAAAATATAGAGCTATCTAGGCACAGGAAGGTCAGAGGTCAGATTCAACTTAACCGAGTCTATCCCAAGACAGTGTAATCAAGCTCGTCAAGATTGGGGATACTAAGAAGATTCTCAAAGCTTCTAGAGCAAAGAAATGCATAAAATACAAAGGAATCCCAATTTGCCTGAGTTCTCAGGAGAAATCTTACAGACTGGGAAGAAGTGGGCTAAAACTTTCATAGTGCAGAATGAAAAAAGAAAACTATCTGCCAAGAATATGAAGAGGAGACAAAGACATTCACAGACAAACAAAAGTTGACAGAATTTACAACTATCAGGCCTATCTTACATGAAATACCAGAGGGAGATCTTCAAAATAAAAGAAAGAGACAGTAAGAAGCAAGAATATATCTGAAAGAAAAACTCACTAGTAAGAGCACTTATGCAGACAAATGAGAATGCTGTAATATACTGAAATTGTATGTAACAACATTAGTATCTTTAGTATGCTGAGTAAAAAGTAAAACAACTAAAATTAGAATAAGTATATTAATATACTAAGTACAGAACATACCAATCCAGCTTCTGCTAATGTGCCTGGGAAGGCAGTGGAAGATGGCCCAAGTGCTTGGGCCCCTGCACCTGTGTGGGAAACCAGGAAGAAGCTCCTGGCTCCTGGCTTTGGCCTGGTGCAGCTTTGGCCATTGCAGCCATTTGGGGAGTGAAACAGCAGATGGAAGATCTCTCTCCCTCTCTCCCTCTCTCAACCTCTCTCTCCCTCTCTCCCTCTGTGTGTGTGTGTCTGTGTGTGTGTCTGTCTGCTGTCTGTCTCACCTACTTTCTAACTCTGCCTTTCACATAAATAATTAAATCTTTTAAAAAATTTAAGAAAGGAACATAACACAGAAATGTTAAAATGACACATCAAAATTTCAATATGTAGGAGGGATAGTGTACAAGAATAGAGTTATTTATTTGTATTCTTTAACTGTTTTTGCATTTATTATCTATTTTTTTGCTTATTTTCCTATCTTTATACTCAATGCTAAGGTGTTATTGCTTCAAATGACTTGTATAACCAGAAATTTTTTAAAGCTTCATGGTAACCACAAAGCAGAAAATGGAACACAGGACTAAAACAAAAACACTTGCCATAAAGGAAATTGTAAGAAAATGAGGAAGAAAGAAAGGAAATACAATAAAATCAGGAAAAAAATCAAAATGGTAGTCATAATAACTTACCTACAAATAATGCTTTAAATTGAAATATGTTAAATTCTTCCATTAAAAGGCATGCAATGACCAAATGAAAAATAATAATAAAAGAGACTCAACAATGTGCTGCTTACAAGCAACTCACTTCACTTCCAAGGAAGAGCAAGTATTACATGCAAATGGAACTCAAAATTAAACTAGAGTAGTAGCAATAATTATATCATATAAAATATATATGAAACCAGAACACTGTAAAAAGAGATAAGCAAGTTATTTATGTAATGAAAAAGAGTTCATTCCAGCAAATGATAGAACTCTTGGAACTACTAAAGTACCCAGTAACTGAGAATCCCGTGTATAATGCAAGTATTAATGGCTTTACTGAGTGATACTCCAGTGCAAAATATTAGGAAACTTTAATGTTCCAGTCTCAAAAATGGACAGGAAGTCAACAAAAACAGCAGAGTTAAACTCCACCCTAATCAATTGAGCCTAACTGACATCTGTAGAATATTCTATAAAATAGCTACAGCATGCACATTCTTCTAAAAAGCTAGTGAAATGTTCTCCAAGATAGACATTGCGGTAGATCTTAAAATAAGTCTCAGCAAAGAAACAAACAGCATCAAAACAAAACAAACAAAAACAAAAACAACTAGAAATCACATCTAGTATCTTTTCTGACAGCAATGCAACAAAACTTAAAGTCAAACACACACACAAAAAAAAAGCTTTGGAAGCTACACATATGTATGGAAATTAAATAACTCACTCATGAACAGCCTATGAGTTAAGGATGAACTTTTTAAAGAAATTTAAATGTCTTGAAATGAATGAAAATTGAAACATGACATCAGAAGATACAACACACAGCCAAAGCAATATGGTAATGAGTGGTTACATCAAAATAGCAGAAATATCTCAAGTAGTTATTGCAGTGCTTTGAGGAATTAGAAAACAGAAAAAAAACAAACACATCTTTAGAGCAGAAGTCAATTAGTAAGGAATAAAATGACTATAAAAAAGAGTGAAATGTAGAAATGTTTCATTGAATTGAAAAGAAAATTGACAAACCCTTTGCTAGACTAAGACAAAAAATTAAAATAATATCAGAAGTTAAAAAAGAAACATTACAACTGGCATCAATATAATACAAGGGACTACTTGAAATTACTGTGGACCCTTATTTGACATAAAATTTGAAAACCTATTACAAATAGAAAAATTCACAGAGACACACATCTTACAAAGCTTGAATCATGAAGAGAAGAATATCTAAAGGCCAACAGTGAGTTATAATATTGAATCAGGAAATAAAAGTCTGCTATCAAAGAAAAGCCCAAGACCAAATGATTTCACTATTGAATTTTCACAAACTTTAAAGAATTAACACCAGAGAAGGATGTAACAAAAAAACAAAGCTGCAAGTCAACATTTTTGATGAACATAGATATAAAAATTCTCAATAAAATATTAGCAAGCCACATACAATAGCACTTTTAAAAGCATTATTTACCATATTTACATGGAATTCATGCCAGGGATACAAGAATGCTTCAACAGATGAGTATCAATAAATGTAATATAGCACAGCAACAGAAATACAAAAAACCTTATGATCAGGGCATTCTTTGTTACAGTCACTGTTTTGGACTCTCCATCCTACATCAAGATCTGGTTCAAATCCCAACCACCCTGCTTCTGTTCCAGCTTCCTGCTAATGCACATGAGAGTCAGAAAATGATGGCTCAAATACTCTGGTTCCTGCCACCCATTTTGAGTTCCAGGATTGTGGTTTGGCCTTGCCTGGCTGCAGTTATTGTTGGCATTTGGGAAGTGGACCAACAGGTAATAGATTCTCTCTCTCCATCTCTCTGTCTGCCTTTCAAATAAAAACAATCAATCAGTAAAAAACAAAATTGTCAGACTTTAAAGCATATGATCATATCCACAGATGCAGAAAAGGCATTTGGTAAAATCCATTATCCCTTCATTATAAAAACTCTTAATAATTATGTATAGAGGGAATATAGTTCAACACAATAAAGGCCATATTTAATAATCCATCAACTAAATCCATACTGAATGCTGAAAATCTAGTCTTTATTTCTTTTTTTTTTTTTGACAGGCAGAGTGGACAGTGAGAGAGAGACAGAGAGAAAGGTCTTTCTTTTACCGTTGGTTTATCCTCCAATGGCCGCTGCTGCCGGCATGCCGCGCTGATCCAAAGCCAGGAGCCAGGTGCTTCCTCCTGGTCTTCCATGCGGGTTCACAGCCCAAGGACTTGGGCCATCTTCCACTGCACACCTGGGCCACAGCAGAGAGCCTGCCTGGAAGAGGGGCAATCGGGACAGAATCTGGTGCCCTGACCAGGACTAGAACCCAGTGTGCTGGAGCTGCAGGCAGAGGATTAGCCTGTTGAGCCATGGCCCCGGCCTAAAGTCTTTATTTCTAAGATAACTGCTGTCATCACTTTATCCAACAAAGTACTGAATGTTTAAGTCAAAGCCATTAGAAAAGAGATAGAAATAAAGGGTATCCAAGATGTAAAGGAGGAGCTACAATTATTACAGCTTGCAGATGGCATGTTCTTATAAATGGAAAACCTCAGAGACCACCACCCCCAAAATGTATAAGAACAGATAAACAATTTCACCAATCTGGCAGGGCACAAAGTCAATTTACAAAACTCAGTAGCACTGTTATGCATCAAAACTGGTTTGTCTGAAAAGGTAATAAAGAAAATAACCTTATTTCCAATAGGTGTAAAAAAGCATAGGAATAAATTTAACCAAAGTGATAAAAGATCTCTGAAATGAAACCTAAAATGGAAAAGACACAAAGAAATAGAAAGATATTTCCTGTTCAAGAATCAGAAGAATCAATATTATGAAAATGTCCATATGGTCCAAAATAATTGACAATTTCAATGCATTCCCTATCAAAATATCAATAGCTTTTTTTATAGAAATAAAACACACACACTAAAATTCATGCAGAATCACAAAAGATTTCAAATACCCAAAGCAATTTTTATCAAAATGAGCAAAGCAAGAGGCACTATACTACTTGCCTTAAAAATATATTTTAAGGCTATAGTAGTTAAACAAGATGGTATTGTCATAGGAACGTCTATATAGACTAATGTGTTAGAACAGATACTCCGTAAGTAAATTCAGTTGTCTACAGTCAACTGACATTTGACAAAAGTGCTAAGAACAAAACCTGGAAAAAAGACAATCTTTCCAATGAATCATGTTGAGAAAACTGGATATCCATAGGAAGGCAGAGCAAATCTACATCCCTATCTCACTATGTCTAACAATCAGCACAACATGTAGTAAAAACTTAAATTGAAGACCTATCTCTGAAACTACTAGAATAAAGCATATGAGAGATTGCTCAGGACATTAGAATAGACAAAGATCTTTGGATTAGACACCAAAAAAATAGAAACAAAAATAAAAATTGACAAATGAGATTTCATCAAACTAAAGATATTCACAACAGAAGAAACAATCAACAGAATCAAGAGACAACTTATAGAATGGGAGAAAATATTTAAAAGTTGTATTACTGGCAAGGGGTTACTAATTAGAGTATAAATGGAAATCAAATAATCAAATAGAGAAAAAGCAAATGCAAATAATCCATTTTTTAAATGGACAAAAGATTAGAATAGGAATTTCTCAAAGATGACATACAAAATTCCAATTGGTACATGGGAAAAATGCTCAACATAACTAATCATGGGGAAAGGAAACCAAAAGCACATATCACTTCAATTAGGTTAAACTACAATCAGAAAGAAAAAAAAAATGCTGGTGAGGATGTGGCAAAAAGGCAATCATGCACAGTGTTGCGAGAATATATATTAGTGCGAAACAGTATGGATGCTGCTTAAAATGGAAAAATAGAATGACTATTTGACTATGCAATCCCATTACTAGAACTTTATACAAGTGAAAATATTTCAGTCTGGGGTAGAAATGCCTACACTTTGAAAATTATTGCAGTACTATTTACCAAGAAATGGAAATGAAAGCAGGCCAAACCAGAAACAACCCAGATAATATTCATTGAGTGAATGCCTTAAAATACTGTGAAGGATCAAATCATAAGACACGAGTAGACATATATGCCACTGTGGTCACAGGCAACAGCAACTGGGTTCCTACCTCATGTGCTTCTGGCTGGGAACAACATCTTATCAGAGGAAAAAAAGTTAAGAATGTGCTGTGGCACTCACAAGCAATACAGATGAGCTCTCTTGGATGTGGGAATATCCCACAGTCCTTGCCGGCTTTAATTCCATCCTAGAAGGACATTCCTATATTCTAGAAGGGCAGATTGAGACCCACAGGCCCAACTTGGGCCAACATGGCAGCGGTAGCCCCAGAGTCCAGGGCCACACAGATGTCTACACTCCATTGTAGACAATGCAGGAAGAGCAGTGGGGATAGACAACCCAAAAACTCTAGAAATAAAGAAGCTCAACTCCTTGTAATTGGGAACCATACTCTCCCCCAATGCCTTCCCTCTGCCAACCCCTTGAAAAATTGCAGGTTGAGCTGGGTTTTTCCCATTTACACAACAAGTCTGACTACGAAAGCTCTGAGCTTCCTTCACATTGTGGATGGATCCCACAGTTGTGTCAGAGGTTGCAATGCAGGTGGGTCATGTCCTGGACAGTGCACACATCTGTGTAGGTGAAGGGACTTGAGAATACCAGTTGGCTTTAACATCTATTCTCCCCACTCACAGCAGCCAGGAGTGTTCCACCATGCTTGTCTCTAGTATCACTCTAGAATCTTGCTCCACCCATAAACTGTGGCCAGAGCTCTTTGACCAAACTTTGCATGAAGCCTTGCAGCTCAGGTGTAAAAATTATGTGCTCCACCCAGCTCAGCAACACCTGACTCCCTGGGCTTTTGGTGCTGAGCCTAACATTATATCACTACAGCATTCTGGGATCTCCGGTCCACAGGATCTTGGTTTTTCACAAGCCCAGTTGGGGACTCAGGACTCCGTACTTCAACCCCAAGAAAGATGCTGCCAGACTTTTGGTACTGCTCCTCACTTGATACTGGAGCCTAAGGTAGCTGCTCACAGCCCTAATAAGTAAACAACATACAGAGAGTAGCCCAGGACAGCTTTTCCATCTCTTATAGGGCCAAAGCAACTCTTACATATCCAGCCACTCTCTCAGGCATCATCTGTGTATTCTACCTTCCCAACCCAGTATTAGTCTGAGTCTTAGATCTCTGAAACTGAGCAGAAGCTAGAAATCCACCCAGCTCTGATAGCCAATAATGATCATGCAACTCCACTGCCTTATTTGAATATTGGCTGGCTGGAATTCTATGTGCTAGGCACACTCACAGCACCAGCAAGGCCTGCTCCCAACATAGAAGACAATTATCACACTAGCAGTCCCTCCCTCAAGAGATAGCTGGAGACCTGTGTAAAAGGAATCTCAGTGACCACACTGAGCAACAGGTGGAGCCGAGATTTCTGTTAGAGTTACCATCAAGCACAGAGAATAAAGGTGTATGGAAACTGTACTACAAAATCTAACTGGAACTGAATTCATACCCATTGATACAACTCCAGGGATTAAAGTCTTCATTAAAAAAAAATCCTCCATGAGAGATAGATTCAAGAGATCCATGAAATGCATAGAAATCAATGTAGAAACACAAACATGGACAGGGAAAGCAACATGAGCCTCCAAAAGGACCATAATAATACATTTATATTGGGTTGTGATGAAAAGGATGTTGATGAAATGCCTGAAAAAGACTTCAAAAAATGATTGTAAAGTTACTTAAAAATACAGACACGACTAAATGAAATTAGGAAATCAGTACTTTGACATGGATGGGAAGTTCATCAGAGATGTAGTGAAAAAAGAAGCAAAGAAATATTAGAAATGAAATACCCAATAAATCAAGTAAACTACAGTGTAAAGCTTTTAAAGAAAAGAAAAAAAAGGAGAAAAATCTGATAAGGAAGACAACTATTTTGAAATATATCAGTCAGATCTAAAATAAAGAAGGAAATAGGAAGAATGAAAACTGCCAGTCTATGGGAGTCCATCAAATGACAAAATACGAGTCTTAGGAATACCTGAACGAGTAGGAAAAAATGGCTTAGGAAATGTATTATATGAAATAATACCAGAAATATATGGACATCCAAATATAGGAAGCACACAGTTCCCCAAATACACATGATCAGAAAATATCCTCACCTTAATGCATAGCAGTCAAAGTACATCTCAAAATTTTTAGACAGAAATTTCAGGTCAGTATTAAAAGTACTCCCATAATATTGATGGCAGATTTTCTTTCTTTTTTTTTATTTTTTTTTAACTTTTATTTAATAAATATAAATTTCCAAAGTACAGCTCATGGATTATAATGGCTTTTCCCCCCCATAACTTCCATCCCACCTGCAACCCTCCCATCTCCAGCTCCCTCTCCCCTTCCATTCGCATTCAATTATCTTTATGTACAGAAGATCAATTTAGTATATATTAAGTAAAGATTTCAACAGTTTGCACCCACACAGAAACATAAAGTGTAAAATACTGTTTCAGTACTAGTTATAGCATTAATTCACATTGAACAACACATTAAGGACAGAGATCCTACATGAGGAGTAAGTGCACAGTGACTCCTGTTGTTGACTTCAAATTGACACTCTTGTTTATGGCGTCAATAATCTCCTTAGGCTCTTGTCATGAGATGCCAAGGCTATGGAAGCCTTTTGAGTTCGTCGACTCCAATCTTATTTATTTATTTTTTTTTAACTTTTATTTAATGAATATAAATTTCCAGTGTACAGCTTATGGATTACAATGGCTTCCCCCCCCCCCAATAACTTCCCTCCCACCCGCAACCCTCCCCCCTCCCGCTCCCTCTCCCCTTCCATTCACATCAAGATTCATTTTCAATTCTCTTTATATACAGAAGATCAATTTAGTATAAAGATTTCAACAGTTTGCACCCACATAGAAACACAAAGTGAAACATACTGTTTGAGTACTAGTTATAGCATTAAATCACAATGTACAGCACATTAAGGACAGAGATCCCACATGAGGAGCAAGTGCACAGTGGCTCCTGTTGTTGACCCAACAAATTGACACTCTAGTTTATGGCGCCAGTAACCATCCTAGGTTGTCGTCATGAGTTGCCAAGGCTATGGAAGCCTTCCAAGTTCACCGACTCTGCTCATATTTAGACAAGGTCATAAAAGACAGAGTGAGGATAGTAACCAATGATCCTAAGAGTGGCATTTACCAGGTTTGAACAATTATACAGCATTAAGTGGGGAAGAGGACCATCAGTACACACAGGTTGGGAGTAGAGCCATTGGTGGTAGAGTAGAGGTTATGATTACAAAGGAATGAGGCCCAAGTGCACTAGACAGGGCCTAGAACAAAGGACAGAGTCATTATTAGAGGAGCTAAGAAAGGTGCTGTCTAAGCTACAAGTAATTTTTCTGACTGAGAGGCAAATAGAACCTGATAGAAGGGGCTTGATAATAATCTGGTGGGCTTTAGGCCTTGTAAATTCAGAGGCCCAGACCTATCTATCTCTTCACATGGGGTATATCCTAAGGGAGGTGTGAACCAATATGAAAGAAGGTAAAGGAAGGAAACCTCACAGCAAAAGATCACAGGAAGCTCAATTTCTCTTTGACATAGAATTAAACTCTGATGCTCTGTTAAAGCAATGTGTTAAAGTAATCTATTATGTTCTCTTGATGTCTGTTAAATTCTAATTGTTCAAAAACAGCTGAATTTTTATTAAGAGCTATGGGTTATTTAAATATGTGCTTTTTTCAAAAATTTGAATATCTGCTGCTCATAAAACTAAAGCGTTGCTGGTTCTGTGTTTAGCTGTCCTCCTATAGGTTCCTATGGACTTTTTCCAGCCACTTTTATTGTATTCAGTACTTTGGGATGGCTCTGTAAACAGATGAAGCCAATAATGTATTAACAGTACCAACTGAGAGAAAGTATGGTTAACTGAGGTTACTAAAAAGAAAAAGCAATTCAAATCAATTGGCAATCTACAAAAAGAATTAAAGATTTTAAAAGCTATTATTAAAATTGATATATTGGTCTATTATGCTATATTATATGTGTGTACATATTGTATGTCCACATGGGGAAATTTTATTAAGAGTTTTATTTTAAATGGCTTATAGATAAGATTGTCCATAAACTTCAGCTGCTAAAATCAATCAAAGATACATTTTAATTTGTGGGACCTGAATCTGTGTATCATATGTTTTAGACTTGTTGGTAGAAAGAAACTAAAAACATTTTAGATGGTTGTGCTTAAGTTTACTGGCTAAACAAACTACACCATGTTAGATATTTAAGAGGTGTTTTCAAATACATGATTCTTAAAATTTATAGAAGGCATTGGACCTTCTGGTAAATGTTTTCTTAAGTTGTTATCTAATGGTTGAAACGGTTTGCTAAGTATTCATGTGATATTGCTATTGTCAGCAAGCGATCTAGGACTTGCTCCCTCATTTCTCTATTCTAAGCCCAACTTGTTCTTTCATTTCTCTATTCTCTTCAAGGTAGGAAACTAATTCTATTATGAAGGAATCTGTAGGATGCACAATTTAATCTTTAGACCTTATAAAAGAGATGGCTAACATTTTTCTGCAATAGCATAGCCAAAATAAGAACTCAAATAATAATCTCATAGCTAGATTCACTTCGCCATCAGCGAAGTATACAGTAAGTAGAAAAAACCTCCCTTTCAGACCAAAGGGAAAGAAAGTTTTAAAGTGAGAATATAATTTTCCTCATGGGCATTGTCTACCTTAGAAAAACTACTACAGAACATGCCTGTGACTATAGACTTGTAGTTCAGGCCACCGAAGATTAGAGATGGGACACGGGCACTCCCTTGACTTGCATCCTCTGGTCTGCTTGAACACAAACCAGGAGGAAAAGAAAGCTCGGCATCAGAAGCAATGGGTGGCAGGCCTATTAATGGCTGATCTGTACAGTGATCTGCCCTCAAGGAGACCCAACAGGCCAGTCCACTGCAGTGGCTTTCAATGTGGTAAGCCTGGGCTTCAGCAGAAGTCAGCTTGTGAAGAGCCCTGGCAGCTCTGCCAAGAGTTGGATCACTGGAAATGGACCTGCCCTGGAGTCGAAGGATGCCCAGGTCAGAGCCACAGATCTTATTGGCTCTAAGCTGAAAAGCCCTTCACTCAGCCCAACTTCCAAAGTGACCACTGCAGCTGAGGGGATGGTCAAGTAGGGTCAGCAACATTGCAGGCAGAACTGTAAATTTCTTGTTAGAGATGCCACCTGCCTTTACCTGGCCAGCTCTCCTCCCAGGCCAGCCAAGTAATGAAAGTCAACAGAGTGCCTTCCCCTAGGATGGCAGATTTTCAACAAAAACTCTACATTAAAGACACAATGGGAGGCCGGCGCCTTGGCTTACTTGGTTAAAACTCCACCTGCGGTGCCAGCATCCCATATGGGCTCCGGGTTCTAGTCCCTATTGCTCCTCTTCCAGTCTAGCTCTCTGCTGTGGCCCGGGAGGGCAGTGGAGGATGGCCCAAGTGCTTGGGACCCTGCACCCTCATGGGAGACCAGGAGGAAGCACTTGGCTCCTGGCTTTGGACTGGCGTGGCTTGCCAGCCATTGCAGCCATTTTGGGGGTGAACCAATGGAAGTAAGACCTTTCTCTCTGTCTTTTTCTCTCACTGTCTAACTCTCTCGGTCAAATAAATAATAATAATAATAATAATAATAAACCAGAATGGAAGGGTATAATCCAAGTCTAAAAGAAACAAACAAAAACAGCCAACCAAGAATATTTTACTCATCAAAGCTCTCATTCATAAATTATGGTGAAATGTAGACCTTCCAAGACAAGCAAAACTTGAAAAAAATTGTCTCTTCCTGTGCAGCATTATAAGTGATACTTCAGGTTGTACTACACACAGAAACAAGGAGTATCAGCGTCATGAAATAAGTTGAAGCCAGAAAACACCCCCAGTCAATAAAACAAAGGCAATTCAAACCAAACAATAAGAGTATTTACAGAAAAATGCCTAGACCAAGTCATTACATATAAATAATAAACTAGAACTAAATTCCTCAATTCAAAAAATACTGATTGGCTGAATGGATTAAAAAGAGACCCAACTATATGCTGCTGATAAAAAACACACACTTTCCCAATGAATATACACACAAACAAAGGTGAAAATATGGAGAAAGATATTTCATGCCAATAGAAATAAAAGTAATCAGGAGTAGCTAAACTCATATCAGAAAAATAGACTTTAAGCCAAAAACTGGTAAAATGCACAAAGAAGATCATTATATACTGATTAAAGGATTAATTTTAAAAATATCTATTATAACTGTATATACATCAAATGATAATGCACCCAGTTTTCTAAAACAAATGCTAATGAATCCAAAAGGAGACATAAACTCCAATACAAAATAATACTGGGAGACTTCAACACCTCACTCTTGTCACTGGACAGATTAACCAGACAAAAATATCAGTGGAGAGACAACAGAGCTGACCTATGCTATAGCCTAAATTGACCTATTAGGTAAGAAGATGGATATCAGCTTCTGTGTGTGAAAGGGTTAAGGAAAACAAAGAACTTGTGGAAAGGAATGTGGCAGCATCCAGCAGCCTCCTTGGAAATATTTTGCATCATGAATTCCTGCCCACACCCTGATAACCATAGGTGGTATAAGCGTTCCCCATCAAATTAGGCATCCAATAAAATCCTCTCTGCCAGGTTTCTAGAGGGCTACTCAATTGGATTCCATTACATAACAAAAGCTTGGGAGGAATTTTACCTATTTCACACTCAGCAAATCATTTGTCCAAGAGACAAGAGTGAAGAGGAAGGAGAAACAATAACAAAAAGTGGACCCCATACCCTTATAAAACCTTATAAAACTCATTCTAAATGTAGAAGACTGGGAACTCTTTCTCATATCTACCTGTAGAGGTGCCTACCTGGCCTGACAGAAATTCTAACCAATTAAATCCTTCTGTCTTCTTACTGTATTATGCTTTATATCTTTATTTTGTGAAGAATAGAACATATCCACAGCGATTTCTGCTAATAGATTTAATTGATACTTACAGAACATACCATCCCACAGCAGTAGAATATATATTCTCTTATAGAAAATTCTCTAGGATACATCATATACTTGGCTATAAAACAAGTCTCTAAATCCCCCCAAAGTAAAATAAATCATGATATGCATCTTTTCTGATCGCTATGGAATAAAGTTGGAAATTAACAACAAAAGAAACTGTAAATTACACTAGCATGGAGAGTGGGCAGCATGCTCCTGAATGAACAGTGGTCCATAGAAAGCATCAAAAAGAAAGCAAAACCTTTTTTAAAACTAATGAAAATGAGAATGTTACTGCCTGCCTACTTCAATTTGAACCCTGGGAACTTGTTTTATAAATTTTTTCCCATGGTAATTAACTTTTATTTAGCAAATATAAATTTCCAAAGTACAGCTAATGGATTACAATGGCTTTCCCTGCCCCATAATTCCCTCCTGCCCGCAAACCTCCCAACTCCTGCTCCCTCTCCCATTCCATTCACATCAACATTCATTTTCTTTTTAAAAAAAAAAAAAACTTTTATTTAGTAAATATAAATTTCCCTTGTACAGTTTATGGATTACAATAGCTTTTCCCTCCCATGACTTCCTTTCCACCCACAACCCTCCCATCTCCTGCTCCCTCTCCCATTCCATTCATATCAAAATTCATTTTCAATTATCTTTATATACAGAAGATCAATTTAGTATATACTAAGTAAAGATTTCAACAGTTTGTACCAACACAGAAACACAAAGTGTAAAGTACTGTTTGAGTACTAGTTATAGCAATAATTCACATTGAATAACACATTAAGGACAGAGATCCTACTTGAGGAGTAAGTTCACAGTGACTCCTGTTGTTGACTTAACAAATTGACACTCTTGTTTATGGTGTCTGTAATCTCCCTAGGCACTTGTCATGAGTTGCCAAGGCTATGGAAGCCTTTTGAGTTCACTGACTTCGATCTTATTTAGACAAGGTCCTATTCAAAGTGGAGGTTCACTCCTCCCTTCAGAGAAAGTTACCTCCTTCTTTGATGGCCTGTTATTTCCACTGGGATCTCACTCACAGAGATCTTTCATTTAGGTAATTTTTTTTTGCCAGAGTGTCTTGACTTTCTATGCCTAAAATACTCTCATGGGCTCTTCAGCCAGATCTGAATGCTTTAAATGCTGATTCTGAGGCCAGAGTGCTCTTTATGACACCTGTCATTCTATGAGTCTGCTGTGTATCCTGCTTCCCATGTTGGATCATTCTCTTCCTTTTTTTTTTATTCTATCAGTTAGTATTAGCAGACACTAGTCTTGTTTTATAAATTAAGACGTTTGTGGCCAATGAATGAGCAGTCAAGAAGGCAATTTTAGCACAGTTTATTTAAAAAAGTGAAGATACAGTAATTCCTACGCCTGATAGACCAGGTGCATATCTCAGTAACGGACTGAGACCTCAGCTTGCATTTGAACTGGGGTTTTATAGACATTGTTAGGAAACTGGTGCAGTTTTATCTATGGCGCAATCTATACCCTGATTTATATCCCAAGCTCTAGTCTCTGCCACCATTGCTGGAAGCCAGGTGGCCACATGGCCCAACCTCTGTTGTCAAGCTCCACCCCCATCCTAATGGGATTCGCTGCTCCTGCTTCCCTGCCTGCCCTCTGGCAAAGTTTTAAAAGGGTCTGTTCCTGAACACGTGCTCTCTTGGCTCCTCTCTCTTGGTTCTTCTCTCCTGCTCTGCTCTCTCCTGCTCGCTCTCCTCTTTTGGCTCCTCTCTCTTGGCTCTTCTCTCCTGATCTTTTGGCTTCTCTCTTCTCACCTGCTCACTCATCTCCTGTCTTACTCCTCTCTCTCTTCTCCTCTCTCCTCTGTCTTACTCTCCTTCTTCCTCTTCACCCCTTCCCTCCAGTCTACTGGGTTTTCCCCAATTAACACTTTCCCTTACTCCAGTGTTCAATGTGTTTTGTGATGGCTAACAGATTTATATAACAGACATGGGAATAGCTCCCCGGTTTCTTCTCTCCTCCCTTTTCTGGGAAAAAATGGGATGGAGATTTTGGAATGTGGAATTCCCCTAAACAAACCCCTCTGGTCAGAACAGGCTTTCAGATTTTCTTATCTACAGCAGAAACAATGACTCCTCTGGTCCAGTGATTATGACCCTGTTGGACCAGCTGTATTGCTCTCTGAATTCAGTGAATTCCTTTTGATAAAGGACTGGAAGGACACCCTGGGCTAGAGGAGACAATCCAGCTTTCAGGACTTGTTTCCTCATTCGAGTGCACATAAATATGTTTTCTTTAGAACTTCTTCTTTTCTTGCTTTTTTTTTTTTTTTTTGACAGGTAGAGTTATAGACAGTGAGAGAAAGAGACAGAGAAAAAGGTCTTCCTTCCATTGGTTCACTCCCCAAATGGCAGCTATGGCTGGAGCTAAGCTGATCCAAAGCCAGGAGCCAGGTGCTTCCTCCTGCTCTCCCATGCAGGTGCAGGGCCCAAGCACTTGGGCCATCCTCCACTGCCCTCCTGGGGCACAGCAGAGAGTTGGACTGGAAGAGGAGCAACTGGGACTAGAACCCACACCCATATGGGATGTGGGCACCACAGGTGGAAGATTAACCAAGTGAGCCACAGTGCTGGCCCCAGAACTTCTTATTTTGTTTGGTCCTTCTTACCTACGTAGGCTTATATCTACCTGGCTGCCTTTACAAAGATACTTAAGAGATACAACAAAATCAGTGTTAAGAAAATAGTTTATTGCAATAAGTACATCAAAAAATTGGAAAGGTATCAAATTAACAATGCTTCTACAGGACCTGGAAAAATAAGAAAAAATAAATCCAAAATAAGTGGAAGGAATAATAAAAATTTTAGAAGCAAAAAAAAAAAAAGAAATAAAAATGACTATACAAAAGAGCAGTAAAAATAAGGAGCTGGTTTTTCATATTTTTTTAATGATAAGTTATTGATGTAACTAACCAAGAAAGAAGTAGGAAGACTAAAATTAATAAAGTTGAAGAAGAAAAAGGAGAGGTTACAACTAATACCATAGAAACAGAAAGAATCATAAAATATTATATGATCAAATATATCCCAATAAATTGGAAACCTAGAAAAAATGTTTAGTTTTCCAGACACCCATAATTTATCAAAATTGAGTCATGAAGACATTGGAAAACTGAATAGAACAATTACCAGGGCTAAATTGAATCAGTAGCAAAAAGGTTTCCAACAAAGTAAAGCCTAGAACCAGATGACTTCACTATTGAATTAAAATAAACTTTGAAGGCAGAAATAGCATCAGTTCTTCTCTAACTATCAAAATATTTGAAAGAGAGGTATCCCTTCCAAACTCGTTGAATGGGGCCAGAATTACGTTCATCCCAAAACCAGATGCCATTCCAACTAAATAAAGGCACCAAAGACCAATATCCCTGATGAACTTACACGTAAACATCCTCAACAGAATCCAAGCAAACTTAATTCAACAATAAACCGAAAAGATCATCCAATCTGATCAAATGGGATTTAACCCAGGATTACAAGGATATCTCAATATATATAAGTCAATAAATGTGATACATCAGATCAACAAAGTGAAGAATAAAAACACGATTATCTCAATAGGTACAGAGAAATAATCTGATAAAATATAATATCATTCGGTGATTAAAAACTTTTAAAAGATTGAATATTGAAGGAACATAATTCAACAAAATAAAGGCAACATTTCACAAATCTGCAGCCAGATTGAGAACTAGAAAAAGGTCCTTACTGTTACCACTGCTATTCAATATAGTTCTGGAAGTTTTAGCGAGAGCCATTAGGCAAGAAAAAATAATCAAAGCTATACAAACTGGAAAAGAGGAAGTCAAATTATCCCTGGTGCAGATGACATGATCATTTACATAGGGAACCAAGAGACTAAGTGACTATTAGAAATTGTAAGAGAATTTGGCAGTACTGCGGGATATAAAAAATCAACATACAAAAATCAATAGCATTCTTATAAAACCAACAATATTCTGGCTCACAAAAAAAACTTATAAGATCAGTTCCATTCACAATAGCTACAAAAAATTAAATATCTTGGTATAAATTCAACCAATGGAACTTAAAATAATTTTTTCTAAGACAAATGAGCCAGACCCACAAAGACAATTACCACATGTTTTCTTTTATTTGAGAAAGTTATTACAAAGTGTAAAAATTTTGTGGATGTCATATCATGTGATGTACCATTATAAATATTGTTTCACTGAATCATAAAATGTACATGAAAATATGCTCTTTCCCCACACATTATATTCATTATAATACACCCCTCCCTTTGTAATATTAATATCTCTGATTTCAAGGAAAAACATTATTGATGTGTATGTATATAATGTTTACATATGAAGTGAACATGGCAACATGTCAAAATTGTTAAATTTTAAAGCTAAAAATAATAAACTTACTATATGTGTTGCCAAAGGGAGCACAAAAATAATAAAATGTATATATTTATAAAAATATATATTAGTAACAAAAGGGGATTACCAGAACACAAAACGATGTGAGCGAATCTCCAAACACTACTCTGGCAACAAGAAGTCGATACTAATAGGTTATATGATATTTCACTTTCAACGTATCTTTAAGATGAGAACCTAATAAAGCTCATAACATACTGTTGTTTCAGGGTTTGAGTATTGTCTGGGAGCAAATGTCAGAAATTGAGAATCTAAAGCCATAGAGGTCAGATGAAAGTGGCACAATATTATTTACTTGGTGAAATTAAAGAAGAGTTGTGTCTTAGTGTGGATATACGTAGCTTTATTCTAGTAAGGATTTACTAAGTTTCTTAAATGTTATATCTCTGGTGAAATATCAGAGGATTTCAATCATTATTTCTTCAAACACAATTTTAGTCCTACTTTCTCTTCTCCTGCTTGGTCTTTAATAATGCAAGCCTAGATCTTTTGTTATAACCTACAGGTCCCTGAGCTATATGTCTATTATTTACACCTTTACTTTCTTTCTATGTTTTTAGTTTAAGTAATTTTATTGCTGTATGTTTATACTCCAGTTCAATAATTCTTTCCTCTATCCCTTCCTTTCTGTTATTGAATGTATCAAATGAGGTTTTTTTTTTTTTAATTTCCCACTGAGAAAGTTGATGTGGAATTCTCATTGGCAATGCAACTATATTTACAATAAATTATGATTTCTTGCTTTAAATGTGCTTGATATTCAGATTGTATCCTGCTTTGGATTTTAGCTGCTAACTCAGTCATTAAAAGAGGCTTAGAAATAATTTGAACCTTGTAATATTATAAAATTTAAACATAGAACAAGTAATAATTGTCTAAGTTGATGTATCACCCCCAGTTTTCCCTGCTCTATATCTTGAAATAATTATTTAGTCTATTGAATCCTATTTCTTCAGCTGTAAAAAGCAATGATGTTATTTGCCATAATTACTTCAGCATGACATTTATGTGGAATTTTAAGATCTATATAAATTATAGTGTTCTGTGTTTAAACCATATATTTCTGAGGCTTCAGTTAGCCAGACTGAATTATTGATAATTTTTAGAAAGAAAAACATGATGCAAATACAAAACACTTGGTTAATAAAATATAAATTTGTGGACATGAGATACACCTATTAACAATATCAAGCAAGAGAGAAGAAAAATTCTATGCAAGAAATGTCCCAAAATCTGGGTGATATTTGCAATATAGGGTAAACTGCAAGCAACCAAACCGTGAATGGAGACTGAAATAAACTCTGAGCTGTTATCTTTGAGATAGAATTTGTATCTCCCCAAGTTAATTTCCTGTTAAATAACCTAATGTCATTAAAAGAATTATGCAAGAGTCTTTACTATCCAATTATTACATATACAATGTCCAAACAGAACTCAGTTATTTACCATATGAAAAATCAGGAGTATGTAACTCATTCTCAAGAATAAAAGACAATCGACAGACAAACCTTGATATGCTACAGATGTCGTTATCAACAGAAAAAAGCTTTCATAACATCCACAATAATCATCTTTATTAATATGAACAAATTGGTTTGTGATGAGGGAAAAGATGTAAGAGCAACAGAGTTAGAAACCAAAAAATATAAGAAAATGAGAAATTTATAACCAAAAAAACTATAATATCTAAAATAACTTTGAACTGATTAATTTAGTCAGCAAGATGGAGATTGTAGAGGAAACCATGAAATAGAAATAGGTTAATAAAAATTACCCAGAGAGAATAAATATTTTAAAATTGTAGTACAAACTCAGTGATCTTTGGGACAGCAATCAAAAGTGTGAAATATCTATTGTACAGCCAGAAAGAGAAAAACTAGTTAAGGAGATGGCATTTGATATGGTATTATATAAAATTTATCCAATCTGATGAAAAATATATATGTAAAGATTCAAATATTCAGTGGATATCATATAGGATTAATATACTTTTATAAACATACATATACATAGATAACTTTGACATTAAAAATAAAGTTGGCAAAATAAATACATTTTCATATATAATATTAATTATTGTCAGTTAAAGGTAATGCAAGTTAATACTGACGAGAGAATTTCAGATTGAAGGGAAATGATATAAGAGGAATTTCAAGAAAGAATTCTGAGCATCAGAAAGGCTAAATCTTGGGTAAATATAAACACCTGGTATTCATTATTTTCTTTAACATACCTGAGGAGCAGTATTTGGCTTAGTGGCTAAGACTCTGCTTAGGATTCCTACAGACAGCATAATGCCTGGTTCAAGTCCAGCTTTCTGCTGATTCACAATAGTGGAGGCAGTAGGTATTAGCTCACAAGTTTGGGTCCCTGACACATGTGACCTGGGTCGAATTCCAGGTTCCCGGCTTTGGCATGGCCTAGATCCAGTTGATCTGGGCATTAGAAAGTAAAATAGGAAATGGGAGCTCCATCTCTCTCTCTCTGCCTCTAAAATTAAATACTTAGATAGATAAAACAAATAAATAAATAAAACAAATAAATAAAGCAAAATATATACCATGGTGCAAACCACTATTCTAACATTATCTTGTACAATTTATAATACAAATTATATTGCATTATACTATTGGGTTTGGGAAATATCCCAACATAATAAAATGTTTTCACATTTTACTTACAATAATATTTTTTTTTTTTTTGACAGGCAGAGTGGACAGTGAGAGAGAGAGATAGAGAGAAAGGTCTTCCTTTTGCTGTTGGTTCACCCTCCAATGGCCGCTGCGGCTGGCGAGCTATGGCCGGTGCACCGCGCTGATCCAAAGCCAGGAGCCAGGTGCTTCTCCTGGTCTCCCATGGGGTGCAGGGCCCAAGCACTTGGGCCATCCTCCACTGCACTCCCTGGCCACAGCAGAGAGCTGGACTGGAAGAGGGGCAACCGGGACAGAATCCGGCACCCCGACCTGGACTAGAACCCGGTGTGCCGGCGCCGCAGGTGGAGGATTAGCCTAGTGAGCTGCAGCGCTGGCCACAATAATAAAATATTAAACATCAGGTATAGTGTGTGAAAACATGAGAAAAATTACAATAATGGCTGCTATTTGAATTCATTAGTTACCTAATTTTGTATTTAAATATGCATACATATATATGAATGAAAGTGAGAATAAAAAGCTGCTAAAATGACAAAACTTCAAATGTTGATTTAGGGGCCAACATTGTGGCATAATGGGTGAAGTCGCCATCTGTGACATTCGAATCCCATATGAGTACCGATTCCTGCTGCTCTACTTCTGATCCAATTCCTACTAATGCACCTGAGAAAGCATTAATGGATGGCCCAAGTCCTTGTGCTCCCGCACCTGTATGAAAGACCTGGAAGAAGCTCTGGGCTCCTGGCTTCAGCCTGGCACAATTCAAGCCAGTAGAGCCATTGGGGTAGTGAAAGACAGAATGGAAGATCTCTCTCTCATTCCCTGTTACTCCTTCTCTCTCTGTAACTCTGTCTCTCAATTAAAACGTTTTTTAAAAATGTAGGTGTAAATGAACTTTCCGTTTGTAGACTAATGAGAACCATTTCCAAGAAAGATTTTCAGTACCTACAAAGAGATATCTTTGTGGAGAGAACAGCCGGGATAGCAGTCAGTAAAGCATCAGCTAGAAAAACTGTGTCAATTTCCTGGACATCAATATAGCAGATAAATTATATCAGAATATGTCAACAAAGTAAAGCAAGTCAATGAGCACTTCATTAATTACTATCAACTATCAACATGGAAGTCTATATTCTGAGCATTCTTGTATCAGTACTTAAGTGCTATAGAAATGGAATTTTTGAAATGTCTTACAGTACCATTTCTGCAGATTTGACAGACAAAGTGTACCTAAACTTACAATTATGCGATGACTATAATTAGGTATGCATCTTTGTGGAAAAGAACTAACAAAATAGAATGATGCTTTCAATAATCATAGAGAATACATATAATTACATGTGGAAATATTTATATATACATATCTGTGTGGTTTTGTGTATGCATGTAAATTTAGTCACAGATACATATATATAAATATACTATTAATTATAATATGTAACATAATCTGTATATGTATATATGTAGATTATATACATACATTTATTAACTGTAATCCATTTCATACATGTACCTTATATATTTGTGCTTAAGCAGTTGAGCCTGGTGAAGGAAGAACATTACAAACACATCACATTCACATTTAAATAAGGCCTATGTTGCAGATGCTAAGGTTATGAGGGCATACCAATCAGCACAGCTGCCATGTTTTACTCTAATTTCCATCCCTGTTGCTCTTTTATAAGGAGTCCACATGCTGTAAGAAAGAAATAGATGATTTCAAATCTACTAATTATTATCATGATGTTATTAATTTAGACCAAGATAATAATAAGATGGTGTCCGTAAAGAAAGACTTCATTATGGAATTAATTGCTTTGATTAGGGTCAACACAGGGGAAAATTTGCATAGCATTCAAGAAACAATTACTTTGATGGCTATTCAGGAACCAAAGACATGCAAATTTAAAGAAAGCATTTTACAAATTCCCCTTTTACATTCAGATGGTAAGTTCTCCGATAAACCACACTTGTTCAACAGAAAATTAAAATCACTGAATTGAAGAAGATCTGGGTAATGAGGTATTATTGATGTATTCTGTAAATGTTCAAATTATTCTTGGCTTCAATTTCGAATTTATTTCATAGAAACAAAAAGTGGCATTACAAAGTCAATTTTAATCTTAGTGTTGATGTTGTAGTTGTTTTCCCTTAATAGATGTCGATAGAAGTAGATTATAGTTATCGTTATGAATTTATTGTTACTCTTTTTATTCCCACAGTTCTTGACTTGATGGCTTACACAGAATAAGGAACTTCTCTCTGTTTAACACCTGCTTCCAATTCATTGGATAAAAATGCAACTTAATTTTTTTGTTTTGCTGTAACTCTATGCATTTTCCTATTTGAAGCATTTAAACTCAATTTGAGAGATAGCTGTCATATAAAATACAACCTACAGTGGAAGAACAAATTGTCAATGGATTTGGCATGTATGAGTTATTTAGTTTTTTTTTATTCTTTCTCATTTATTTTCTGTGTGGATTTTCACTGTAGCATCTCTTTGAAATAAATAACAGGAATATACTCAATGTTGGATTTGACCATTAAAATTTACAATTCCTGAGGCTAGACATTTGACACTGATTCAATATTGAGAGTGTTAATAGCATTCTGATTCTAAAAACATGCTTTATATTGGAAAATGACCATTAGACAAATGATTAAATATTTCCTTTAAAAACATACATTTATGCACAAGCACTTTATTTACTTTGTGTTGTTTTTTGCTTATACTTGATATGAGACTAGTCAGGAAGATAGGATTAGGCCCATGAGCTGGAGGCCACACTCCCTTCCCCCTACATGATCTCATCTATATCCACCCACTGTCAATCAGACTATATAAGCACTCCCCTTATGGAAGTAGATAAGAGGCCAGAGAGCGCTGAACCATCCTCTGTTTTGACACTTCTTGTGCCTATTCTCCTGTGCCTCTCTTCCCTGCCCTCACACTTGCAGCCTCTGACCTGCCCCTGGAAAGCACTGGAATGGGGCTCCCCAAATACTCTTTCTGACCCACTGTTCCTTAATAAAGCCTTCATGTTCCTGTGTATTTCTCTCAATCTCTAAATAAATTTTAAACCATGTTGCATGTCTCATACGATTAGAATTCTTATCTAAGAAAATGGCAAGAAGCTGAAACGTAGGCCGGCGCCTTGGCTCAACAGGCTAATCCTCCGACTTGCGGCGCCGGCACACCGGGTTCTAGTCCCGGTTGGGGCGCCGGATTCTATCCCGGTTGCTCCTCTTCCAGGCCAGCTCTCTGCTATGGCCCAGGAGTACAGTGGAGGATGGCCCAAGTCCTTGGGCCCTGCACCCCATAGGAGACCAGGAGAAGCACCTGGCTCCTACCTTCGGATCAGTGCGGTGTGCCAGCCGCAGCGCGCCAGCCGCGGCAGCCACTGGAGGGTGAACCAACGGCAAAGGAAGACCTTTCTCTCTGTCTCTCTCTCTCACTATCCACTCTGCCTGTTAAAAAAAAAAAAAGTATCTGAAACGTTAAATTTTGGCGTAAGATAACCCATTACATCAATGATGAAAATGAAGGGAATTGTAATCTGTTTAAAAAATTGCAACATGGTAAGGCACTTTCTAAGTTTCTCATGGCTTCTAATTCCTGAGAATTTTGCTGTCTTCCAGCCCTCTTCTCTGAGCTCTTGCAGTTAAACATGCTTTAACAAACATGTGGATGAGCTACACATACTGTGCTTGTCAGAGTTTTCTTAAAGGATAAAATGATGTTTCCTCATCAGTGCCAGTATCCAAAAAGCTAGAAGCTAAAAGGGGGCTCCAACCATTGATTGATGAATTTCTCAAATGCAGGCTATTGGTCCCATGTCAGTATCCCTGTAATACTCCTATCTTACCTGTTTTGAAACTGAATGGGCCGGCGTGGTGGCTCAACAGGCTAATCCTCCGCCTAGCGGCGCCGGCACACCGGGTTCTAGTCCCAGTCGGGGCGCCAGATTCTGTCCCGGTTGCCCCTCTCCCAAGCCAGCTCTCTGCTATGGCCCGGGGAAGCAGAGGAGGATGGCCCAAGTCCTTGGGCCCTGCACCCCATGGGAGACCAGGAGAAGCACCTCACTCCTGGCTTTGGATCAGCGCAGTGCACTGGCCACGGCGGCCATTGGAGGGTAAACCAACGGCAAAGGAAGACCTTTCTCTCTGTCTCTCTCTCTCACTGTCCACTCTGCCTGTCAAAAATTTAAAAATTAAAAAAAAATTTAAAAAAAAGAAACTGAGTGGAGAGTACAGGATTGTTCAGGACCTCAGGGCTGTTAATGAAGTAGGTATTCCAATTCATCCTATTGTGTCAAAATGTTATACTATATTGACACAATTACCTGAAGGAACCTCATGATATAGTGTTTCAGACCTAGAAGATGCTTTCTTCTATATCACATAAAGTTCAGAATCTGAGTTTTTGTTTGCTTTTGAATGGACTGACCCAATTTCAGGTGTAACTCTTCAATATACATGGACTCTTCTCCTCCAAGGGTTCTGGGACAGCCCACACCTGTTTGGTAATGCACTTGCAAAGGAGCTCAGGGAATTACAGTGAAGAATGGAGCCATCTTACAATATCTAGATGATATTGTCATCTGCAGCCCCCTTAGGGAGGACTAGATGAGATGATCATCCAGGTTTTGAACTTCCTAGTGGAATGAGGATACAGAGTTTCCTCTAAAAAAGCTCAGGTTTCTAAACAGGAACTAGATTACCTGGGATATAGTCTAACCCCAGAAAGTGTGCTCTTTCAGTCAATAAAAAGGAAGCTATTCTATGAATAGAGTCATCATAGATGAAAAAGCAGCTAAGGACATTTCTGGGAATGGCAGGATTCTATAGAATATGGATGACAGGATTTGGATTCTTAACTAAATCTTTGTATGAAGCTTTAAAATTTCCTGACACAGGACCAATTTGCTGGAGAGGGGTGGTACAAAAGTCATTCCAAGGAATTAAAGAGCTTTTAACAGAAACCCCAGGATTAGGAATTCCAAACCTGAGTAAACCATTCATCCTGTTTATAGCAGATAATCAGGGTGTTGCTCTAGGAGTAATGACTCAGAAATTAGGTCCACTTCCATGACCAGTGACCTATTTTTCTAAACAGCTAAATTCAGGGGCTACAGGGTGGTCTGCACGCTTAAGGGATGTTGCTGCCACAGCACTCTTGGTGGAGGAAGCCACTAGATTGATTGTAGGCCAGCCACTTGAAGTTCAAACTCCATACCAGGTCCAAGGGGTCTTGGAAATTAAAGGACCCCAATGGCTATCAGGGAGTCATCTAAAAAATATCAGGCTCTATTGTTAGAGTCACTTGAGATAACTCTTAAAGTGTGCCAGGTCCTCAACATAGCAACTCTATTGCCAACTGTGGGTACTGGAGAATGAACTCATTCTTGTGTATAATCTATAGTACAGGTATAGATCTTACCTATGAGATGAGCCTCTGGAGAATCCAAATGTTGAGTGGTTTACTGATGTCAATAGCTGCATGAAGGAAGGAATTAGAAAGGCAGATTATACTATTATAGATCTTATTCAGCTAATAGAACCCCCAGCATTGTCAATATTTTGTTAATATATATACAGATTCCAAACATGCTGCTTCCTTGTGTTACATGTACATGCAGCAGTTTGGAAAGAAAAAGGATTTTTGACTGCAAAGAACACCCCCCTGTTAAAAATGGAAAGGAAATGTTAGTTCTACTCCAGGCACTATTGTAACCTTAAGAAGTAGCTGTCATTTACTGAAAAGGACTTCAGAAGGGTGACAACTATATAAGCAAGGGAAATGCACTAGTAGATAAGGCAGCAAAAAGAGCTGCTGCACAGGAATTTCTGGAAATGGCTCCAATATCTCAGCCTGAAACAACGACTAAAGAGCCTTGCTATAACAAAGCTGAGATTGAATGGGCCCAACAATGAGATTATAGTAAAGATGCTAATGAAGGCTGGACTTTAGATCATAAGGTTGTGGCCCCAGTGGTCTCTCAGTTGAAAATTATTAAGGAAATGCATGGCTCTTCCCATTTGGGAAGAAAAGCATTAATGTAAATAGTCCCTCCAGTGTTAGGAGGGAAAGGACTAAATGGTATAGTAAAAGAAGTAACTCATTCTTACACACTTTGTTTACAAAATAACTCTGGTGGTCATGTAAAGCCACATCCCTTGCTTTGCACAGAGTAATATATCCAGGTGAAGATTGACAGATCAATTTTACTAATATACCTCCAATGAATAATTATAAATACCTTCTAGTTTTTACTGATACATTCACAGGATAGATAGATGCCTTCCCAACTTGAACAGAAAAAGCACAGGAGTTATCCAAAGTCTTGTTGAAGTACATTGTGCAACATTTTGGACTCTCACTGTCACTCCGGAGTGACAGTGGATATTCATTTGTATCTAAAATAACTCAACAGGTAGCTGCCACTCAATGAATTTCTTATCATCTCCATGCCTCTTGGAAACCTGAGTCATTGGGTCATAAATGTGTCATAAATGTGGCTTAAACTATTGCCTGTTGTCCTTCTCAGGGAGAGAATAGCACCCAAGTCTGCCTTAAAGCTTAGTACACATGAGATGATAAATGAAAAGTCCTTTCTCACCCCCAATATCCTCTTTGATTCAGGGATTCAAGATCAGATAAAGTAAATTATCAGTTTAGGCCAGGTAAAAATGCTCTGATGGAGTATGGTAATAAAGTTCTCTCAGTGTCAGTTTCTAAGACTCATGAGCAGCCTATTTCCCCAGGAGATTTAATCTTATTAAAATTTGGAAAGAAGGATTCCCTTCAGACCAATTGCAGCCTAAATGGAAGAGTCCTTTACCAGGTGCTACTGAGCACGCCTACCTCAGTGAAATTACAAGGGCATCCCAACCTGGGTACATTGTCAAGGATTAAACTTCTACCTCTTGAGTCTTCACAGGTGCATTTGAATGATACGTCTACCTACTCCCGTGAGCCAATTGAAGATCTTGAATACCTCTCCAAAAAGTAAAAAGATATGAAAAGCTTTCGTTTTCATCACATCGAGAATGCTGCACTTTAAGGCAGATGTGTTGTACCTGCCTCTTATTTTGATTCTTCCTGGGAGCTATTATTGGCAGAACAAACTGCTGAGTGGGTTTGAAATAGTCAGGCATATAGGTTAAAATCTATTAGGTTTGTGAGCTGGAAGACCATGCCTTCGCCATGCCCCTGTGTGACCTCATGCCCTTACCTGATGCCTTCACCACACCCCGTATGACCTCATCCCCCTACCTAGCCACAACTGGGTGCCCACCAGCCAATCAGGTTAATCAACCACTCACCTTTGGAAGTGGGTTAAAAGCCTGGGATACGGTGTGTCCCGGCCTTCTCTTTGGCCCTGGCCTCTTGCCAGGAGGGGGCTTGCTGTAGCCCTGTGCCTCCAGTGCACGTGGCCTATGCTTCCTGGCCTAGATGTTCCTCCACGTGGCTGATTCCTGGTGCTCAGTATGAACCCATATTTACTTCTCTCTCTTAATAAAGCTCTCACTCTCCTATGCATCTTTTTCACTAAATAAAAGCTTAAAATGTACCATGCTGCCTCGTTTATCTGTGCCGGTATTTAGAATTTTTCTCTAAATATTAGGCAAGAACCCTCTCAGGCTTATATTATATTGGGGATTTATTAGTAAGCATATGGTGATATTGTATGGCACCCCAAATTCTGGTAGCATATATGGCACCCCAGATGGCACTTCTGGGGAACTCTAAAGGGTCACATTTTGGTGTAAATTTTAAGGGGTCATGTTCGATTTCAGGTTCTTCTATTATAATATAACAGATCCTGGTGATCCATACGAAGTTGATTTTAAAAACCTGATCATAGCTTTTGGCAATCTGGCTTACACTTCAGGCCAACATTTATAGAAAGTACTTATGTCTGTTGACACTCTGTCCAAGGTAGTTATGGACAATCAACAGGTCTTGGATTATATATTAATAGAACAAGGATGGCCGGTGCCATGGCTTAACAGGCTAATCCTCTGCCTTGTGGAGCCGGCACACCGGGTTCTAGTCCTGGTCGGGGCGCCGGTTTCTATCCTGGTTGCTCCTCTTCCAGGCCAGCTCTCTGCTATGGCCGGGGAGTGCAATGGAGGATGGCCCAAGTCCTTGGGCCCTGCACCCTCATGGGAGACCAGGAGAAGCACCTGGCTCCTGGCTTCGGATCAGCGAGATGAGCTGGCCGCAGCGGCCATTGGAGGGTGAACCAACGGCAAAAAGGAAGACCTGTCTCTCTCTCTCTCTCTCTCTCTCTCTCTCTCTCACTATCCACTCTGCCTGTCAAAAAATAAAATAAAAATAAAAATAAAAAAATAGAACAAGGATAAACATGTGCAGTGATTGATGGAATCTGCCACTTATACTAGATCAATAGTATGTTCACTGAGAGAGACATTAAAGACCTCTATGCTCAGGCTGAATGGTTTTATAACTTTCCTAAGGATAGCCCATTACCACCCACTATCTGGGAGTCTAAATATTTGTTCATTCCATCTTTAAGGGCTCTCCGGTTGCAATTTGTTTTGTTCCAGTTTTGCTCATGCTGATTGATAAACTTGTGTGTTTCAGAATTCAACACCTTCTGAGAGTAATGATGACTATGCAGAGAATGAATGAAACAAATTTATTAGATGGGATAGGAAGAGATTTAGGGACCCAGGATACATAGGAGTTGTGTCCCTGATCAGTAGGAAGTAGATATAGAAGATATGCTTAGTTTACATCCTTCAGCATCCCTTTAAGATTATGGGTCTTGAATCTCTGAGGGGGGAATGATGAGACCTGTCAGGCAGATAGGATTAGACACATGAGCTGGAGGCTACACCCACTTGCCCCTATGTTATCTCATCTGTATCCTCCCACCTGTCAATGAGATATGTAACCACTTCTCTTTTGGATTTGTTTAAGAGGCTGGAGAACACTGAGCGGCCCCTGTTTTGTCACTTCTTAGGCCTCCTCTCTCATGCTTTGCTCGCCTGTCCTCTTGCCACTTTCCCACCTGAGAGGAAGCTCTGGCCTGCCCCTTGAAAGTGATTCTTATGGAACTCCCCGTTTTCTCTTTCCCTTAATAAAACTTGCATGCTCCTGCATTGTTCTCTCACTCTTTGAATAAATATTAAAACTTACCATGTTGCATGTCTCATTTGAGCTAGTGGTTAGAATTCTTATTTAAGTAAATGACAAGAATCCAAAATATTAAATTTTGGCTTAAGCTAACCCATAATATACCCTCATATTGTTATGGGAAATCTTGAGTCTGTTTCATATTTAAGAACTTCAATATAGACTGGGCAGTGAGCAAGGAAAGATTTATTTGAATGAAAATACTCCTGCTGCAGCAGTAGGGAGAATGTCTCCAAGAGAGAAGTTGCCTGGATCTTTTTTTTTTAAATTTTTTAAAAGATTAATTAATTTATTTATTTGAAGGTAGAGTTACAGAGATACAGAGGCAGAGAAAGAGAGAGAGAGAGGGAGAGATAGGTGTCTTCCATCCACCGCCAACTCCACAGATAGCTGCAATGATTGGAGCTACATTGGTCAGAAGCTTGGGATGAGGAGCTTCCTCCACATCTACCACACTGGTGAGGGGCCCAAGGACTTCGTCCAACCTCTGCTGCTATCGCAGGCCACAACACAGAGCTAGATTGGAAGTGGAGTAGCCGGGACTTGAACCGGCACACATATGGGACACCAGCACTGCAGGTGGTGGCTTCAGCCACTACACCACAGTGCAGCCCCCCAAGTGCTGGATCTTTTATACACAAAAGTGTCTACCAAGATTTAACCAATTAGAAGAGAAACAGATTAACAGAGAACAGCAATCAGAAGGCTAGGATAGTAACCAATCAGAGATAAGGGCAAAAACATCAGAGGGGTAGCGATTGGTAACCTTGTCTAGTTTGCTCATGATAAAAAATCCTAAATGTTACTAAAGGCATCCTCTGGGAGGAGGCAAGGAACTTGACCACTCTTAATGGGGCTCTGCCCTTTTTTATGTTGATGGAGACCTCAACAAACAGTTTATAAGCCCATCTAACATCTCATAATATCAATGAAACCCCTTCCCTGGATAATAAAGAAAGTGGATAACCTGAGGAAAAAAAAAGACACCAGAGTGAACTTTAACATTTTAAGTAACAATAAATCGTATCCATATATTACCGTGTTCATGATTTTTCTCTTATATATTTGATTCATTGCCAAAATGACAATGTTCTGAGTAAACTTTCAACAGTTATCCAATTCAGCATCCACGAAGCCTTAAGTTAAAGTGTCACTGAAAGTTTATTTATTTTTATTTTTTAAAATTTTTTTTTTTTAATTTTTGACAGGCAGAGTGGACAGTAGAGGGAGATAGAGAGAAAGGTCTTCCTTTTTGCCGTTGGTTCACCCTCCAATGGCCGCCGCGGTAGGCGCGCTGCAGCCGGCGCACCGCGCTGTTCCGATGGCAGGAGCCAGGTGCTTCTGGTCTCCCATGGGGTGCAGGGCCCAAGGACTTGGGCCATTCTCCACTGCACTCCCTGGCCACAGCAGAGAGCTGGCCTGGAAGAGGGGCAACCGGGATAGAATCCGGCGCCCCGACCGGGACTAGAACCCAGTGTGCCGGCGCCGCAAGGCGGAGGATTAGCCTGTTAAGCCACGGCGCCGGCTTAAAATATTCATTTATTTGTTTGAAAGGCAACATTACAGAGAAAGAGAGAAAGAGAGAAAGAGAGAGACATATTCCATCCCTTGTTTTATTACCCAAATGGCTGCAACATCCAAGGCAGAGCCAGGCCAAAGCCAGGTCTCCCACATACATGGCAAGGATCCAAGTAATTGGGTCACCTTCTGCTGCTTTCATTAGAAGGGTATTGGATTGAAAGTTGGGCAGTCAGGAACAAATCAGTGTCGATACGGGAAGCCAGTATCGCAGGTGGCAGATTAATATGCTACACCATGGGCCTGGCACTGTGGCATAGAGCATAAAGCCACTGCCTGCATGCAGTGCCTGCATCCCATTTTGTGCACCAGTTTGAGACCCGGCTGCTCCACTTCCAATCCAGCTCTCTGTTGTGGCTTGGGAAAGCAGTAGAAGGTGGCCCAAGTCCTTGTGCTCTTATATTCAAGTGGGAGACCTAGAGGAAGCTCCTGGTTCCTGGCTTTGTCTCGGCTCAGCTCCTTCCATTGTGGCCATCTGGGGAGTGAACCAGTGGATGGAACCCCCTTTTCTCTCTCTGTCTTTCTCTCTCTGTCTCTCTCTGCCTCTGCCTCTCTGTAACTCTGCCTTTCAAATAAATAAATAAATCTTTAAAAAATGCTACAGCACAACATTAGCTTGATTAAAATTTTAAACTAAAAGCTTAAGTTGTGGCAAAACCAGAAATGATGAATGAGAGTATAACTCAGGAAGTGTGCCAGGCCATGTTTCTGAATATTGGCTGTTTAGTAGTTGGCAGCTTTGAGATGATAACTTGATAAAAGACAAAGCTGAAAATCCAGAGTAGGAGTCTTTAATTCAATGACTTACATCCAATTAATCATACCTAAAGAAATTGCATACTTTGATCTATAATTAAAGACTGTTACAAAATACAAATAGTTATGAGAATTGTGAACTTAAGTATAACATTTCCAAAACCACCTGAACAAAAAATTCAATTCTGAGTACAAATAATTGAAACAGCCACCATGATATATGAGTATCCACTATTATAGAAATTAATAGGAAAATGATCAAATTGAAAAAAAATTGAAGATACTATGCAATGTGTATCATAAAGCTGCAACAACAAGATGGAGAATGGGAAATAGATGTATAGTTATATGGAAAATAGAGGAGGTGCAGCTTGACCAAATATTTCTAATTAATCTATAAAGTGATGAGGAAACCACAAAATTCACAGACATAATTTTGTGAATTATGTTAAACTCACAAGAGGTAAATCTCCGTTTTTAAGGAAGGCAAAACAAACACTAAAAATATACAGAAATTAGTAAAAAGTCATCTAATAGGAATACTCAGAAGCAGCAAAGTTGAAGGGATGACCCTAAAGACAATAGAGAAAATTTGGAACATTTAGAGAAAGATTATTAATTTAAAACTGAAGCAGATGTAAACATATCCTCAAAACATTAAGAAAGTAAATGCTAACATTGAATTGTACACCAATAAATGTGTCTTTAAAAATGAGGAAATATTGTCAATGTTTTCAAACACAGGGGAAGAAATTAAGAAAAATGTTTCTAAAAGACACTATCAGAAAGCTTATGAAAATGTACTTCATCAAGAAATATTAAGGAACCACTAAGAATGTGAGAAACAAACTAAACATATGTAAGTAAATGAAAATATCAATTGGTTAAATATATAAATAGCAACAATAATGTTAGTTCTCAGCACAAAATTCAAAACTATAACAGGAGATATCTGTATAATCAGAGGTCTCCTGAGAAACAAACCATATGGTAAAGAGATTTAGCATCAAATATTGAGTGAAAATAAATATTGTTGGGAAAGCTGTGGTGTAGCTGGAAGCACAAGGAACTCAGGGGTTAGGATATAGATTGTAGTTCAAATCTGAAGCCTTCAGAACTGGGAATGTAGATTTCTCAATCAAGCAGTAGAAAAGTGAGTCCAACCTTCCTCAATATTTTTGTTCTATTAAGGCCCTTAATGATTGGATGGTTCTCACTCAACATTGGTGAGCTTAGGATACTGATTCAAATGCTGATCTTTCCTGGAAACACAGTCCTAGACATAGTCAGAAGTAACATTAAATCAGATCTCTGGGTATTGTCAAATTGATATATAAGATTAACTCTTTACAACCTCAGAAGCTAGCAATGTAGTAGAAGAAGGAATGGAGGTAAGGCGTTCTCAATAGTCTTTACAAGGTGGATGTAATGATAGCTACAAGTAAAGCCTCACACCTTTCCCCAGTGAATGATGTTTCCTGGCATTCACAATTATGAGTAGTCCTCTTCCACACTGACTCTAGCAGCAATCATTTGACTTGGTTTGCCCAATGATGAAACTAACTTTGAAAAAAACATTATGCATTAGAGTTTGCCTTGTGCACCTTGTAGGAACTGTCTGCCATCGTATGAAGAAGCTTGGACTAGCCTATGGGAGGAGAACATTCGGCATGCTAACAAGATACCTCAGCTGAGGCATTACATGAAGCAGTCTGCACCCAATTGGCCAGAGACCAAAATTTTATGTAAGACTCAGGAGGACAACAGCTCAGATTGCAAACCAGTGTGCTAAAGAGAAAGTACAGTCAATATTGTTTTAAATCTCTAAGATCAGGAATATTTTTTATGCAAAAAATCAAAATGCATGTGGATTTTATAAAGTTGTATGCATGATAACCTTTAAGAACAACTTAAAAATAGAGAAGAGCAAGTTCTAAAATAGCAAAGAGGTAAAACCCAATCATTTTTCAAAATAGCAACAAAAATCCAGTGGGGAAAAAATTGAGAGATATACATTCAATATTTTCATTCTTCTGAGAAATATAAATAGATCAAACTCACCTATTACAGATCAGTTTGTCAGACTGGATGAAAATAATTAATGACAAAACCAAATCAAGACTTTCAAAGAGTGAAAGTATATGGTTGAGGAAAGAATCAATGAAAAAATTGGATGCAGTTCAATTTCTGATTTTTTAATGATTTTTCCTTCTCAGCTGCAAAAATTTCAGTTTTGTAAGGATATGATGACATAATCAAAAGGCCTGTAGTGAAAGACATTACGCTGACACTGTGGATGAGGTTGTGCTAGTAATTCATGCAATTGTTCTGATATTTAGGTTATAAGAAATAAATGTTTATTTTGCCTATCTTGGCTGTCCCAGTTTTGGCAGAGGTACTGGCACATATTTTAGATGTAATTTCTCACATGCAAGTGAATTAATTCATACTATACCTGATTCTAACAATAACTTTAATTTATACCACCAAATGAACAGTATTTGTACTTATGCTGTATATGATGCTATTGTTATCAACAACAGATTATTAAAATAAAATGAATATCATTTATAAAGTTCCACTCTGATTAAATCCTCTCAAGATAACTGTAGTCATTACTGTAAATGTCTTCATCCACTTGAATTGTAACTGCCTTCATTTTTTTAACCCTAACACTCTAATCTCTACATAATGGCTACAAGGGAATTTCAAAATATTAATCTAATTCTATCATTGTCTTATTAAAACTGAATTAGAGTAGAATCTGAATTCCTTTCTGGGGTAGTTAAGATACGACAGTTGGCACCCCTGCAGCAGATGTCAGTGGCTACAACTTCAACTTGATTCTGCTGTTGGTACTGTTTGTCTCCATAGGACTACTGTTGTAATTGGTTTTGTGCAGGATTCAAATCTAAGCTTGTTTGTTAAGAACCTAAAGGCATTGATATATTTATTCATCCTGAAGAAATAAAAATTCTTGGTTTACATTCATGCTCCCTGGATGGGGATTTTTTTTTCTGTCATGAATCATTTGGATACTTATAATATATTTTGTGGGCCATACAAAAATATTAACTTAAAATTAATCTACTGTGGAATTATTGAATTTCAAGTCCCACCTGTGGTTGCATTGGCAGGGCCAGAACAAATGATTTCATGTGACTTAAAGAGGTCATGGGCTGGATGTTCTCCACCCCTGCGATTCTAAAACATGTTTTAATGATGTGAGCTTGGAATCTTCCATAAAATAACTTTTAGCTTTATAATTCATTTAACCAAACAGAATCATTTAATTTTTCAGGAAATGTTAGTTTTAATATATTTTAGTGCCAACAAAATATCTAAAACCATGCCATGAATGAGGATTGGTGGATGGCAATGAATAAATTTACCCACAGGCAATGAATAAATCATGCCCTTCTCTAATGTGTACATAACTTGGAAAAATTTAGCATCACAGGATATTATCATAGGTTTTCAACTTCATTGTTTTCCAACTAGGACATAAACACTTCCAGATTTTTTATATTCCCTTGAGGATATATTGCCTACATTTCTCTTTGAAACTTGTTTTTTAATTGGCCAGATACACTGGTTATAACACATTGAGATCAACTTTGGCAAATATAAGCAGAAAATTAATTCATTATATTTCTGAATTTTTTTGAGATTCACAAATATGTAGGAAATGATAAAGAAAGAGGGCTGAAAATGGGTAGGAATCAAGAAAAACCTAACTGTGAAACTATTGATAGTCTGATCAGAAACTCTTGTTGGCTCAGCCATCATCACTACCATACGACATCATTGGCCTGGAGCATTACTCAACACTAAGAGCTGATGACATCACTTTATACTGCTACATGATGTCCATGCTGACTCATACTGTGAATGAGTTCGGAGCCTTTTTCATCTTCCCACAAGATTTAAAGTCTTAGTAAGACTTAGAAAGACCAAGTCTGGTTCACAGGCTAGTGGTTCAGCTGTCAGCTTGCAGGGGAGAAAACACTAGACACAGTACATTTTAAAATACAAAGCAGTAGTTTATAACTTAAAAAGACTCAAATAATGGGATGGTCCATACAAATAGAAGATGTTTAGATGTTGTATTCAAAGCAACTAACTACTCATCAATAAAATGAATTAAAAACATAATCATTAAAAATGCCTACCTGTATGAATCAACAGGATATCTTTAAAAGGTTATACAGAGAAATGGATTTTGTTTATAGAGGTAGTTGTATTAAAGTAGGTGCAGCATAAGTGCTGGGGATAGAAAAATGGATTCCAATTCCCAATTTCTTTTGAATTTCATGTTGTTTATTTCTAACAGCCAATAAAAAGATGTACAAGCTATTTCTAGATAGTAGGTTATCTTTTTGTAAAAGATTTATTTATTTATTTGAAAGTCACAGTTACACAGGAAGAGAAGGAGAGGCAGAGAGAGACAGGTCTTCCATCTACCGGTTCACTCCCCAGCTGGCCTCAACAGCCAGAGCTGCACTGATCTGAAGCCAGGAGCCAGGATCTTTTTCCGGGTCTCTCACTTGGGTATAGGGGCCCAAAGAGTTAGGCCATCTTCTGCTGCTTTCCCAAGCCATAGCAGAGAGTAGGATTGGAAGTGGAGCAGCCAGGTCTCAAACTGGCACCCATCTGGGATGCTGGCACCACAGGTGGCAGCTTTACACACTACAACACAGGGCTGGCCCCATATAATAGGTTATCTTAATTATGAATTTCTGATCTTATGAAATATACTTCTTAAGTTATCACGTTTGTCTTTATGCAACTCATAATGACTACCCTAAATATTCCCTCTTTTCTAATCCAAACTACGATTTAAGCACAACTTAATAAGCACACTATAGTCCCCCAATGTCTTTGAATACTCACAGCTGAAAATGTTATGTCAAAGCCAAAATTAATCCTGATAGAATGATATTCTCATTAAAGCACTTATCTATTAAGTTAGTGGACCTTTGCTAAGAAGAAATAATTGATGTTTTAACTACAGGATACTAAAAAATTAGTAATATCACTTACCTAAAAGAATTTAGGGCAATGGCTCCTTCAATGCTCTCAGAAATATCTTTGCCTGAAAATCTAGTTCACTGACAACTTGCCAACTGACAATCTAGATGATTATCCTATCTGGTGATGTTGCTTTTTGTCAGCAAATAAGAGCAGCATTCTTCTTTTCTTTGTAAACATCAAACCTCAGGCATTGCTATAATTTAAAGAAGAGGTGATGGCAGTAGGCTACACATGTTGGAGTTCAGCCTCCCGAGAGAAATGACTTGAGGATAATGTTGGCTTCCAAACTTACTAACCACTGATGTAGGATACTTTAAAAAGTTTTCAGAAAATGGAATTAAAAGATTGGATGGAGTTACACCGTTTTCCAGTCCCATCCCACCACAGCCAAGACAAAGCCAGAATGTTTAGGACACAGAGCAGTGGCTTCGAGGATGATCCTTTCTTCTCCAACTCTTTCCTTGCACACTGAGAAAGTACGTGTCAGATGACGAGAAGATTTTATGAACCTCTTCACAGAGACTTGCTCAGTATCTCTGATGGTAGAGGATGAGCTTGTCTGCATACAGGGGCATGATGATGGAGAAGACTCCTTGACTCGTACAGATGTCAACCCTTTTCAGGGTTGAGAAACAGTATGCAGGAATTACAAAGAAATTTTGGTAATCTTTCAATGGATCCAAGTGGACATTGATTCTGTTCTTCTTTGGTGATGACTTATTCCAAAGTAGGAGATGAACCACTAAAAGTTTTCCAGTCCCCATCCCAAACCTGCAGGGCTCCAGGAGGAATAAAGAAATCCAGGAGAGTAATGAGAGATTCTGACAGTGGACTAGAAAAATGGCATGTTGTTCAGAGCACATGCAATTGAAAAGTCAAAGAACAACAAGACTGGAGATGAAGAAGTCAATCAATAATTCATCAATAGAATGAAAGTGTTGTTCATGCTCTTGATGATGAGTGGGAAACTGAGGTTTTGAAATACAAACTGGGGGAAGATGGCACGATGTTGAAAATGCTAAAATGTGAAGTGTTGGTCATGAGAAGAATCCAGGATCCTGAAAACTTAAAAAAAGTTAGAGATCTAATCAAAGTTCAGCCATTGAAAGTAGAAGATCAAACATTCTTACGGACAAACTAAACATCAAAAGCTCACCTGTGAAAACACACAAAAAATAAATTACCATGCATTTGATTTGTTTAGTTTTCATTTTTTTTTTTTTTTTGACAGGCAGAGTGGATAGTGAGAGAGAGAGACAGAGAGAAAGGTCTTCCTTTTTGTCGTTGGTTCACCCTCCAATGGCCGCTGTGACCGGCGCATCTCGCTGATCCAAAGGCAGGAGCCAGGTGCTTCTCCTGGTCTCCCATGGGGTGCAGGGCCCAAGCACTTGGGCCATCCTCCACTGCCTTTCCGGGCCACAGCAGAGAGCTGGCCTGGAAGAGGGGCAACCGGGATAGAATCCAGCGCCCTGACCGGGACTAGAACCTGGTGTGCCAGCGCCGCAAGGCAGAGGATTAGCCTGTTAAGCCACGGCACTGGCCTAGTTTTCATTGTTTTAACTGAGAAAGTAATGGTGCTGGGTAATATAGGTAAGATCAATCTCCTGTTTTTAGATCAGTTCTATGCTTTACAACATTCTTCTGGTACATGAATGTTTTTGGAAATTCTAGCTTTATGTTGTTCCTATTCTAGGAATAAAAGTTGATTTTGAAAAACTTAAAATCATAATAAAAAATTAGGTTTATTGATGCAAATATATTTTTAAAATTTTAACTATGTTTACTTTCAAGGGAGAATGACAGAGAAAGAGAGAGAGAGAGAGAGAGAGAGAGAGAGAGAGAGAGAGAGAGAGAAACTGATTTGACTTTCTATCTGCTGATTCACTCTCCAAATGCCCACAACAGCTAGGGCTTGGCCAAGCTGAAGGCAGCAGCTGGGAAATCAGTCAGGATCCTAAGGCAGTGATGCATGGAACTGAGCCATCACTTGCTGTCTACCAAGGTGTGCATTAACAGGAAGCTCGATCAAGCAAAGCCAGAACTCAAAGCCAGGCACTCTGATATAGGATGCAGGTACCCAGACAGTGTCTTAACCTATACATTAAATACACACCCTTTCAAAAATATTTTAGAATCATGTATATGCAGGATCTTCAAAAGTTGCATGGAAAATAATTGTTGTGAAAAATCTTTGCATGAATTTCAACAAATGTTGTCCCCAAGTAAACTTTGCTGTAATTCTGTTATCCATAAATTTTAAGCCCTCCTGCATTTCTATACATATTGACAATAAAGCATATTATTGTCAAAATGGAAGGAAATAATACATAGAAAATATTTGGAGAGAATTTTAACATGTAATAATTATACATTATTTATATGTATATTGTGAAAATGCATTCCCCACAAATTATCAGTGCATCAAATGGCTTGTGTATTTGATATCATCAAATCAAATAATGACATGGAAGTTATAGGAAAGGAAGTATAAACACACAAATAAAATCTGGGTATATGGTGTGGAAGTTACAATATACAGGGTGTGTTGCCCATTTTATATATCTAGAGAGAGAATTTGTAAATTGTTAGTTTGAACTAGGTGGATTTTAGAATGTTGAGTAGTGTCATGCAATGATATATATATGGGATAACAAGAAAAAAATAGATTGGACATAGGCACATAGCGTTGTTTAAGTAAGAGAAAGAGCAATCATTGGAGCCATACAGGAAGTAAAATGCGGCATATGGGTCATCAGAGAGTACTCTCAGACTTAGCAAATCTGTATGCACAATTCCCTGTGGATTCAAAGCAGCACCCTTACCAACGGAATGAAAGTGTTAAGGACTCACCACAGTTAACAGAAGTGCAAAGTCACAAGTGGTCTGGTTACAAAACCATACAAACTATACAGGATTGAAAGAAGAATAGAAAAATTCTATCTTTGACAGACTTCAAAGGAATAATTCCACTAGACTAATTAGCATCGAGTTGCTTGTTATATGAGTACTAGTTGTAGGGGGTTTCAATATATTTCTGCTGATATGGTTTTGGCCTTTCTTCTTTTCTGATTGCATTCTACTATCTAATTTTCTGTTTTTGTTACTGTTGCAACACTGTATTCAGTGTATTTTGTAATTGTATTCTTCATTCTCAAGTCAATCATTGTAAAGATAGTAATAGAATGAACTATTTGAATGTAAACTGTAATTATAAATAAGTTAAAATGTATGAAAATAAATATTTAAGCTAGAAACATTCACAAAAAAGAATATAAACTCTTAAACTCATAATACCACAGTCATTTTCCCAATGAAAAAATACGAATTAAATAGTCAGATGTCTGCCTTATCCTTTGGTACTCATATTACCGCATATCATGTTATATTCACCACTTGGAAAGTGGAGAAATTGTGGGGATTTGATGTAGAGTGGCAAGCTAATTGTTTAGAATTCAAATATATCCAATAGCTTAAACTCATTGTGAATTTAAAAAAAAGTATTTGTTTTTTCATTTAAAATATTGTTTCAAAAAACTACCAAAAGTTAAAAAAAATTTTTCAATATCACAAACCAAAAAGAAAAAGTTTTGTAAAATGATTGCTGAAGTCCTCACTGGCTCCCCATGAGATTCATCATGGAACTGAATATTTTTGTCACATTTAGCTTTCAGGTCTTAATAAATCGTGCTGCAAAATGTTCACCAAAATTGAATTGAAAGATTGGTTTATTTTAGCGCCAAAAGTGTTGAAGTCCAGGAATACAAGGAATTTTCAAAAATTTCATGGAAATATGTATTATGGAAAAAGATGCATGGGTCTCAAAAGAATGGATTTATCTTTAATTTACTTTGTAAGTCATTATTATATTGAAGTCTGCTATTATAGTTTCTGTCTCCTTGAATACATTTATAGTCTTCTTGTTTATGTATCTGAAATATACTGGGTACCCAATAATTTTTTATTGACTAAATAAATGAGTAATTTAAGTCAGTTATGTATATTTGATTAATTTTTGAAAATAATACAATGGGAACCAGTGTTGTGGTGTGACAGTGTCGTGGTGTGGCTGCTGCCTGTGATACCGGCATTCCAAATGGATGCCAGTTCATGGCCTGGCTGTTCTACTTCCCAGCCAGTTGCTTACTATTGGCTTGGGAAAGCAGCAGAAGATGGCGCAAGTCTTGGGTCCCTGCCACCCACGTGGGAGACCCAGAAGATTCTGGCGTCAGGCTTAGGCCTGACCCAGTCCCACCCCTTGTGGCATTTCAGGGGTGAACTGGAAAATAGACAATCTCTTTCTCTATCTCCCTGTTTCACTGTAATTTGGACTTTCATATAAATAAGTCAATATTTAAAATATACAAATGGTTAACTGTAAAAGATTGTTCATATATGCATTTTCTTTGGATAAGGAAGTCCATTCAGATCTTTCGCACATTGTTTTTTAAAGTTTTATTTATTTATTAACTTCAGTTTTAAGTTTATTTAAACATGAGAGAGAGGCAGACAGAGAGAGAGAGAGAGAGATGCAGAGGTGGACTGAAGGAGATCTTCCATCAGATGGTTCAACCCTAACATGCCTGTAACATCTAAGAGATGAAACCAGGAGCTCTGGATCTGGTTTTGGTTCTTTCTCATAGGAGTCAATGGATCTAAGAAATTGAGCCACCATCTGCTGACTCCCAGGTGTACATTAGCAGGAGGCTGAATCATAAGCCAAACAGCTGGAATTCAAACCAGGCACACTGGATTTGGGTGACACAGGATGCAAGCATCCTAAGTGGTCACTTAATTGCTGCGTCATATGCTTGTCTTTTCAAAATTGGGCATTTGTCCTTTTTTTATTGAGTTGCTTGAATTTTACATGTTCTAATTATAAGTCCTTTTACAAATATATGATTTGCAATTATGTTCTCCAATTCTGGGTTTTTTTTTTTTTTTTGGTACATTCTTGATGTCTTTTGAAGTACAAAAGTCATTAATTTTCTTGAAATCTAATTTATGCTTCTCTTTTCCCTTGGTATTTTTACATTGGTTTCATATCTAAGAATAATTTGTCAAATTTTAGGTCATCAAGATTAATGCCTATGTCTTCTTTTAAGAGTCCATAATTTTATCTCTTACATTTAGATTTTTGGTCCATTTTGAGTTAGTTTTGTTTATATATGCGAGAGAGGGAGAGAAAAAGAGAGAGAAGGAGAGCATTCCCATTTAGTGGCTCACTACCCAGACACAGCACAGGGCCATATGCAGGAAATGCGAACACAATCCAGATCTCCAAAATGAGAGGCAGGAACCAAAATATTTCAGTCATTATTGCTGCCTCTCATGGTCTGCACTAGCAGGAAGCTGGAGTCAGGAGCCAGAGACAGCAAGCACGTTGTAGGCATTCTGACTTGGGATTGAGAATTTTTGCCACTAGATTAAATGCCACTTCTCTGAATTAATTTCTGTGTGTTGTATAAAGTAATGGTCCAACTTAATTCATTTTCATGTGCCTATAAAACTAAGTTTTCCCAGCAGCCTAGATTGAGAATATCATTCTTTCCACACTGAATGTCTCCAAATCTTTGACAAAAATCATTTGATAATAAGTCTATTTTTTTTCTGTTCTCTCAATTCTGTCCCATTCATCTTAATGTCTATCTCTTATCGTAAATTTTGAAAGGGGGAAATATATGTACTTTCTCATTGGGTTCCTTTTCAAGATTGTTTTGATCATTCAGGGTTCTTTGTAGTTGCATAGATATTTTAGAGTCAGTTTGTCGTTTTCTCTAAAGAAGCCATGTATATAACTTGTATATCAATCTGTCTTTCAGTTTAGAGGTTTATTGCTCTCTTAATTATGTTAAAACTTTTTCTGTATGAGCGTGGGGTATTAATTTGTTTCTTCAGATCTTCAGTTGCTTTCTCAATGCATTGTTTTCAAAGTATAAACTTCTCACTTTTTCAACACATTTAAAAAGGTATTTTTTTCTTTTTGATGCTATTATGAAACTAATATTTTAGCTTCATGTTCGGATATTCATTCAAGTGTTTGAAATGCAATTGATTTTCCCACATTGATCCTATATCCTGCAATCTTGCTGAACGAGTTTACAGGTTTTCAGTTCCTTAATTGATTTCCTGGCATTTTACTTATATGAGATCAAGTTATCTGGTAATTGCTAATTTTACTCCTTCCTTTACAATCTGTATATCTTTAATTTATTTCTCTTATTAATTACCCTTGCAAGAAGCCCTGGGTCAATTCTGAATAGAAATGGTGAGAGCAGAAATGGCTGTCTTGTTTCTGATCTTAGGGAAATGTATCTACTCCTTCCCCATTAATACGTTGTTACTTGTGGGTTTCTGAAGGACATCACTTTCTGGTTGAGAATGTTTTCTTCTCTTAGTTTGTTCAGGGTTTTTATCACTCAATCTTTTTATCAAGAAAATATCTCCCATGGGGCTGGTGCTGTGGCACAGCAGATTAATGCCCTGGCCTGAAGCGCTGGCATCTCATATGGGCACTGGTTCAAGATCTGGCTACTTCACTTCCAATCCAGCTCTCTGTCATGGCCTGGGAAAGCAGTAGAAGATGGCCCACATCCTTGGGCCCCTGCACCTGCGTGGGAAACCCAGAGGAAGCTCCTGGCTGCTAGCTTCGGATTGGCGCAGCTTGGGTCGTTGAGGCCAGTTGAGGAGTGAACCATCGGATGGAAGACCTCTCTCTCTCTCTCTCTCTCTCTGCCTCTGCTCTCTCTGTGTAACTCTGACTTTCAAATAAATAAACAAATCTTTAAAAGAAAGTATCTCCCAATCATTTGTTATGGGGATTTTCATGCCAACCTTTCTACCCAAGACTGCTGCTTTCTCTGGTACTCACAGACTGGCTGAGGCCCTGTTTAATATCTCTGAGTCAAGGCTCTGGCAGTAGGATGCAGACTGCTGCAGGTTACTGTAATTACATAAGCCTCAAGCTTCAGACCACTGCTCATACAACTTGCATTCTGCTACGAAACACCTGCTTTTTTCCAAATTTTGTGTTTTAAAGCACTGGTCACAGAGCTTACAAGCACAAATGCCTTAGTTAATTCAAATCTTTGTGGTGCCTAAGAGATTTAGCACGCTGCTTGTCAAGTTACAAATAACTTGCTGTCTAAAACTGTTAATTCTCTTTACTTTTCTTTTTTGTTTGTTTGTTTGACAGTCAGAGTGGACAATGAGAGAGAGAGACAGAGACAAAGGTCTTCCTTTACCGTTGGTTCACCCTCCAATGGCCGCTGCGGCCAGCACACCATGCTTATCCGAAGCCAGGAGCCAGGTGCTTCTCCTGGTCTCCCATGTGGGTGCAGGGCCCAAGCACTTGGGCCATCCTCCTCTGCACTCCCGGGCCACAGCAGAGAGCTGGCCTGGAAGAGGGGCAACCGGGACAGAATCCGGCGCCCTGACTGGGACTAGAACCTGGGGTGCTGGCGCCGCAAGGCAGAGGATTAGCCTATTGAGCTAACATATCTCCATCACTGTATCCTACTATGTTTGGGATATGTTAGAGTTGGGATAAGCCAGAGTTGTCCCAGCCTTCCTCTAATTTCTATTTGATAACCCAACTCTGTCCTTTTTACTCCTAGCATTAGTATCCTACCATGCCACCATATTGTTTTACTATAAACAGTGTTTATGATTCTGCATTCTTCATTTTTTTACTATGCCTTTCAAATTAAATCACTGAATATAAATATATATATATAAATAACTAATATCATTAAAGCTAACAATCTGTGTTATATTTTTCTGATTTTCCTCTTTAACATAACAGATTATCCTGAAACATACTCCTTTTCCCTTCTGAAAGTGCAGAGTAGATTCGTTTTTCATTTGGTTGTGTATTTTCATTCTACTACTGTTTCACAAGTAGCTTAGAAATGTTTATATTTTGGCTAATTTTAATCGTAATATATTCCAAAATAATCATATAACCTATCTATTTATCACAATACAATAGTTTGTTTCTTGTTATTATAATATGTTGTTTAAAATTTCTGCTTCCACTGAGTCAACAGATTACATGAAATACCATAATGATAACAACATTTCCTGACAAAATATTTCTCCTCCTCATCATGGAATATTATTTGGACTAGTAATTCAGGCACAGAACTTGTGTAGACAGGATATCCCATAGAACTACAGTGGCACAAGTGCAGCCAATGGGTGAGTTTACACAGGATGAAGGGAGAGCTGTAGTTTGGTGCAATCTGGTCAAATCTTTATGTTGCTGGTGGTCACACCCCAGCACGATTGCTATGTGTCAGGCTTCAGCAGGAAACGCAGCTCCAGATGAATCTTCCTGACCATAAGGCTGGTGGCTGAATACCAAGAGGCTTTTTCTGTGTGTGACAGGAGGGTGGGTATACAGGATTTGATATTGAAGATCTGGGGGTAGAAGGTCAAAAGGAAGAGAAAAGATGAGACTCACATGTTCTTCCAAAGCGATTAACTAATTGAGGAAGGAGAAAGTCTACCTTGTGGTTGAAGCGACCTTAGCTGAACAAATATGGGGAAAACTGAAGTCACAGATTATTCCAGAAAAGAGGATAGCCCCAAGATTGATCAGGTTTACTTTGTCTCTTTTAGGAGACATGTAAAGAATACAAAACTACGTTTGAAAACAACTTTTTGATTTTATTAACAACATTTATTGCAATTCATAGGTAATAGACTTATTATTTCAAGTTCTGTAATACAGAACAACTTGTTCCTAGGAATATGGCTTTATTTTGTTCCACTCATAGGTATGCCAAAATAAATTACTAAAAATATTTACGTTAATGAAGAAATGGGAATGTTTAATTTTTATTAAATTATCTAGGATATCCTATGTATAAAAATGTATTTCACTTAGAATGTTATGAATTTCATATTTTTTGATCCATGCTCCTGGTATTTAATATTTAAATACATCAAAATAAATTCCAACTCAGCTCTGCGCGCGCACACACAAACACACACACACACACTTTCTGTTAATTCTACTTCTAGACATCATCTTAAAAGACACTAAAACCCCATGGACAAGGCTCCTGCCTACTCATAGAGTTCTGGTTGATATCGTGCACTAATTTTCCTTTAAAATGAGAGGTGAACACAGCAAAACAGGTCCCTGCTTGAAGGCTATCACACAACATTAGAGTCGTGTTTAATTGTTTTTTATTTCACTCAATTTAGATTGTCTTCTATGGCTTAAAGGAGAAAAAGCAGCAGTAGTTGCCATTAAAACAGCATTCCAGGTGGTGATTAGGTCAAATTACCACTTCAGAGTTAGATCTGGTTCGAATTGCTAAGCAATTAGAAAATGATGCAGAGAACATACTGGTGGACATTTGAATTAAGAAGAAAATTTATTATAAAGGAAAATGATCGTTATATAGTAAGATTTTTATTATATAAATGTTAATGATTTAACTTCTTTGCGTCCAGTAGGACATAACTAAGAAGCAGTATTTTGAAGTACTTTGGATAAATTAAAATCATATATGGACAGTTCCAGATAGTACTCAATTAAAATAAGACATTAAAAAAAATTGAAGTTTCATTTTAAAATAGTTATTCTCATATCATGATAGCTGACACTGTAGTCACTGAACTAAAGTTTATTTGCAACAAATTGTGGCACAGATTAATATGTGCAAGTATTCTGGTAGTTTTTCTCTGTAATAAAAGAGTTTGGTAGTTCTGCTGCCATGTAGACAGGAAAAAAGAATGAGTGAATTTCATGTTGCTTGCCATGTAACTTGAGGCACTTTAATATTTGAAATTATCTCATCTATACACTCTAAATTTTTTTTTTATTTTAAACTGTTAAAATAAAAAAAACAAGGTAAAGGGATGAAAACTTTTATAAAGTTAAGTAAGTAAAAAAATCATCAAATTTTTAAGAAGTGAAAAGAACAGCTATTTTTTATCATTAATAATTCTGATTAGGTCCAAGTTATTTTCTAATATTTTATGTTAATTTTATAGAAATCATTTTTAAGTACATTTATTTCTTTGTAAAATATTTAGAAAGACAATTGTATTTGGAATTGTACATTCAGATAGATGCATCAAAATTCTAGAAGTTCTGAACAGGCTTATTGTTAACAATTGTTAACATAATATCTGGTGATACCACATTTTTAAGGAAAAAGATGAACAGCAGGCTCTCTTCAATTCCTGATTGTGTAAATCTTAGGGTGTTTTTATCTCTAGTTTTTGTCCTAAAAGCTCAGATAGGACTGGACATTGGATTATAAGGTTTCTATCATGATTTAATTTTCATATAGAAGCTGAACTGATCTAAAACTATGCACTCAAGCAAATATTTTAAGGATATAAGGAAAGATGTACCTTGAACAGAAATATATTTACTTTTTACTAAAAGAAAAAGCTGTAAGAACAATCTGTAAAAAATCTGAACTTACTAACGAAAGTATTTCTCTTCTATAATTGTATAAAATGAATCCATGTGCTATATTGAGCACCAATTATACAAAGGGTTTTCAGAAAGTTAAAAAATGTAAATTATGAGAAAAATATGTACAAATTCAAAATATTTTGGTATCAAAATTTCCTCATTGTTAATTCTATTTTCCATTAAAAATAAAATATCCTTCTATAAAAGTTTTACATTGAAAGAGAAAAATTAATTATGTAGTACAAATAGTCTATACAGTATTTTGTATTCCATTGAAAGTGTAAAGCCATGTAAGAAACAATTTATTGATATAACCTTAATACTTATAGTTTTCCATTTTCTGGGTCAACTCCACTACAAGAAAAATGCATAATTCTGTACTTACAGACATAGTTGATAATCCAGAATCACATAGGTAAGTAGGCCACATGCTATCTAAAAACAAGTTTAGTTAAACATAGAAAATTGAGATCATTTGTGTAGATGAGATGAATATCAGAATATAAAAAGCAATTTCATATAAAACTCCTTTTATTACCTCCAGAACACCCCAATCTTTTGGTCTTTCCCCCACCTACACCCATGCCTATGTCTGTGGTATATAAGATGGAATGTTCTTTCAATTATTTCTTCCTTTTGACTAAGTTACCAAATTTGTTTCTACTGCTCAGAGTGTTTTCTATAACATATTCCTCTCTAGTTCTTGTACTAGTTAGATAATGAAACTTGGGAAATTTATGCAAATCTCCCTGCTATTTTTTTGTTCCTCAGAGTTTTTCTGCCTACAGAACTCACCCTGACATGTGTAGAAAAATCATGCAAAATTAATAACAATATAGCCTTGCAGAAGAAATTAAAAGCAGAAATTTAATTAAAATTAAAAAAAATAATGCTATTATGTAATAAGTGAGGTTATTCCCAATGGAATGTAAAGTGTATTGTGGCATTCTGTGCAACTTCAAAAGCAACAATTTCTTCTCTCCTGTACTCATTGGAATTCAATGAGTTTGACAGTTAATTCTTTAATATGTTTATAAACATATTTTTCTGAAAAAAAAAAAACAGACACAAAAGAAAGCTTAAAAACTAAAATGGTGCAAGTCTTAGAAAACTGTAGTCATGGCCGGCGCTGCGGTTCACTAGGCTAATCCTCCTCCTGCGGCGCTGGCACCCCAGGTTCTAGTCCCAGTTGGGGCGCTGGATTCTGTCCCGGTTGCTCCTCTTCCAGTCCAGCTCTCTGCTTTGGCCCGGGAAGACAGTGGAGGATGGCCCAAGTCCTTGGGTCCTGCACCCTCATGAGAGACCAAGAGGAAGCACCTGGCTCCTGGCTTCAGGTCAGCGTAGTGCGCTGGCTGTAGTGGCTACTTGGGGGGTGAACCAACAGAATGAAGACCTTTCTATCTCTCTCTCTCTCTCTCTCTCTCTCACTGTCTAACTCTGCCTGTCCAAAAAAAAAAAAAAAAAAAGAAAAGAAAAGAAAAAGAAAACTGTAGTCAATTTCCTTTTATTTTCTAATATGCAGTGTTGTCTCCTCGATCAGGTAATAACATTCAGTTCCAAGTGGCAACTGCTTATTTTCTTATTTTATCCACAGACATAGAGGAGCAAGTGGAAGGGCTAGTTGGAATAAGTCAAGGTAACAGTGAAGACTTGTCATTTATTCAGGACAGATGATTGGTGAGGACCAGGGCTCCTGTGGATGGTTATTGCAGCTTAGACTCTGGATCTACTGAGATGTTTTGAAGATGTGGCTAAGGCAGGGACAGTTTAAAGGCTATTTTGTTATTTTTAATAATTGAGAATTCCTGATTCCTATTTACTTATTTTTGATAACTGAGAATTCCTAAGATCACTTTTGCTCTTTTTTAAAATTCTGAAAATATAGTCTCTGGGCTGAAGGACATTTTCCTGTTAATTCTCTGTTTGTCTTTCAGTAGTTCATTTTGCTCAATTTTTAGGGCTTTTACTCAATTCAGTTAGAAACCAGGTTTAAAAGACAAAAAGCAAATGCTATCTTAAGTGAAGAGATCTTGCTAATATGAAGTTATTTATGGTGTCATGCATTTGCTTCTCTGATCATCCTAGCAGATTTTATTAATTAAAAGCTAAAAATACATACATTGTAAAAGAATGGAAACTCAACTAATGTTTGCAACTACTGGACTGGGACAGAATGCTACAGATATGAGTACTAAAAATATTTCTGTGTAGTATTCAATAGTCAGATTACACAAGGCTAATCAATTACTTTGGTTACAACAACACATCTAAATAGCAATCCAATACGATGATGATAAAAATCAGCATGTTGATCAATAGGTAAAACATCAACTGACATTTTGATGCACTTCTGCCAGGCTTTCTGCTATTATTACCTCTTGATGAGCTTAACATGTTTAATGGCTGTGAAATTGTATTTCTACAGAGACAAGGCACATCTGGAATAACAGCATGCGTTTCAGATGTCTCCAGAGTACCACACCATTGACTTCAAATACAGTCCTTACAGTGAAAATGAAGCTTGTTCTTTGACATGCTAATAATGCCTGTCTTGGCTGGGTCTCATTTTAGACTTGCCAGTACAAGAAATAAACTTCAAAGTGTCAGGGGGGTACTTAAAAGTTACTGTAGGATTTGCTTATTTTGAGACATACACAGTCTTGTATTAAATGAACAGTTTGGGCCTTCTCTACCTCACTTTTACCTTATCATCATTAATTAGTGCAAGACCCATGAGTACCAGCCTGTGAGATCAAATGGAAATGCCTTTTTGATGATCCAAATGTCTTAAGAGGCAAATGGAGGAGCAGCTGTTTTGTCTAAAATGAAGGAAAACAGAAGGTGGCATAGAAGAGAAGTGTGTGAAAACTTAATCATCTCAAATGCTAAATGGCCTTGTCACAGTTATCCGATGTGAAGGTTAATAACTGGAAACATTTTCTACTGAGGATTCCTGTTCCACAAAGATCCCTCCCCTCTCAGCTCTGGCATTGGGGGCTCTGAGCTAGTATTTGACCCTGCAAGCCTGTGGTGTATTCTTTGAGTGCAATGTCACAGCCTGAGCTTGAGTTTTTGCTCACTCAGGACACACTCTGAAGCCTAGAGGAGTGAACAACTGAAGTCTGAAGGTTCAAAGTTTTATGACATTGAACTAATCACTGGGGGCTAGCACTGTGGTGTAGATTAAACCTCTGCCCGTAGTGTTGGTCTCCCATATGGGCAACAGTTCAAGTCCTGGCTGCTCCATGTCTGATCCAGTGCTCTGCTAATGCACCTGGGAAAGCAGCAGAAGATGGTCCAAGTACTTGGAACCCTGCACCCTCATGAGAGACCTGGAAGAAGCTTCTGGCTCCTGGCTTGACCCTGACCAAGTTCATGTCATTGTGACAAAATGGGGAGTGAACCAGTTGATGGAAGATATCCTTCTCTCTCTCCCTTTAAAATAAATAAATAAATATTTTAAAAATGAAAGTAATCATTATATCAATGCTAATTACATTTTAAAATGATACTTTTGTATTTTTAAATGCTAGAAATATAAATCTATATTGAGGCCTGGGTTATATTTCTAGACATGAAAATGATCTTAGTATTACTTTTATTTAGTACAAGAATCTGTAAAAGAAGAATTTTTGTCACTGCATAAAATATGCTTTATATGTGTGTCCTAGACCTTTTCTGAAGAAAACTATCAAAGTAAGATAAAAGTAATGAAAATGAGAGACTTGAATTTATTCTAGTTATTACCATGACAGGAGCTGTAGACATAAAACTGTTATTTATAGTACATGGTAATTATTTGCCTAATCATATCTTGATGTTCTTAGTTTATAAGGTTAGAAAACATGGCATTCCATGCTATCAATATATTAAATCAAAGTGATTTGGCAGCTAAGCGAAATGGTGTTACATTTGATAGTTTCTCTGTGGGCAGGAGCTCTACATGCAGTTTAGACATAGGTGTTAATAAAACTAGTTCTCCCCTTCTTGGGTCCCAGTGAGTAGACAGCTGTATTATTATTTCACTTCTAGAAACAGAATGTGCCAGGTAATACAGTCTTTCTGAAGAGACTCTGCAGATTTTCCTGTGCTTGAAACAAAGGCTATTAGTTTTATGGCTCTTGAGCAAAGTGATTAAACATAACTATCAGCATGCATTTTGTGAAAGATCCCATAATGATCAGTGCAGTAATCTTGACAAGGCACCAGGCACATAGGACAGAATGGATGTTTTCCTCTGAGCTCAATATAAGGGCGATGCAAGAACATCTACAGAGAATGCAGCCCATTAAACAGTGATGACCCAATTCACATTCAGCTTGGTAATTGGGTCAGGATGCTATAACTTTTTATAAAAGCATACAAGTTTAGATTGAAAAGAGCTAAAAAGTCATTATGTGCATTTCCCTTTATCCTTATTTTATTGAAGCTTAGGCTAAAAGGACTTAAAGACAAAAGATAAAAGGTATATAATGTGACAATGTTAACCTTTAAAATTTAGAATTGAAGGAAATTTCAAGTTTCTCTTCCCCAAGTCCCTCATTTATAGTTTATATTAAGCAAGCTGATGAAATATAAATTATAGAATTAGTGTTACTACATGTATATATTGTGTGTTGGAAAGTCTTTAAGTTACTAGTTCCACAGACCATGGAATTAGGTTTACATGGCTCAATTCTTCTGTTTAAATTTTTATTTATTTGAAAATCTGAGAGAGAACACTGGGTCACTTTCCAAATGCCCATAACGGCCAAGGCTGGGCCTCACCAAAGTCAGGAAACTGGAACTCACTCTGGGCCTCACATGTAGGTTGCAGGGATCCAAGGACATGAGCCATCACTTACTTCCTCCCAGAGTGTGCATTAGTAGGAAACTAGACCACAAGGAGAATCAATACTTGAACCCAGGGACTCTGGTGTTCAAGTCATACATCCCTACTGCACCAAACATGAGTGTGTGCATGTATGTGTGTGAGAGCATACACACATTAAGGGAGGGGAATGAATCATGAGAAATATTCTGTAGATTTTGTAGATGTAGCACTTCCTTCCTAAACACTTCAGCTTGAGCTAATTATAGTTCAAATACAAAATACGGGTCCACCATCTGGGCTGTGATCTGTTTTTATAAATAAAATTTTACTGGAACACATCATGTATATGCATCCATGTATTGTTTATAACTACTTTTATGCTATAGTACTGGATTTGAATCATAGAAAGTTGGGACATGACATAATCAATATTTATGGCAATGTCATTTGCAGAAAAGATTGAAGACACTTATTGTATACATCAAGGACATTCTCCGAACACTAATAGTCATTCAGACATATTTAACATTGATATAACATAGACTCATATGTAGTCCATTTTCAAATTACCCCAGTTCTCTGCAATGTGCTCTTTCAGGTCTTTCCCCATGATTTTCAAATCTATTCCTCTCTATATCACAGTAGCCAATGCTCATTTTCAAAGATTTCCTATCTGGTTCCTTTATTTCCTCATGTAGATTGAGTTTCCATCTTGTGTGGACACATTTTATTGTTGTTCCATCACTTCAAAGGCTCTGCTTCTCTGTCTTCTTTTACACACACTCTTGATAGCATACCCACACAAAACAGCTGCCACAGCTGTTTTACTTCCATACAACTGAACTTTGTAGTGTGAAATGGTTTGAATGTTTGTGTCTCTCCAAAATGCATGTTGTAATGCCATCACCGTGATAGTGATATTAGGATGTGGGGCTTTTTGGGGACTAGAAAAATCATTTGAGCTCTGCCCTCAGGAATGGGGTTACCACCCTTATGAAAAAGCTTCAGAGAGCTTCCTAGCCCTTTCCTCTCTTCCGCCACCTGTGGAAACCGCTCTTCCTTCAATGTCTTCCACCATGCGAAGACAACTAGACTGTACTTTGTGTGGGGAATGGGCCCTCACCAGACGCTGAACTTATTGATGCCTTGCTTTGGGCTTCTGATCCTCCAGGACTAAAAGGAATAAATGTCTGTTCCCCCAAACCTTTGAATCTAAATCATTTTGTTCTGGCAGCCCAGAATACCACATGGTATAGATTCTCCCATTTATGTGATGGACACGGTGGCATGGATGTATACTGCTGGCATCATCACTTGGACAATTCAAAGGACTCCCTTTTCTCTTGTCCCTTTTTCTTTCTTTCCTTCATATCATAACCAAGAACTTCTACAACTTTATATTTTCCCTCTAAGAGCAACCTTTTTATGCATTCAACACTTAAGATGAAATAACATACAGTAGAGTTTATGAATATTGGTGGGATTCAGAGCCAGACTTGTTCATACAAAATTTTGATTAGCTTACTAATTTTGATCTTATCGTTGATTTAGTTCACAATTCCCTTTCTCTTTTCTTCCCTGTTATTTTGTTACTTTTTACTCATACATTGCTGCTTAGTAGCTTTTACTCCTCCTTAAAACGCCTTCCTTATTTTCTGTGGATTTAACATCTCTGTCTTCAGCATCATCCCACAATCCTGCCATTTTTGACCACTGAAATATATAACTGGATGCTGTATGAGTGCATAGGTGACAGTGTGTGGTATTTGTTTTTCTCTTAATGTTTCCCATTTATTACTAGAAAGTGAATAACTGATTGCTTTAGAATTGCCAAGAACATTAGAGATAATCTAAGACTGTGTTTATGAATAGGATTTGCATATTGGAGTACTAGGAAATGAACAAAAAATGCTATCAGTAAAATGAGTTGTGTAATAATTGAGATTGGTTGTCTTGCATTCCATCTATGTTTTTTTTTTTTTTTTTTTTTTTTGACAGGCAGAGTGGATAGTGAGAGAGAGACAGAGAGAAAGGTCTTCCTCTTAGCCATTGGTTCACCCTCCAATGGCCACTGCGGCTGGCGCATCTCACTGATCCTAAGCCAGGAGCCAGGTGCTTCTCCTGGTCTCCCATGCAGGTGCAGCGCCCAAGGACTTGGGCCATCCTCCACTGCCTTCCCTGGCCACAGCAGAGAGCTGGCATGGAAGAGGGGCAACTGGGATAGAATCCGGCACCCCGACCGGGACTAGAACCCAGTGTGCCGGCGCCACAAGGCGGAGGATTAACCTGTTAAGCCACGGCGCCGGCCCCATCTATGGTTTTAAAATTACAAATTAGGACATTAAACATAAGGTTTTAAGATTATTCTTAGGGTCTTACAGAAAATTATGATTGAATCTTTATTCTTTGGTGTATTTAGTTTTATATTTTAGAAGAATTTATAAAAATAAAAAATGACTGTCCTTGGAAAGTGTACATTCTAGACCTAGGTAAAGATAGTTATATGTGTTTCTTCCAATTTTGCTGGGTTATTGCAAACTCCAATGATTCCAAATTAAAAACCTTTGTAGAACTTGGAAGCTCAATTGAATACAAGGATTATCTTCTACATGACATTCACAACTCAGACTTCTTAGCATAATGTAAAATAAAAATGAGGGAAGAATTTAACTTTAATAGTTCCCTAAAATAAATAATGATCTCAACTCTAATGCTAGCGTTGTCTATTTTAATATAAAATGTTACAGTGAATTTTACTATCCTCCTCCAAGTTTGGTGCGGGGTCATCCTGCGAGTCCTGCACTACCAGGATTGTGGGGCGATGGTGTTTTTTGACAAGAAGCACTGGAGACAAGTATCGACGAACATGTCCGTTTATTAATAATCAGCCACAAGCTTTTAAAGGGCAGGCAAAGAGGGGGCATAGCTAGTTCAGGGCAACACTAATTCTGTATGATAAAGCCCATATTGACACTGCTGTGCTTCTCCAATCAGCTTGAAAGTCACATACCCTACATGGACTGCCAGGTGGTCCTTCTGGGTCTGGGCCACACTGGGGAGCCCTTTACATGATTGACAATTAGACGACCCTTCAACAGGAAGCAGGGGTGGGGGAAATGTGCCTGGGGCTCTGCCACCTGTCAGTAGTCAGATCATAGGGTCTTTCCTGGGAGGCATGGTGTGCCATGCCCTCTTAACCTCCTGCATGGGCTAGGCAGGCATTCTTCCAGCCAGGCTCAGGATCACCCACAGTTTGGGAAAGGTTTGAATAAGGAAATTACCTACAAAAGATGGCTCTTCAATGTAATCTCATGTAAAGTCTCCCCTATGCTGCACACAAGGTATTGAAGGTACAAGTAGATCCAGAGGATCAAAGCAAAATATTTCGTCTCATCTGCTCCTGGGAGATTAACTTCTCTGACCATTGCTGCTTCATCCCGAGCAGCCTAGAATTCCCAAGTGAGTATCACACAACTGCTCAGTATGTGTGTCCTTTGCTTGGTAACTCTCAGATTCTTTTCCTTACTTCCTCCCTGTTAGTATGATGTCTTTGTGCTTAAGAAATGGCTTTTGCTTGGCTGGTGACAGCCAAAGATATTGCTATGTGCTAAAATATCAGTTTTTTGCTATCAACACCTTTAACATCCACTTTTAGAGCTCTTGCTGTCTTCAAAATAAACACTATAATCAATCTTATCAGTTTGCTGATGCCAGTGCTGTAGTCCATTCAATAGAAACAACGATAAGAGGGCTCTTACAATTTTACCTTGCTTTTAGATTACAGTCTCTATGCCTTTGGTCTCATACACAAGTTCAGAAGTATGTGATTTGATTCATTTAGAAGTATCATTTAAATAAATATAACATTAATTATCCGGGCCGGTGATGTGGCATAGTGCGTAAGGCAATCCCGTGTGGGCGCTGGTTCGAGTCCCGGCTGCTCCACTTCCAATTCAGCTCTCTGCTATGGCCTGGGAAAGCAGTAGAAGATGGCCCAAGTCTTTGGGCCCCTGTACCTGTGTGGGAAATCTGGATGCAGCTCCTGGCTCCTGGCATTGGATCGGCACAGCTCCAGTCACTGTGGCAAATTGGAGACTGAACCAGCAGATGGAAGACTCTCTCACACTCTGCCTCTCCTCCTCTCTCTGTGTAATTCTGACTTTCAAATAAATAAATAAATTTAAAACAAAAAATAACATTAAATATCTAAATATTTATTGAATACTTTTTATTTTTACACAAACCATGCTTTCATACTCCAAAGATATGAAAAAAATAACCAAAAAGTAAACATAAAGTTATCTGAATTCACAACAGTTTCCTTAGTTTAAAATGTTGGACGTTAATCATATAGAATGAAATATGCTGTATGTTGTAATATAGAAATGACAGGACACTGTCATACTTTATAAGTTGGTAAGGATCTATACTGGTTAAAAGTCATTAATTCCCCTTGGGAATTAACCTTGAAGAATATGAGTCATGGAAGATGAAAGTGATTTAGGCAGGCTAAAAAAAAAATTACAGGAAAATATTGTTCCAAATGTCAGCAATGAGAAAGAGCAGGCAAAGAGCAGGCCATGTATAAGAATCTGGAAGATACATGATTATTCAAGAATCTCCTTTTAAATGATGGTAGAGAGGCCTGTCCTGTGGTGTAGCGGGTAAAGCCACTGCCTGCAGTACTGGCATCCCATATGGACGCCAGTTAGAGTCCTGGCTGCTCCACTTCAGATAGAGCCCTCTGTTGTGGCCTGGGAAAGCAGAGGAAGATGGCCCAGATGCTTGGGTCCCTGCACCCACTTTGAAGACCAGGAAGAAGCTCCTGGCTCCTGGCTTCAGACCAGCACGGCTCTGGCCTTTGCGGCCTTCTAGGGAGTGAATTAGTAGTTGGAAAATTTCTCTCTTTCTCTCTCTCTGTGACTCTGCCTTTCTGTAATTTCAAATAAAATAAATAAATTTGCTAAAAAAAGAAAAGACTACATATACAAATCAGGAATGAGTGCAGGACCAAATTTGAAAGACATACAGCTATAGGTAATATCTATTATTAAATAATTTATACTCCCACATAAGCAAAAAAAGTTGACAGAATGGTTGGGGATTTCTAGTAATATAACCTAATTTATATTTTAAAATAAATTGATCTGGTTCTAGAGTAAAGAATAAACTACAGAGGAAGGTGTTCAGGAGCAGGAACACTGGTCAGCCATTGTGACTGTTTTCTACTTGAGAGGAGGGCAAGGCATGTAACACATCTATGATGACAGTCGTGGAAATGGACCCAAGAGATAGAAAATACAGATTGAACCACTGAAGTATATTGAATAGTTACATTTCTTAAGATGGTGAAGGAGTAATGTGTGATTTTTAGTTTTCGACTTGGGCTCTAGGTTGGATTTGTTTCCATTTGATATCATGATCCTGGTGGTACGGTTATTGGTGAAAAACTGGATTGGAGATGCAGCATCGATAACAATGATTTTATATAAGTAGTATGTGTCCAAGAGAAATAAAGTCTGCCTAAACTAGAAATTTTAAATGTGAGACCATATAGAGGCCACCCAAAGCAAAAGACATTTTCAAAAGAGGAAGAGTGGGGCCGGCGCCGCGGCTCACTAGGCTAATCCTCTGCCTGTAGTGCCGGCACACCAGGTTCTAGTCCCAGTCGGAGCGCTGGATTCTGTCCTGGTTGCCTCTGTTCCAGTCCAGCTCTCTGCTGTGGCCCGGGAGTGCAGTGGAGGGCCCTGCACCCACATGGGAGACCAGGATAAGCACCTGGCTCCTGGCTTCAGATCAGCATGGTGCGCTGGCCGCAGCACCGCTGGCCGCAGCAGCCATTGTGGGGTAAACCAACAGAAAAGGAAGACCTTTGTCTCTCTCACTGTCCACTCTGCCTGTAAAAATAAATAAATAAATAAAAGGAAGAGTGTGCAGAGAGATGAAAAGAAAATGGATTCCACCTTCAGATAGTGAGGGAACACATGAGCGACACACTGTTCACCATGGGTGAAAACTAAGGACACATCAGCAGATTTCCATGCAGAGCTGAAGGGGAAGCCAAGATACTGGAAATTTTAAACTTCATGAGGATCAAGCTGCACGTGTTTCTCTAAAACTATTTCAGTAAAGAAGCATGCCTGGTGGGCTGGGGTAAGCAATGCAGCTAAAGAATACGCATGCAGTAAATGAAAGGGCTTCAAATGTAACAAATTTGGGTCAAAGTCCAAGAACTCTTTACCGGATTAGTGAGACTAAAGTCTCATTTCACTATGACTGTTTCATTAGATTCCATGAGTCTCACATTAAATTCTGGTTTTAGACTGATGAGCACACAGGAAATGCTTACTCTTCTTTTTTTTCTTTTCTGAATTTCATCTTGAGCTACATGCTATTTAAACTATGTATGGTCTCAGATTTCAAGGGCACCATTCAGCAAAACAAATATATTTTATAAGATATACAATACTCATATCTGCCTTACAGGTGATCTGATATAAACCCTGTTCATGTTTTAAATTATTTTTTTTTAACTTTTTTTTTTTTGACAAGCAGAGTGGATAGTGAGAGAGAGAGACAGAGAGAAAGGTCTTCCTTTGCCGTTGGTTCACCCTCCAATGGCCGCTGCGGCCGGCACATCGTGCTGATCCGAAGCCAGGAGCCAGGTGCTTCTCCTGGTCTCCCATGCGGGTGCAGGGCCCAAGCACTTGGGCCATCCTCCACTGCCTTCCCGGGCCACAGCAGAGAGCTGGCCTGGAAGAGGGGCAACCGGGACAGAATCCGGCGCCCCAACCGGGACTAGAACCCGGTGTGCCGGCGCCGCTAGGCGGAGGATTAGCCTGTTATGCCACGGTGCCGGCCTTAAATTATTTTTAATATCTCATTTTCTTAACAGGCTAATCCTCCGCCTTGCGGCGCTGGCACACTGGGTTCTAGTCCCGGTTGGGGCGCCGGATTCTATCCCGGTTGCCCCTCTTCCAGGCCAGCTCTCTGCTGTGGCCCGGGAGTGCAGTGGAGGATGGCCCAAGTGCTTGGGCCCTGCACCCGCATGGGAGACCAGGAGAAGCACCTGGCTCCTGGCTTCGGATCAGCACGATGTGCCGGCCGCAGCGGTCATTGGAGGGTGAACCAACGGCAAAGGAAGACCTTTCTCTCTGTCTCTCTCTCTCACTATCCACTCTGCCTGTCAAAAAAAAAAAAAAATCTCATTTTCTCCTCAATATTCTTTCACCCTCAGCTTTCTCTAGACAGAAGGCACATGATATGCGAAAAACAATCCAAATTGTGCCTGACAGTCTAATTAGTACTATGATTTCTCCATGGCTTCTATTAACTGTCAAAGTTACCATTTCTTCCTCAATGTATAGCTCTGTTGCATGCATTTTTTGATTCTAAGATACAGGCTGAGGAGCTGTTTTAATCTGGAGTACGTTGTTCTTTTGACAAAATTAAGCAGCAGGAGTGTGGGTAGAAATGTGAAAATGGTTATATCTGCTTAGAAGTTGTGGTTATGGACTAGATACTTGTGATGCTTGTCCAGATTCCTATGTCCCATTTTTGGAGTCCCTGGTTTGGATACCTAGCTCCAACTCCTGACCCCAACTTCACATTAGTACAGACCCTTGGAGGAAGCAACCATGGGTTAAGTAAATTTTTTATTTCTTCCAAACTACGTGGGAGACCTGGACTGATTGTCTGGTTCCCAGTTTTGAGGTGGCCTAGTCCCAGCCATTGCAGGTACTTGGGGAGTGAGAAAACAGCGGTTTTCTTTCCCTTTCTGTTTTGTTTCTTTGCCTCTCAAAAGCATGCATGAAAAACAAACAAGCAAAATCAACTTATATTTTATCGTCCATAGCAGGACATGTTGCGGAGCCTGCCTTTGGAGTGAAAAGAATCATCTTATAACGGGAACACAGTATAAATCACACAGTAATGGGTAGCATGCATAATCTGCTTGGAAGAAAGGAGAAGCGAGTCATTGAAAACAGTCACATCATCAACCACAATGGAGAACAGAAGATTAAAAATGAAATCTGATGAATGTTATAGTCAGCGTTCTCATTAACCATCAAACCTTGATCAGTGTCAGGCACGAAGAAACAAGCCATATTCTTACAGATGCATATGTGAATTGAGAAGGGAAAAATTTTGAGAAAACCCACATGTTAATAATCCTTATCCCTGTTTTAATAATTAGTACCAATAGACGAGAATAAGCAACCAAGGAATATAGGGATCTGTCATTAGAGATTGAGAAGTCTGCATTTATAACTTAGAAATTCTAATGTTTCTAGCTGGTAGCAATGTCTAAGGTCCAAGTGTGAATATGTGTCATTGCAATGGGATGTAAAAGGTCATTCAAGGGAAAGTGAACAAATTCAAAGGCTGAATTATTAAGTGAATGTGTATAAAGATGGAAGGATACAGCATAAAGAGGGAAGCTGTGATCCACTTGTGAAAACCTTATTGATCGAGAGGATTGATAAATGGCAGTGACCAGGGGAGGTGGAGGCTGGTACCTAAAAACAAAGAAGAGTTCACTAGCAATAGAGCAGTAAATATTTGGAAATATTGTTCACCAATATTATCATCCATGGATATGTTATGGCTTTGAAAAATTGTGTGAGTTGGTTGAAATGACCAGAAATAGTAGCCAATTTTGGTGAGCAGCCAAATAAGATGATTCAGAACTAAAAGTCCAGTCTGCTGTTATTATTTCTTAGAGACAGAACTGAAATCAGCACTTCTTACAACCATGGTTTCTCCAATGTGTTCCACTTGAAATAAGCAAAATATTGGGGCTTACACCTTGGCACACTAGGTTAATCCTCTGCCTGCAGCGCCAGCATCCCGTATGGGCGTCGGCTCTGGTCCCAGTTGCTCCTCTTCCAGTCCATCTCTCTGCTGTAGCCCAGGAGGGCAGTGGAGGATGGCCAGAGTGCTAGGGCCCTTGCACCTACTCCTGGCTCCTGGCTTTGGATCGGCTCAGCACCAGCTGTAGCAGCCATTTGGGGAGTGAACCAATGGAAGGAAGACCTTTCTCTCTGTCTCTCTCTCTCACTGTCTGTTAACTCTACCTCTCAAATAAATAAATAAAAAAATGTAAAAAAAAAAACAAATATCAAATCAGTGCATTTTGAAGTTGATCATTTTTAATTCCATCAATAAAAATAAAATCTCTTTTACCAACAGGACAAAAGACATTATCATGTCAGTGAAAAGAAAGGAAAGAAAGAAGAAAAAAACAGACCTCTCTACAAAGAGATAATAAAAATGAATTAAAAATCAAGATTTAAGAAAACTTGAGTGATAATGTATTATTTTTTTGAAAAATTAATTAATTAGAAAGGCAGTTACACAGAAAGCTCTTCCATCTGATGCTTCACTCTCCAAATGGTTCTAACAGCTAGGTATGGGACAGACAGAAGCCAGGAGCCAAGAACTGCATCATCATCTCCCACAAATGTGCCAGCAACCCAAGCACTTGGACCACCTTCCACTCACTTCCTAGGTGTATTAGCAGAGAGTTGGATCAAAGTGCAGCAGTGGGGAACTCCTGGTGCTCCAATAGGGTATGCCAGCATGGTAAGTGGCAACTTGACCCACTGCACTACAATGTTGGCACTGCTGTATTTTTGTGAGGCAAATGTGATAACCACTACACTATGGAAACTTGCTACTGGTGTATTTTTGTAAGAATTATTTCTTGGCCAGCGCCGTGACTCAATAGGCTAATCCTCCGCCTGTGACACTGGCACACCAGGTTCTAGTCCCGGTCGGGGCGCTGGATTCTGTCCTGGTTGCTCCTCTTCCAGTCCAGCTCCCTGCTGTGGCCCGGGAATGCAGTGGAGGATGGCCCAAGTCCTTGGGCCCTGGCTCCTGGCTCCTGGCTTCAGATCAGCGTGGTGCGCTGGCCACAGCACGCTGGCCGCAGCGGCTATTAGGGGGTGAACCAACTGTAAAGGAAGACCTTTCTCTCTGTCTCTCTCTCTCACTATCCACTCTGCCTGTTTAAAAAAAAAAAAGAATTATTTCTTTATTTTCACAGTGCTAGGTGAACGCATATAAACATTGGCAAAGGGGCCAGCATTGCGGTGTAGCAAGTTAAACTGCTACCTGCCACACAGACATCCCATTTGAGCGTTGATTCAAGTCTTGGTTGCTCCATTTCTGATCCAGTTCCCCACTATTGGTACTTTAGAAAGCAGCATAAGATGGCCCAATTGCTTGAGGCCCTGCCGCCCATGTGAGAGACAATGGATTTCCAGGCTCCTGGATTTGACCCAGCCCAGCCCCAGACATTGTGGCCATTTGAGAAGTGAACCAGCTGACAGAAGATCTCTCTCTCTCTCTCTCTCTCTCACTCTGTCTCTCCCTGTCTCTATAACTCTACCTTTAAAATAAATGTATCTTAAAAATTGCAAAAAAATTGATTCAGATTTAAAATAAAATGAATAAAATCAGCATAACAATCTGTACATGTTTATATTCACTTACATTGTTATTTTACCATTATGGGGAAATATTGAATGAATGCATATTTTTATTGCATGATAATGGAACATTAATGAGAAAATGCATATACCCCATGAGGAAAGGATAGTGTGAAGAAAATTTTCTTACGGTATTTTATATTTTTGCAATTATTGAATGCAGGAACACAGGTACCTTGGCAAAATTTAAA